>NC_135237.1:86736714-87106714 GCF_051348905.1 Ranitomeya variabilis | reverse complement strand
CTCAGTGTTTGCCGTGCCGGCAGACTCCAGATGTGAATGTATGGCGAGAAACGCCATCATACTGTCACACTGTTTCATAGACGGACACTAATGATTAGATTATAAGAGACAATTTGCAGTATCAAGTTCGGCCACTAAGCGGTGACATGGAGCGCGGTGTACTGCGTCTTACACTGCTTCAAACAGCTGGGTGGAAAGGTGGTGCTGGGTGTCAGACCTCCCACTATCTGAGCAACATCAAAATGGTGGAAACCATCTTACCCCCCTTAGTGCTCTGTGATGGATTTATGTTATACAGCAGGTCATTGTATATGGAGCCGGCTCAGAAGCTGAGCCTGCTCCACCCAGGGCAGATGCTGGCTGTGTTACACTGCCGACATCTAACAGCAGCGATCAGAGCGGAGCTCCTACTGTGGCTGTCGCCATTTTTAAATGCAGCTTTTAATGTCTGACTGTTGCATTTAAAGTTTGTGTTCAGCAGGGGATGCGTGCACCCCACAGAAGACCCTCGTCACTGCCTTGTTGGTACTGGTGTGCGGCTCAGCTGAACTTCATATGATACCGATCTTTAATAATAATAATAATAATCTTTATTTTTTATATAGCGCTAACATATTCCGCAGCGCTTTACAGTTTTTGCACACATTATCATCGCTGTCCCCGTTGGGGCTCACAATCTAAATTCCCTATCAGTATGTCTTTGGAATGTGGGAGGAAACCGGAGTACCCGGAGGAAACCCACGGAGAGAACATACAAACTCTTTGCAGATGTTGTCCTTGGTGGGGTTTGAACCCAGGACTCCAGCGCTGCAAGGCTGTAGTGCTAACCACTGCGCCACCGTGCTGCCCTATATACACCGTGCTGCAGTATATACTGCAGTATTGCAAGGGGACTAAAAAATATAAAAAGTTCCGCCCTGTCAACAACAGAGCAGAAAAGTAGCCTCCGCTCTGTAGACACGACGTCAACGGAGGCTTCTGTATCCCCGGCTGGAGCGTCTGTGACCGCTCTGTGTCGGGGGGAGAACGGCATCGGGCACAACAGACAGGTGAGCTGCAATTACCTCCCTGTTAGTGCTCAGGTACATTTTTTGTTTTTTTATGAAGTCCCCGATATACCCCCTTTTAACATTTAAACCATTTTTTTCAGTGAAAATTAAAGAAATGTAAAATAAACATTGGAATTTTGTGGGAAAACCAAATCTATCAAGATATAACATTTTTTAACTTGTACGGTAAATGCTGTCAAGAAAAAACAGCCCTCAAAAAATTTTTTTTTACAATTAAAAACCTGTTAAGTACCCCAAATTGGTACCTTTTAAATACCTCCACTTGCCCCTCATAAAACAATCCCTCACACAGCTCCTCAGAGTAATCGTCGTTTTATCGTCGTTTTTAGACTCTCCTCAGCAGCAGCCGCCATCTCCTCTGTGATGGGAAAGTCTTCACTGAATACAGATTTTACCTCAGAATTGAGAATGTTGATATTAAATTCTGACAGAGAAATTAGCAGATTTCAATTTCTTATTTTCACATGTATTATTAATTTTATGAACAAAATTAATTCCCAGTTCATTTGTACGGCGACTGTAAAAATGAAACCCCCAAAATTGTGGAATTGGGTGGTTTTTATTTTTCCCCCCACCATTTTAGCACACTTGGATCTTATATGTTCATATCAACAGAAAAATAGTTATGGCTCCTTGAAAAGCGGGAGGAAAAAATGAAAATTGACTGCTTTCTTAATGTGTTAAAAGGGAATTTATAAAATCAGTAAGGAGAGGAATGCCGTAATATTGCCCTCCTAAGGCCAGAGGCACACCAGAGTATGGCGTCCGATGCGAGATGCTAATGACCCCGGCTCCTGCCACGTGTTTGTGCTCCGATCCTCTCGTGTGGCAGGATTGGGGCACAGCTGTGGAGGAGACGGAGAAAGTGCGGTCATTTCTCCATGCTGTTGGCAATGGCATATTTCGGAGTGAAGTGCGATGTTTCACTCGCACCCATAGACTTGTATGGGTGCAAGTGAGCGGAGTCTCGCTGCCAATCGCAGCACGCTGCAACTGTTCCCTCATGCCAAATCGGTAAGAGATAATCGCAGATGTAATCTGCCCCGTAGCGTAAGGCTATGTGCACACGTTCAGGTTTTTTCACATTTTTTTTCGCTCTAAAAACGCTATAAAAACTCATTAAAAACGCATACATTATGCATTCTATCATTTAGAATGCATTCTGCATGTTTTGTGCACATGGATGCGTTTTTTTTCCGCGAAAAAAACGCATCGCGGTAAAAAAAATGAACATGTTCATTATTTTTGGGGATTTTCTGTGTTTTTCCCGCAATTCTATGCATTTGAGAAAAAACGCACAAAACGCGTAAAAAATGCATCAAAAAACGCGAAAAAAACGCATGCGGATTTCTGGCAGAAATGTTTGTTTTTTGTCAGGAAAATTTCTGCAAGAAATCCTGACGTGTGCACATACCCTCACACTGAGCCGAATGCTATGATGTTTTGTTATATGGTAGTGTGACCCTGACCTAACCCTGTAATTACTGTCCTGATAAATCCCTCTGTGATCCTCATGCCTCTTAAGGTACCGTCACATTAAGCGACGCTGCAGCGATATAGACAACGATGCCGATCATTGCAGGGTCGCTGTTTCGTGGTTGTGTGGTCGCTGGAGAGCTGTCACACAGACAGCTCTCCAGCGACCAACGATGCCGAAGTCCCCGGGTAACCAGGGTAAACATCGGGTTACTAAACGCAGGGCCGCACTTAGTAACCCGATGTTTACCCTGGTTACCAGTGTAAATGTAAAAATAAACAAACAGTACATACTTACATTCTGGTGTGTGTCGCGTCCCCCGGCGTCCGCTTCCCTGCACTGTGTAAGCGCCGACCCTAAAGCAGAGCGGTGACGTCACCGCTGTGCTTTGCTTTACGGCCGGCGCTGACAGTCAGTGCAGGAAGCTCTGAGCAGCAGCGCGTAACCCTGGGGACGCCGGGGGACGTGACAGACATCAGAAGGTGAGTATGTACTGTTTTTTTTTTTTTTTTTTTACTTTTACAATGGTAACCGGGGTAAATATCGGGTTACTAAGTGCGGCCCTGCGCTTAGTAACCCGATATTTACCCTGGTTACCATTGTAAAACATTGCTGGCATTGTTGCTTTTGCTGTCAAACACAACGATACACGCCGATCTGACGACCAAATAAAGTTCTGGACTTCTAGCTCCGACCAGCGATATCACAGCAGGATCCAGATCGATGGATATCGCTATCCAGGACGCTGCAACGTCACGGATCACTATCGTTATCGTTGTTAAGTTGTTCAGTGTGAAGGTACCTTTAGTTGAAAGGCATGATCTCTTGTTGATAAAACTGAGATTTCATCAAAACTACAGCAGGCAGCCCAGAAAGTGACACCTCACTGCAATCAGGGTCTCTGTCTCTACATTTTGCTGTTCTCAGTTTAGGTGGCTGAAACCTGGTGACAGATTCCCTTTAAGACTGGCGTGTACAACACTGGACATAATGAATTGAGCCCCAAGTCTTTAACCTATTTTTTTTTTTCAGCTTTTGTAGTTTCTAGTTTCCTTTTTCTTTTTGTAGTAAAAATACAACCTACCTAAACAAAGAACAAAAAAGAGAAGGAAGTTGAACCTTCCTGTGGGCAGCGGTGGACTAAATACTGTACATTTATTAACATTGGTCAACCAAAAGACTTTTGTAGAAAATATGAAGAGCCCTCTTTTGTTATCATTATATTGGATTAGCAAAATTTTACGTTTTCTCTTTCTGTAAAAAGATTATGGTCTTTTCTTGCATTAGTTGTACATGATTTAAATGAAATCTGTCAGAACGATCCAACCCAGCAAACTGTTTAAATGGTCATGTCTCAGAAACCGTCATCCACATCTTCACCAGTGCAGTCACTTCCCTCATGTGCAAATGGGGCTTAAGGCTACTTTCACACTAGCGTTAACTGCATTACGTCGCAATGCGTCGTTTTGCCGAAAAAACGCATCCTGCAAAAGTGCTTGCAGGATGCGTTTTTTCTGCATTGACTAACATTAGCGACGCATTTGCGACGCAATGACACACGTCGCAACCGTCGTGCAACGGTTGCGCCGTGCTGTGGCGGACCGTCGGGAGCAAAAAACGTTACATGTAACGTTTTTTGCTCCCGACGGTCCGCTTTTTCCGATTGCGCATGCGCGGCCGGAACTCCGCCCCAACCTCCCCGCACTTCCCCGCACCTCACAATGGGGCAGCGGATGCGCTGGAAAAATGCATCCGCTGCCCCCGTTGTGCGGCGGAGACAACGCTAGCGTCGGGAACCTCGGCCCGACGCTAGTGTGAAAGTAGCCTAAGTGCTTCAGCAAAGCACTTCCCAAGCCTCTGCCTCCCTGGCTCCAGTCCTTCCCAGCTCCACCTTTCTCTGCTTGCCTGACGGCTCACCCTCTGCGCAGTCACTCAGAGGCGGGTGAGACTGGGCCATTGGCCACTGTGGGCAGTTAGGGATGCTCAGCCAGCCGTACTCTAAGTTCTCTATGTCGTCTTTTAGACGTCCACATTCCCACTGAGTTTTACAGAAGCAGACACTTCAGGACGGGCTAACATTTATTTATTGTTTATTTTGTGGAATTAAAAAAACAAAACAAGAAAAAACTTTATATAAAAAGTAGTGAGCTGGAAGTGGCCACATTTAAAGCACCACTCCAGCGGGGTTTTTTTCTGTTGCATCGCTGGAGTGGCGCTTTACATGTTGGCATCGCTGCCGTTGGTCTCTGGTGAAAAGTGAACTGCCGGCAGCTCTAGTGTTTCATGGAGCTGAGCGGAGGTCACTAATCAATGTAAGTCTGTGAGGGCCTCCTTCAGGCCTCGTTCTGGCTCTCATAGACTTGTGTTGAGAGTTTGTGACATAGCCACTGACTTCCGGCCAGTCAGAAGCTGCACTCACAAGGCGGTGCCGTGGAACCGGAGCGGTGCTGAAAAACAGTGAAGACACTGGAGGGTGAAGTATATGACCGGGGGCAGGGGGCTTGCATCTAAACACCACTCCAGCAGTGAAAAAATAAACACACACTGGAGTGGTGCGTTAAAAGAAGCTTGGAACATGTGCACATCAAGCCATTTTAACATTGCAATACATACGTTCATTCTTTTTAGCATTTTATTAAGTGCATTTTCAGGCGGGCTTTTGAGCAGACCCATCTGAAATGGACGTGTACCCTAAAAGAAACTTCTGTACAGATGTGTGGTTGACCTCTGATTCGTACCTTCTGCCTCCAGATAAAAATTTGTTTTCGAGTTCCACTTTTTTGGAATGTATTACAATTAAATTCTAACGAACCGATGCTCTCTCTTTATCTAATTCTGCACAGAGCCCAATGTGATGTAATAAGAGGAAAGCATAGATTTTATCAGTCTCTCCCACGCCTCTGTGTCGCTGCCTTGGTCCCCTGCTGGTGTTTATACTACTTTTGGAAGGAATGGGCATTTCATTGTTGAAGACACCTGTCCATATGACCAGAATAGGATATTGGGAGGCCGCCTCTGTTCTGATAATACGGAATTGTAGCCACATCAGGCAAACACTGGATAAAGTGGTATCTCATTAGGTACTCCGGTGGTCCCATGCCTGTCTTCCTGTCCAAAGTGGCAGTGGTGCTGAGAAGCAGCAGGAAATCTGTGATTTTTATTATTATTATTATTATTTTTTTTTTTTTATGTTGGACTTTGTATTGCAGTAATGAAATGAAGAACCTCAATAATTCATTATAAAGAATTATAAAGAGACTCCTTGGCTATAAAATACTCCTTTTGGGAATTGAAATCGGCAAATAGTCTTTAGAGATAAGGAGGACAGGAACTCTAGACTTCTAGGCCATGCAGGTAGAAACATTATTCCTTGGACACCTCCCCATGAGTGACTCTCACCTACCACAAATCAATTCTCTTGCTGTGCACTGACGAGGGGCAAATGGCCTGAAACATCTGTCAACAAATTAAGTTTCTGGTTTGACATGGTAAGTCATGTTGCAATCCACTTTACTGGGTCAATTTTTGTTTTTTTTTTGTTTTAGATTGCTACTTCTAATAGGTGGCACTCGAACTGCTGTCCTCTTCCTCTCTTGAAAGGCCAATTGAATATGTACCGTATTTTTCGGACTATAAGACGCACCGGACCATAAGGCGCACCCCAAATTTGGGGTGAAAATTGCAGAAAAAAAGATTTTTTATAAGATGAAGGGCCGTCTTATTGTCCGAATTTACAGTATCTTACCTGAGGGCTGGTGGTGGCAGAGCAGGGTCACAGGAGGCATGGTGTCGGCAGAGGTGGGGTGATGCGGTACGGCGTGCACCTGAGCAGGGTCCCTTCCTGCTTAGGTGGGCGACGCCACGGCCTGGTCTCCATGGGAGGGTGGCAGCAGTGGTTACCGACAGAGGTGCTGGGATGAGGAGGCACAGTGAGAGGTATGGCGTGAGAGGGGTCCCTTTCCCCGGTGAGGTGATGGAAGGATCTCGTGGGCACATGGACTGGAGATGATGGAGGTAATGGTGTACATTGTGAAGCGAGTATTCCACAGGAGCTCAGATGTCTGAGTCCTTGCCTCTTCCCGGAGCTCCTCAGCGCAATAATTATTTCAGAAGCCGGTAATAAGTGAGGAGCTCCGCTACCGAGACACAGCCGCCATGACCGGACACTGCGGGAAAAGCGCCTCTGTACTGCTGCGAGCCCTGCTGGAGGCGGAGAGCCGGCCGTGCCATGCGGTGCTGAGGAGCGCCGGGAAGCGGCAAGGACTCAGACATCTGAGCTCCTGTGGAATACTCGCTTCACAATGTACACCACTACCTCCATCATCTCCAGTCCATGTGCCCACGAGATCCTTCCTGAACCTTACTGCACCCATCCTGGGAAGCAAAAGGATGGAGTATACAGAGTCCAAAGTCCTGGTGAGGTGATGCAGCAGCCCGGTAATGCAGCAGAGCCGGGTGAATCCTGTTGATATCGGTGGGTACGGCCATCTTCCTGAGGCCGCGCGTGCGCAGATGGAGCTCTCTGCTGCTCGGGGCTTCAGGAAAATGGCCGCGGGATGCTGCGCGTGCGCTGATGGGGATCGCGGCGGCCATTTTCCTGAAGCCGATTTCGCATCTCGGCTCAGGAAGATGGCCGCGCCCACCGATAACAGGATTCACCCGGCTCTGCTGCCTTACCGGGCTGCTGCATCACCTCACCGGGAAAAGGGACCCCGCTCACTGCGCCTCCTCATCTCCACACCTCTGCCGCCGCACCTCTGCCGCCGCACCTCTGCCGCCACGGTAAGCCTGCATTGCGACTATTAGACGCACCCCCCCATTTTCCCCCCTTTTTTGGGGGGGAAAAAGTGCGTCTTGTAGTCCGAAAAATACGGTAAATTCCCAGAGGTGCACTGATGGCCTATAAGTCTCCTTAGGCTGGAGTCACACACAATGTATAAAAAATTGGTCCGTTTTACACGGACGAGAATTGCAGAAATATTCCCTGAACAGTGATCCGTATATCATCCATGTGCAATGCGAGGATGAGATTTTCTCGCATGTAAAAATCAGTGTGACATCCTTATGGCCAGATTTTCACAATAGCCTGTAATTCATTTGTCGGCTTTTGTTAAATCATTACAGAACCCGACAGGATATGACTAGTGATGAGCGAATATACTCGTTACTCGAGATTTCCAGAGCATTCTCGGGTGTCCTCCGAGTATTTTTTTTTAGTGCTCGGAGATTTAGTTTTCATCACCGCAGCTGAATGATTTACATCTGTTAGCCAGCATAAGTACATGTGGGGATTCTCTAGCAACCAGGCAACCCCCACATGTACTTATGCTGGCTAACAGATGTAAATCATTCAGCTGCGGCGAAGAAAACTAAATCTCCGAGCACTAAAAAATACTCTGAGGACCCCCGAGCATGCTCGGGAAATCTCGAGTAACGAGTATATTCGCTCATCACTAGATATGACACATGGTTTACATACAGTAACCATTTCATATCAGTTAGATTTTTACATGTCCCTCACTAATAATGTTAGTAGTGTGTGTGTGTTTAAAATTTTGGAGCTGTAGGTGTTAAATTAAAGAATTAAATCATGGAAAACTGGCGTGGGCTCCCGCACAATTTTCTCCGCCAGAGAGGGAAAGCCAGTGACTGAGGGCAGATGTTTATAGCCTAGAGAGGGACCATGGTTATTGGGCCCCCCTTGGCTAAAAACATCTGCCCCCAGCCACCCCAGAAAAGGCACATCTGTAAGGCTACTTTCACACTAGCGTTTTTTTGCATACGTCGCAATGCGTCGTTTTGGCGAAAAAACGCATCCTGCAAAGTCGTCTGCAGGATGTGTTTTTCCCCATAGACTAACATTAGCGACGCATTGTGACGTATTGACACACGTCGCAACCGTCGTGCGACGGTTGCGTCGTGTTGTGGTGGACCGGCGGCAGCAAAAAAGTTACATGTAACTTTTTTTGTGCCGACGGTCCGCCATTTCCGACCACGCATGCGCGGCCGGAACTCTGCCCCCACCTCCCCGCACCTCACAATGGGGCAGCGGATGTGTGGAAAAACAGCATCCGCTGCCCCCGTTGTGCGGCGCTTGCACAGTATGCGTCGGGCCGACGCAGCGCGACGGCCCCGTACCGACGCTAGTGTGAAAGTAGCCTAAGATGCACCTATGCTGGCACTTAGCCTCTCTCTTCCCACTGCCCTGTGGCATTGGCATATGGGGTAATAAGGGGTTAATGTCACCTTGCTATTGTAAGGTAACATTAAGCCTGGTTAATAATGGAGAGGTGTCAATTAGATACCTATCATTTATTAATCCACGAGTATGAAAGGGTTAAAAAATATACACACCTGCAGAATAAAGTCTTTTAATGAAATAATTAAACACACAGCTTTTCATTAATTACACAGTGGTTTACAGTCGGGGCGGTAGCATTAGCACTGCTCCCGCTCGTAAACTATTTAACCCCTTGAGGTGGATTGCAGCTTGGGATTTGACTGTATGGTGGACAGGTATGGGATATTGTTGCTTTTTTATTTTTTACTTTTTAAAGAAGAACGAGGGCTTCACTTGGATTGAGAGTGCAATAAAAATGGAAAACCTGTGTGTTTAATTATTTCATTTAAATACTTTATTCTGCATGTGTGTGTATTTGTTAACCCTTTCATACTAGTAGATTAACCCCTTCATGACCTTGGTATTTTCCGTGTTAGTTTTTCGCTCCCCTCCTTCCCAGAGCCATAACTTTTTTTTAATTTTTTCATCAATATGGCCATGTGAGGGCTTATTTTTGCGGGACGAGTTGTACTTTTGAACGACATCATTGGTTTTACCAATATACCCCACATATCACCAAAATTATACAGCTAAAGGTTGCAGGTTCACTATTTTAGTAAGAGCATTAATCATGGTATAGTTAAATGATAGCACTCTCAACCATGTAAAGGACTCATTCAGAGTAACCATAAACAAACAGTCAATGACTGCACCTTACCCATGTGAGCCGTGGTGAATGTGTGGAGTATGGCAGCCCCTACACGTGTTTCGCGTAGGCTTCTTCCGGGGGCCGTACTGTGTGTGTCCAACAGGTTAGAATTTATAGACCTCCAGCACCTGAGGCTAATCATAATGGGACTCCCTATGCGGCGCATGCGCACGTGACGTCAGCGCCGGAACTAGCGTCACAGCGGGCACTCCGGGACAGGCGAGAGGCCAGGGAGCCATAACCATGGCAACCCTGACACAAACACACAGCCCAATGGACGCCGGCTGCGACGCACCGTAACTCCGACGTCACGGTCATGCGCACAGGGTCCAGCGCTTGTAAGTATAGAACGGGAGCAGCTTTTGTACTACGGCAGTGTGCATAATAGTAAAGTGACAATGTGCATATAGTGCCTCATGTTGTGCGATCTCATATATCCCCGCCACTACACTACAGATATATAAGGTGCAGTCATTGACTGTTTGTTTATGGTTACTCTGAATGAGTCCTTTACATGGTTGAGAGTGCTATCATTTAACTATACCATGATTAATGCTCTTACTAAAATAGTGAACCTGCAACCTTTAGCTGTATAATTTTGGTGATATGTGGGGTAGTTTGTTACCCGTACCTTTGTATTACTGTGATTTTATTATTTTTTGTGTAAGCCAGGCTTGATAGCCTAAAAATTTGTTGTTATCAAAATAAACATTTACCTTTTATCAAAACTATAAGTGACAGCGGTTGGACTCCTTTTTCCGTATGTTGATATATTACATGGGAGTTGTTTCTGTCCAGATTTGGACATATATGTGGCTCTGTTCTAATTTAGTACATTTTCCGATACCCGTAGCGTCCCCATTTTTCGTGATCTGGGGTCAGATGAGGGCTTATTTTTTGCGTGCCGAGCTGACTTTTTTTAATGATACCATTTTGGTGCAGATACGTTCTTTTGATCGCCCGTTATTGCATTTTAATGCAATGTCGTGGCAACCACAAAAACATAATTCTGGTGTTTCGAACTTTTTTTTCGCTTTGCCCTTTAGCAATCAGGTTAATCCTTTTTTTTTTTTTTTTTTTTATTGATCGGGCGATACCAATTATGTGTAGGTTTGATTTTTTTTTTTTTTTTTATTGTTTTATTTTGAATGGGGCGAAAGGGGGGTGATTTAATCTTTTGTATTTTTTTTATTTTTTTTATTTTTTTTTAATTTTTGAACTTTTTTTTTTTTTTTTTTTACTTTTGCCATGCTTCAATAGCCTAAAGCCTAGAAGCTGGCTCAACTCGATCGGCTCACAGCAAGCCGGCATCAGCAACCATAGAGGTCTCAAGGAGACCTCTGGTTACTATGCCGATGCATCGCTGACCCCCCGATCATGTGACTGGGGTCGGCGATGCGCTCATTTCCGGCCCGATGGAGCCCACATCAAAGTGGGGGTTCTGACCTTGGACGCACTATCCCGTCCAAGGTCAGAAAGGGGTTAATAATGGATAGATGTCTTATTGATACCTCTCCATTATTAACTGGGCTTAATGTCACCTTACATTAGCAAGGTGACATTAAGGCCCTTATTACCCCTTATGCCACCGCTACAGCGCAATGGGAAGAGAGAGGCTGAGTGCCAGAATTGCTGCATCTTACAGATGTGCCTTTTCTGGGGTGGCTGGGGACAGATGTTTTTAGATGGGGGGGGGGGGCAATAACCATGGTCCCTCTCTAGGCTATTAATATCTGTCCTCAGTCACTGACTTTCCCTCTCTGGCGGAGAAAATTGCGCGGGAGCCCACTCCAGGTTTTTTCCCTGATTTAATTCTTTAATTTAACACCTACAGCTTCACAACTTCACAATTTTACACACATATACTACTAACACTATTAGTGAGGGACATACCGTACATAAATCTAACAGATATGCAATGGTTTACTGCATGTAAACCATGTCTCATATCCTGTCGGCTTCTGGAATGATATTACAGAAGCCGACAATTTGAATTATCGGCTATTCTGCTATCTATCTATCTATCTATCTAGACATTTCTTTTATCTATTCTATTCTATCCTGTCAGTGTGATTTTACTGTACACCGTACTGAATTGGTGGCTTTTCTATAGGACACTGGTGTGTATTTCTCGCAAGTCACACTGATGGTCCGTGTGGTGTGCGAGGTTTTTCTCGCAACCATAGACTTTCATTGGCGAATCTCGGCCGATATGCGGTGAAAATCTCAGTATGCTGCAATTTCACTCGCACGTATAATATGGACGAGATAAAAACTGATGGGAGCTGCCCCATAGATTAATAATGGTCTGAGTGCTATGAGACTATTATTTTTTTTTTTTTCCCCTCGCTCTCATAGCACTTGTCCGTATTTCTCTCTAGTGTGACTGTGGCCTTACACAGACTCTAGCGCTAATTTATATCTCTAATTTTAAAGATAATTACAGACATTTTGTAATTGGTCAATTCTTAGTCTTGTAAAATTATAAATTCAGTCTAGTGCTCTTAAATAAGTGATTCCACAACTTTCTGGTTTATTAGATGCTAGATTATGGGCATTTGACTATAAAATCGCTTGTCGGGAAATTTGGGGGCATTTATTTGGGCTTTGCGACCACCTATGTGTATTGGTGTTTCTTTCTCAGTCTGATTCATTGTAAATCCACCGCATTTAGTAACAACTTCTTGATGCCATCCTTTTCCCTTTGTGGAGGGAGCTCGGTTCCATCCAGTGGGATTCTGACCTCAGGCAGACTCTGTTCACATTGCAAAAGGTTTGTATTGATGGCTTGTTTCCCTTTACATAATCCACCTCAGACTTGTCTTGGTTTTCCGTGGTCTTTTTTTTGTTCTTTAATGTGTTAATCCTCGTTTCTCCAGATAATAAGGCCTTTTGAGGGATGAAAAATAAATCATGTTCCTTCTTGCCCAGAAGAACTGTAACTTGCCCTAATTTGCTTGGGTGCAATTTAGAGACTGGAACAGTTTCATTTATTCTTTTAAGAATGTTCTGTGTATTTAGAAATGTCTGCAAGGAGAGGAGGACTGAAAGGCGAGATCGTCTCTAGATGAATCTCCAGAGCCAAAAATCCGACGTGGTGGTCACTATCGCACCGACGTGTGAATAGCATTGCAGTTGTAGTAAATTATGGAGCATCTAAGAGGCAGTCATGTTTTATACCATTATCGAAGTGTCCTCCTGATTTACTAAAACTTCTACTGTTGGGAATGGTGTCACCTCTCAAGGGACTGTCTCATGAAGACCACCATTTCTATATGCCTTATATCGGTATGTGACATGTTGCGTTTTTGTCCTAGGTTTTTATGTTTATATGACATTACTCAAGGATGCTACAGACAACCATAATGGGATCCAAATGTGTCTTTATTGAAGGAAGGGTTTCTCTCCTAAGACAACGGCTTCAGGGTTGGGTTCTACATTTCTGTTGCACATACCAGCCATGCAGCTGCGTCATGGCAGTCTCGGTGGCATGTTCATCCGCGTCTTTTCCATTGCTTATTGGTCGTATGGTGGTGCAAAAAATTTCATGACCAATGATGATTAGTGAGACCAAGTAAGTTGGTATTCCGGACTACGGATCTAGATGAAGGGCTAACTTTTCTGTAAACCAGCAACTGTCCAGAAAGCTACATGGTGGAATAACTACATGTCGTAACATCATGTAAATTGGTGTCTTCATCCTGAGACCAGGGTCTGTCAACATTGCGACTTTCTACGGCGGTTTTTTAAGAGACTTCTAAAAAAAACAAGACAGAAAAAGCACTGTCAAAATTGCTTAAGAATCTTCCTAGTCAATTCTATGGAAAATAGTTAGCTGGTCACGCTTTTAAAATCTTCAGGCTTTCAAAAATACCTGCTATGGGGAAAAAAGAGGATGTCGCCTCTTTGCAGCATCTCATAATGTAAAATGCTCCAAACAAGGAAATATCCATTCAGGGGGGCTGTGTATAAAAAGAAACAAAATTTCTTTAAAAAAATTCTCCAAAAAACATTTGACAAACTCTTCAAAGCCATTTCAGAGAACGCTTCAAGAAGTGAAAAACTCCCCAAACATTTCCACTAAAAAGGTCGTCTAAAAAGCTAGTAGTTTATGACTGCAGAACATATTCTTATAGTGGCTAGACATCTTATTACTGCCAAAGCCTCATTCAGGCGTCCATGAGTTTTCTTTTGTGTAAAAATCCAAACCGTTGTTCATTAGAGTCAGTTTTTTATCATTTGCTTTTGTCATCATTGATTCTTCTTTGATAGTGGGGAGGTAGGAGAATAAACTTCTTGTATCCATTTTCAATGTTAATCATGGAAGGCACACCGATTGCACGCAGATGACCTCCATTTGCTTTCCATAAATTTTCATGGCACCATAAACTTGTATGGGTAGTTTTGATTTGTGACTCTGATCAAAAAATGTCTCCATGATTATTGTTTATATATTTTTTTTAATTTGTGGACCACTGTCTGTGCACAAAAAAAAAATCCCGGAAATGTGCACAGTCTGATAGGTTTTCATGGAGAGAACACGTTCCCATCATAGTCTCAGAACACGTACAGGACTCGCAGATACCTGAATGAGGCCTATTTAGGAATAGTAGGGAGGGAAGGTCCCATATAGATGACGGATTATTGTATTTTGTGGCTGCATTGTTTGGATGTTGAGACTGGCCTTTCCCATTGACTAAACAGGACAGTAGAATGGTTTATCTTTTTTTGATGAGTTGGGAAAACTGCATATTGCTATCACTTTGTCATAAGTTTTTTATGCTTTCAGTAGTCTGAGCCTATCTGTAGATGGCAGAAGGGAACATATGCACATTGCGTGGTTGGCTCCTTCTTCATTTCCCCCACCCTAAGCTGGACTTCATGCCTGCAAGCATCAGATATTCACAGACCGGAAAGCTTATCATGGATGGAGATTTTGTTTTCTACCAGTTTTTGCAATGTAAATGTAAGACTGTCTATTAGTGATGGGCGAACGTGCTCAGATAACCTCTTATCCGAGCATACTCGGGTATTATCTGTGTAACTTGGGTGTGCTCGTATATTATGTTCCAGTCCCTGCAGCTGCATGGTTTGCAGTTGTTAGACAGCCACAACACACGAGGATTACCTAACAAACCGGCAATTCCCACTTGTGTTCAGAATGTCTAATAGGATTCTACGAGCATGCCCAAGATATCCAAGCATGCTCGGGTGTTTCCTGGTAAGAATTTACCCGAGCACGTTCGCTCCTTACTGATGTGTATCAGTCATGGACCTTCCTCGGGTTTGCTGTGAGTTCAAGTTTGGCAAAGGATGAGACTGCCAAATCCCGGTGTCATCTGAGCGTTGAGAGTCAGAGCGGTATATAATAGAAACAAGAACTATCTATATGATTATGTTTGGATACTCTTGAAGGCCGGTCATAGTACATCCCTTGGAGGTGACAGAAGTAATGGGAGCGTTGGTCTGGTCCACATCCTTGTCGGTGGCTTTCTGCACACTGCTGTGAGCTATGTGCTCGCTTTTGCTTGCCTACAAGGCTTCCATGTCTGTTCTGTCAGTCAGTAGCATGATGCCACTTGTTTGAGGTGGATCCTCTCCGCGTCTTCAGCTCCCTCCAGTGCTGGTTGGCACGGTCATTTCTAAACTTGCAGAAGAGCGTGGTGAAGCCCCAGCTACATCTGCTCCTCAGTGGTGAGTGCTGAATCGTCTTCATTTCTCCTTACTATTCTCGTGTGAGATGTTTCGTCTCCATTGTAAATCTGAATGATACAAAGTGTACCTTACACCGCACTATGGAGGTACTGTACACCCGTGATCTTCACATGACGTTCTTTAGTAGGACTCCGTAACACACAATGTAGTGGTCTGTGCAAAAGGTTTTCCTATATGGGAACACGCTGTCACTTTACAGTTTTGACTTTGTTGGAGTAACACTGTTTTTAGATTACCGGTATATAATTATTATTTATTTTTTTTTTTAAAGATTAAATTTTTACATTTTTAATAGTTTTGCAGATTTTTACATTTTTCTAAACTGATGCAAAGAAAATCAAATGAATCATTTTTGCTTGCAAGTCTTAATTTTCTTCATTTATTTTCTCCACTATTGGAGTAATTAAATACAGATTTGCTGAACAAATCTTAGGAGTCTGCCAATGAATCTCGACATTTATCAAAGGCCCTTATACTTTTAGTTTGTTTTCTGTAATTAACATGAGTGTATGTTATTTTTTTAGGTTATATGTTCCGTATATTGTTAACGTTATTTAGTTATTTTTTTGTTCAAATATTCTCCTTAATATAACCACCAGCTATATTGGGCACTACTGGTGACCTTTCTAGTCCCACGATACCGTTCTAATCTTGTCGTATTGAAAGGCAGTCTAGATTATTTTTTTTTTTACTCTAACATTGAGACTTTTATTAATGTATACTATAATTCTGAGCTATTGACATCGTATAATGGCTACCGCCCTCTGTGACCCTGGTTGCCGTAGCGGGGTACAACAGGTTCCTGCATATTGTCCTTCATTTTGGGAAAAGTAGACCTTCTTGCAGCAATATTGTTCTTGTCAGCCTGAATCTGTGACTGAGGTTTGGTACAGAACCGCTGACATTGATGTGAACAGAGCAGTGCGGTGTAAAGAGAAGGCATCATCTTACCGATAGAAGACATATTGCATAATGGGTGCGGTGCACAGAGACTCAAGACCGATTCCTGGGTGATATGAACCTTGGCCAAGACTAAGGGCATTCTACTTGAAACGTGTAGACTTGGTGTCATTCCTATTTCATCATGATTTTTCATACACCCTGTTTTGTCCATTAAATATGAAGTTTTAACTCTCTTGACTTTTGTGGCTGCTGGATCCGTTCATCTTCTACGTCTCCACTGATAAGTGTACAATGTGCATGGTATCATACATTGAGAACGTATGCAAGTAATATAATGCGGGCTGAAACAAACCCTTGTGTGGTTTGTATAGGAAAATGGATAATGTAAGAATGACGTAATTGCCAGCTACAGGAGATGCTGGAGGGTCCTATGGCCGTCTACTCTCATACCAGTAGCCTATTACAATATGTCACTTGCTGCTGCTTTTCCGCCTTTTTCTGTTCTTTCACAGCTGACTCGGTATATCTTCAGGTAAAGGTGATATCTGTATACATCTGCATGTTCTGCTGACTGGCACCTTCTGGGATCATTTGGTCAATTTCCTTGGGTCTCTTATGATCTCCTGGATGACTGCAACGTTGACTGATAGCCCAGCACATGGTTTTCTATATTTGTTTTTTGGCATTTGCCACATATCCCAAGATATGCCACTTCTACAGCAAGCCATGTATATGGGTTTTTACTCGGAAGAGAATGAAGACGAGCAGGACAGTCCTGTGCTTGTGTGATTGAGCCTTTGCATGTGTATAGACCGCCATGATCACAATATGGCATGTTGGACACAATATTGATAAGTGAGTATACTCGTTGCTCGGGTTTTCCCAAGCACGCTCAGGTAATCTCCGAGCATTTGTTAGTGTGTGGAGATTTAGTTTTTGTCAACGCAGCTGCATGATTTACGGCTGCTAGACAGGCTGAATACATGTGGGGATTCCATAGCAACCAGGCAACCCCCACATTTACTCAGGCTGGCTAGCAGCCGTAAATCATGCAGCTGCTTTGACAAAAACTAAATCTCCGAGCAGTTACAAATACTTGGAGACCACCCGAGCGTGCTCTGGAAAACCCGAGCAACGAGTATACTCGCTCATCACTAGACATGAACACAACACTACTGCCCTCCACAAGGATACCACCTGACTGGCAGGGTACAGTTGGCATCAATTACTTCTTACACTGCTCCAGTAAAATAAAAGCTGAGCTCTGATTGGTTGATTTGGGCATCAAGGATTTTTACTGTAAATAAATTTCTGATGGCAGCAGCCCGATAAGTATTGTCCTCTACAATCCATGCAAGGTGTTGGGTTTTCATGTCTGTGGCTCAATCTGTAAAGTGATCTCTAGGGCCCATGCACATAGCAGGGTCCTGTGCACTATATATGACCTGGAAACTGCATGACAAGCCTTATAATAGTATTCTTCTAGGTGTAAGTACCACCATGCGTATGGAGGCTTATAAAGCATGCTAATTGTTTTTGGTTAAATTTTTATGGATTCATGCAGAAACTAAAATTCAGATTTGGTCTCTTTTTTTTCTGCCTGTCAGCAATGGCTGGCTTGGCTAATCAATGGAGCCAGATAGACATCCACCTTTTCGTATGTGGACACAGGAGGAGCTCCCTACCGGTATCAGAACAAAATTGTGGTTGTCGAGACTTATAGAGGGTGTCGGAAATCAAGAAATTCAGAAATAACTCTCAACCTCCCTTCCAGAGAAGAGCTTTGATGACCAAGTTACATACCTCTTGCCAATATACTGAATGCCGGTGTGATGGTCATTAATACTCGGACATTCCTGCTACCACTAGGTCACAATCTGGAATACATTCATCACCGCTATCCATTTGCTTATATGATTTGCCCACATAGATGCTTTGACTTTTTGGAAGTGTCGGCTTTTTGTGCAGTTTGGTTTCTAATTTCTGAAGTGGCTTAAAAGCATCATCCAAAGGTGTAAACCTGATTTTGTTCCTCTGCGTGAGATGGATGGGGTATTTCCAGGACTCTTGACCTCGCTCAGATGGGCATCTGGTTGTCCCATGCAAATTGCACGTCTGCTGGAGATGGAGACTCTGCGCATTTGTTTGATTTGAGACCTGATTCTGAATAAACTATGAAACCTGATAATTGAAGTTCAAAAATTAAGAAAAGCCCTTTGCACTTCAAAGACCATAAATGGCTGCATTTGCGATGGCGTATTCTTATCAGTAGGCCTTTTCATCTGTAATTAGGTTTTCGCTTCGTTGCCTCTCGCTCTCGGTAGCCAGTTTTCACTGTCCTTAAAGAACTCTTGGATGAAGAAAGTAAATAAAAAAAAAATGTGTACAGAATAAATTAGGTCAGTTAATTGAGGGCACAGATTGTTCTGCAGAGTGTGGATAATTAGCACCAACCATGCACTGGTTTGTTAGAGATGAGTCTCTGGATTAAATTCCGTCAGAGCTGATTGCTGTAGATTAGTAACAAGGTATTTTGTTCTTGTCTGGTTTCCGACCCTTTTGCGCAGGTTTATCGAAGACACAACTTGTCAATCCGCCTTAGTTAGAAGCTACTTTTGCGTCGTCCATGCAAACTGTACGGAGATAGAATAATCATCTTTCGGTCTCCATATAGTTTGCATCTTGTGGCTCGTGCTCGATTTACCCATGTAGATGTTCTGATGAGGATGATGGTGATGATCGGTTGTAATCAGATGAGTCATGAGCATGCTATGTGATTGACCTATGTAAACGGACTTTTAGGTTTTATTGCTTCAAAGTTCGTAAATTATGTAGAAGTAATGTTTTCTGTCCCGTCACACGCACACACATACACACTTCTTCATGGGGGTAAAGTATAGACACTAGACATGCTCCTCCTTCCTTTGTGGTGTGTATATGAACCATGTTGCAGTGGGTCCGTTTTGTGGCAGCTGCAATGGATGGGAATTTTTTGGCACCAATGTCCAGAATTGAATACAAAGTCGTGGATGATCTGGAGTCCTACCCCATCCCCCACAGCGACCAGGCTGTGACGGGAGACGCATGCAGAGCTGACTGTTTGCAATCATCAGTTTGTTGTAGTTTTATCGGGTTAGGCAGATTTGTTTGTCTATTTTTCATAAGTCCTGAAAATAGAAACCGTTGCATAAATTTATGTCAGTTTGCATCTGTTTTTCCAGGTTTTTTTTTGTATCAGTTGTAAAATCAGTTTGGATAAAAAAAAAAAAATTACAAAACGAGCAAGATCAAACATGATCTGAAATATCGCATGCATTTTCTTCTTGTCAAAAAGTGTGGTGTATAGTAATGGATTGTAGCTTGGCCTGACCTGACAGATGAGGAACGTGTAAAGCCCCACCACACATCGGACGAACGGCGGGCGAAACCACAGATTTAAGCGGGTTTGGCTGCCAGTCTAACATACATGGGAGAGAAGGATCCTGCATGTCCGATATTTTTGAACTGCCTGTCTTTTCTTCTTCTTGACATAAGCTGCCAGCAGAGATTTCTAGACACAAGGAAAACAAACGATGTTTCAGCTCACCCTTAATTCGAACGAGATGGTGGATATCAGTCCGAGCACGGAGATGAAGTATTGCTGCCACAACACTGATCAACATGTAGAAAAAGACGGTGTGAATCCAGCTCCAAGGATAAAATGCAAAAATTTTTATTCAATCATTTTAAAACGCTGCTAGAACATGACCGGCATGGTAGGTTCTGAAACAGTCAGGTGCTGGTTGCTCTCCGTCACCTAGCATGCCGGTCATGTTCTAGCAGCGTTTTAAAATGATTGAATAAAAATTTTTGCATTTTATCCTTGGAGCTGGATTCACACCGTCTTTATCTACAAGCAGAGATTTCTGCCAGTGACTTTATCAGAGAATGATTGCTCCTGTGTATGAGCGAGCGAGCTGGACAAACAGTGGTTCGGCCAATAGCCATCTAAGGCATTAGGGGGCCTAAAGCTTTCAAAGTTTTTTAATACTATGAAAAATGCTTCAAACTTGATGCCATTTTATTTTTGATTGTCTGTAAATTTATAACCTGTGACAAAAACATAAAAAATGTACTTTTCAATTTACTATAGACATCTGGTCACTAAATTTTTGACCTAAAGATAAGGAGATCCTCTTCACTGGCCAGTAATCCCCAAAGCGTTTTCTTCAGTCCATCTGAAAGGTGTTTAAAGGGACTCTGTCAACACAGAATGACTGTTCAAACCAAGCACAGGCGCTCGGTACACTAGGGCACGCCAGATATTTAAAGGGAACCTGTCACCCCCAAATTCGAAGATGAGCTAAACCCACCCGCATCCGGGGCTTATCTACAGCATTCTGGAATGCTGTAGATAAGCCCCCTATGTATCCTGAAAGATGAGAAAAGAGGTTATATTATACTCACCCAGGGACGTTCCCGCTGTGGTCCGGTCCGATGGGCATCACAGTCCGGTCCGGGGCCTCCCATCTTCATAGGATGACGTCCTCTTCTTGTCTTCATGCTGCGGCTCCCACACAGGCGTACTTTGTCTGCCCTGTTGAGGGCAGAGCATAGTACTGCAGTGCTCAGGTGCCGGGCCTCTCTGACCTTTCCCGGCGCCTGCGCACTGCAATACTTTGCTCTGCCCTCAGCAGGGCAGACAAAGTACGCCTGCGCCAGAGCCACAACGTGAAGACAAGAAGAGGACGTCATCGTAAGAAGATAGGAGACCCGGACCGGACTGCGACGCCCATCAGATCGGACCGACCGCCTAGGTGAGTATAATCTAACCTCTTTTTCTCATCTTTCAGGATACATTGGGGGCTTACACTGTGTGCAGAATTATTGGGCAAGTTGTATTTTGATCACATGATACTTTTTATACACGTCCTACTCCAAGCTGTTCAGGCTTGAGAGTCAACTACCAATTAAGTAAATCAGGTGATGTGCATCTCTGTAATGAGGAGGGGTGTTGTCTAATGACATTAAAACCCTGTATAAGGTGTGCTTAATTATTAGGCATCTTTCTTTCCTTTGGCAAAATGGGTCAGAAGAGAGATTTGAAGGGCTCTGAAAAGTCCAAAATTGTGAGATGTCTTACAGAGGGATGCAGCAGTCTTGAAATTGCCAAACTTTTGAAGCGTGATCACCGAACAATCAAGCGTTTCATGGCAAATAGCCAACAGGGTCGCAAGAAGTGTGTTGGGCAAAAAAGGCGCAAAATAACTGCCCATGAATTGAGGAAAATCAAGCATGAAGCTGCCAAGATGCCATTTGCCACCAGTTTTGCCATATTTCAGAGCTGCAACGTTACTGGAGTAACAAAAAGCACAAGGTGTGCGATACTCAGGGACATGGCCAAGGTAAGGAAGGCTGAAAAACGACCACCTCTGAACAAGAAACATAAAGGGAACCTGTCACCACGTTTTTGGAAGATGGGATAAAAATAGCGTTAAATAGGGGCAGAGGTGGGCGTTACATTAGTGTGTGTGTTATGGGTTTATTACCCACCTAAGTTGCCGAAATAACTTTGCAAAGTCTCCGTTTTCGCCTGTCAATCAGGCTAGTCTGGTCAGATGGGCGTTGTCTTCACCCAGATTTGGCGTAGTTTTCCGTTGGTGGCGTAGTGGTGTGCGCATGCCCAAGGTCCCGAATCCTCTGCCAGGGGATTTAAAATAGCGCGGTGTTCGTTATTGCATTGGTGATCGGTGGGCGCGGCCATCTTCCTTTGGCCGCGCGTGCGCAGAAGCGGCGCTCTGCTGGCCGCGGCTTCAGGAAAATGGCCGCCGCGATATCCATCTGCGCACGCGCGGCATCGCGGCGGCCATTTTCCTGAAGCCGCGGCCAGCAGAGCGCCGCTTCTGCGCACGCGCGGCCAAAGGAAGATGGCCGCGCCCACCGATCACCAATGCAATAACGAACACCGCGCTATTTTAAATCCCCTGGAAGAGGATTCCGGACTTTGGGCATGCGCACACCACTACGCCACCAACGGAAAACTACGCAAAATCTGGGTGAAGTTACCGCGCCCATGCGACCTGACCAGCCTGATTGACAGGCGAAAACGGAGACTTTGCAAAGTTATTTCGGCAACTTAGGTGGGTAATAAACGCATAACACACACACTAATGTAACGCCCACCTCTGCCCCTATTTAACGCTATTTTTATCCCATCTTCCAAAAACGTGGTGACAGGTTCCCTATAAGATAAAACGTCAAGACTGGGCCAAGAAATATCTTAAGACTGACTTTTCAAAGGTTTTATGGACTGATGAAATGAGAGTGACTCTTGATGGGCCAGATGGATGGGCCAGAGGCTGGAACAGTAAAGGGCAGAGAGCTCCACTCCGACTCAGACGCCAGCAAGGTGGAGGTGGGGTACTGGTATGGGCTGGTATCATCAAAGATGAACTTGTGGGACCTTTTCGGGTTGAGGATGGAGTGAAGCTCAACTCCCAGACCTACTGCCAGTTTCTGGAAGAAAACTTCTTCAAGCAGTGGTACAGGAAGAAGTCTGTATCGTTCAAGAATAACATGATTTTCATGCTGGACAATGCTCCATCACATGCCTCCAACTACTCCACAGCGTGGCTGGCCAGTAAAGGTCTCAAGAAAAAAAAAAATGACATGGCCCCCTTGTTCACCTGATCTGAACCCCATAGAGAACCTGTGGTCCCTCATAAAATGTGAGATCTACAGGGAGGGAAAACAGTCCACCTCTCGGAACAGTGTCTGGGAGGCTGTGGTGGCTGCTGCACGCAATGTTGGTCGTAAACCGATCAAGCAACTGACAGAATCTATGGATGGAAGGCTGTTGAGTGTCATCATAAAGAAAGGTGGCTATATTGGTCACTAATTTTTGGGGTTTTGTTTTTGCATGTCAGAAATGTTTATTTCTAAATTTTGTGCAGTTATATTGGTTTACCTGGTGAAAATAAACAAGTGAGATGGGAATATATTTGGTTTTTATTAAGTTGCCTAATAATTCTGCACAGTAATAGTTACCTGCACAAACAGATATCCTCCTAAGATAGCCAAATATAAAAAAAAAACCACTCCAACTTCCAAAAATATTAAGCTTTGATATTTGAGTCATTTGGGTTGATTGAGAGCATGGTTGTTGATCAATAATAAAAATAATCCTCTAAAATACAACTTGCCTAATAATTCTGCACACAGTGTATCTACAGCATTCCAGAATGTTGTAGATAAGCCCCTGATGCTGGCGGGCTTAGCTCATCTTCGATTTTGGGGGTGACAGGTTCCCTTTAAGTGCACCTTCCCACCTACTTGTTTTCCATCTATCTCCGCCCTTCTCTGACTCTATGAAGCCAGAGCTGTCAATCAAAAAGAGCGGTAGATATAGAGGGGGAAAAAAATATTAGGACTCTGATACTGCATGCTTCCTGATCATTGCGAGAACAAAAACCAAAATATTCAGTAGACCTACTTTAATTGACTAGGAACATACTTCTAAGTACCAAAAAAGAAGTCCTCCCTAGTGCAAATTATGGTACGTAAATACAAGTGGTGGAAAGCTCCTGTATAGCAACCTGAAAAAGACTTTCATGGAGTAATTACAATCCAATAAAGGTACCGTATATAAAAAAAATTAATTAAAAATCTTCAAGTGAGAAAGAGGTTAGTAATGGAAAATTCAAGGTATGGAAGATCAGTAAGCACAATGCAAACTTACATAGTAGTAATCAGATTCCTTGATGATTATTAGGGTTGCACCAATAAAAGTGCCTAAAGCCTATATAACTAGAAATATAGCTGAACAGTAATCGGAATGACTGTCAGGCCGTATAGATATGAGAGCAGGGCATACAAGGTACTGACCAATAATAAAGTGTTAGTGACACATCCACCATTTGTACCTTGAGAAAACTATAGAGCGGCACAACTGTCTCCCATCCTGCCTGACACTGATCAGTCTGATCAGTGCAGGGCAGGAGCGGGAGCTATCAGGATCTATCTGCATGTCCCCACAGCTGCATGGATACTGCAGGCGCTGATCAGTTAAAGAATAATTCATGTGATGTGATCAGCAACGTCTTCAAAATGTTAGTGTGTGCATGAAGCAGGCTGTGTGTGTACGGTGCCTGCTGCAGTATTGTGTATATGTGTGCGCTGCACAGTGTACACAATGTGTGTTGTAAAGCTATACATACTACCCATTCTACAGAGAAACAGTAGATTTGTTACCTCCCTGTTTTACCCTCCTGCATAAAAACTAACAGTATAGAACCAGCAACTTGTTTACTGTGGGAGTTAAGCTTATATTATTGCAAGATGTTTTTTCCTGTCTAAACCAGGGGTGCATCTCTATAGTCCGAAAAATATGGTGATATATATGTATGTACAGTGCTGTGCAAACATTTTTAAGCAAATGTGGAAAATTGCTGCTACGTAAAAATGCTTCCAAATATTGAAGTGCCGAATAGATTTTTCTAATCAATAGATTTGGTGTGACCGACCTTTTGCCTTCAAAACTGCATCAAGTCTCCTAGGTACACTTGCACAAAGGATCTGAAGGAACTCTGTAAGAAAGTTTTTCTCTTCGCCACGACAGCACCCACTGAGAGAGGGGATCCGCCCCTAGGAACAGGAAACCCTATGGAGAGATAAAAGGGGCGGTCCCCCTCGCTCCCACAGTTTGGTTTCCTGTTCCTACGGGAATCCATGGAGAGAAGAGGATGCCCAGCCTGGATGCCGCTTGCGCGGTTTACCTTAGGGGACGGCAAGGGCTCCAGAGCTGGAAGCAGCGTCGGGGGTCCTGCTTCGGTTTCCCCCCTCTGCTGGCAGACGCCGTGAGGCCAGGACGGTGGTTGCTGGCTCACGGGATTCCAGCCGGTTTTTCGTCTGCGGGAGCAACGCTGTGGTGAGGTTAGCGTCGCGCCGTCCTCGGCGGACGCATATGCAGCATGGAGCCCCAGTGTATTCCCCCGGAAGTACAGGTAAACTTCCGGGGTGATGGAGGAGGAGGACAGCGCCTGCGCTGACACCGGCGGCAGCGCAGGCCCATACAGTATGGCCGCGACCCGGAAGTGACTAGCGCTTCCGGGTACAACCGGAAGAAGATGGCGGCCCCCATATGAAAGGACGCCGGCGATAACGCTCCGGCGTCCACTATGGATTCTGCGCCGGACGCTGTGATGTCTTCGTTAGAAGCCACCGCATCCACTCCACGCAGCCATACCAGCACCAGCCGCTCTAAGCAGAGCGGATCTTCTAGGAAGAGCAAGTCGGATCGTGCCATTCCTCAACCCGTGCCTCAGTCTCCTCCTCATCAGCCGGTACCTTCACACAGCTTCACTGGGTGAGTGTATATCTACCCTATTTAGGCTGATTATTGTTCCCTCTCCCTCACACCCTAGGCCAAAAGGACGGAAAAAACGAAACACAGACAGTGTGCGTTATGTCTCCAGCCCCTTCCAGATAGTCATAAAAAGAGGCTTTGTAAACCGTGTATTGACTCTACCCTACGGGAAGAAGCCTCCGTTAAATCGGAAGACATTAGGGTCATGATTAGAGAAGAACTACGAGCCCTACATAGTTCTGTCAAAGAGCCGCGTACTAAAGGAAAAAAGGGGTACGTTTCCCCTATATCTGACCAGTCGTCTGATAGAGAAAATGCAGACTCTGATATTTCCCGTGAATACGTTTCCTCAGATGAGGACCAAAATACATGCTTTCCCACCGACAGCATTGATAACCTGGTAAAATCAGTCTGCAACACCATGGGCATTGAAGATTCTAAGGTCCCTAAAACGCAGCAGGATATCATGTTCGCTGGTCTGTCAGAAAAGAAAAGACCCTCCTTTCCTGTAATAGCGGCAGTAAAAGATCTAATCAAGAAAGAGTGGGAAAGCCAGGGGCAAAGGGGTTTACCTCCAACCTCAAAAAGACGTTATCCATTTAATGATGATGAGTTCTCATTATGGTCAAAAGCCCCGAAGGTGGATGCAGCAGTGGCATCCACATCCAAAAAATCCTCACTGCCCGTGGAGGATTCGGGCTCATTACAAGACCCACTGGACCGTAAAACCGACACTCTTTTAAAAAGAGCCTGGGAGTCATGTACGGGAGCCTTTAGGCCGGCAATATCGGCTACATGCACCGCCAGGTCCATGCTAGTCTGGCTAAATGACCTGGAAGAGGGACTAAAAAGCGGTCTCTCTAGAGACAAATTAATATCCTCTATACCTTTGATTAGAGGGGCTACAGCCTTCCTGGCGGACTCATCTGCTGACTCCATACGCTTGGCGGCCAAATCAGCGGGACTCACGAATGCAGCACGTAGAGCCCTGTGGCTTAAGGGATGGAAGGGGGATCCCCAAACAAAATCTAAATTGTGTGGCCTCCCATGTCAGGGTGAGTACCTGTTTGGTACTAAACTAGACGAGATCTTAACTAAAGCGGGAGAGAGAAAAAAGGGCTTCCCTAATGTTAATTACCTTCCATCCTATAGGAGAGCGTTCCGGAAGCCAGTGTTTAATAGAAGGAAAGATTTTAAGAACCAGGACCGCTGGGCCACTAGAGACACCAAACAAAGGGGTGCATTCTTCGGGAAGCGCCCTTTCAAACCTGAGGACAAACCCCGTTAGAGCGGATCTACCTGTGGGAGGTAGATTATCCTCCTTCGCAGATAAATGGCGGCTGATAACATCAAATAGTTGGGCAAATGATCTTGTCACCTCCGGCTTAAAATTAAGATTTTCCCGAGTCCCTCCGGACTCATTTCTATTGACTTCATTAAAATCTCAATCACAACAGGAGGCATTGGAACAGGAAGTAATGAGTCTTCTGTCCAAGGGGGTATTGGTGGAAGTTCCACTTCTTCAGGAGGGCAAAGGGTTTTACTCCCCGTTATTTCTAATACCAAAACCGGATGGATCATTTAGAACCATTATAAACCTTAAAAAATTAAACACCTTCTTAGAGAATCAAACCTTTAAAATGGAGTCTATCCGTTCCACCATAAAACTCCTGTTCCCCCATTGCTTCATGACGGTTCTGGACTTGAAAGATGCGTATTACCATCTCCCAATCTTTAAAAAACATCAACAATATCTCCGCGTGGCGGTTGTCATAAAAGGATATATACGGCACTTTCAGTACACAGCAATGCCCTTTGGACTGTCAATTGCGCCAAGGGTATTCACTAAACTAATGTCAGAGGTCATGTCATTTCTAAGATTAAAAGACACCCTCATAATCCCATACCTAGACGACCTTCTAGTAGTAGGAAAATCCCCCTCACAATGTCAACAAAGATTAAGTCACATGATTTCATCCTTGCAGAACTTAGGATGGATAATAAATTGGGAAAAATCTAGGTTAATCCCAACGACTCGACAGGTATTTTTGGGGATCATATTAGACTCTATAACTCAAAGGTGTTTTCTCCCAGAATCTAAACAGATGACGGTGAGGAATAAAGTTCAGTCTATACTAGATAAACCTATAATTTCCCTTCGGGAGGGTATGTCCTTACTTGGCTCCTTCACGTCATGTATACCAGCGGTTCCATGGGCCCAGTTCCACTCGAGGTGCTTACAGTATGCAATTTTAAATGAGGAGATAAAATTACATGGCCGATTAGACGGTAAAATTTCCCTTTCTAGTGACGTAATCCAATCTCTAACCTGGTGGTTACAACCAGATCATCTAATTATCGGGGTTCCCTGGGAGGTTAAACCCTCAAACATAATATTTACGGATGCCAGCCCTCATGGTTGGGGGGCACACTTGGGGAACCAGGTTGTCCAGGGGCTGTGGTCGGTTTCGGAATTAGACGACTCATCAAATAAAAAAGAACTAAAAGCCATCTATCATGCCCTATGTGAATTCCTCCCACAGTTGCACGGAACACATACCAGGGTTCTCTCAGACAACATGACATCAGTGGCTTACGTCAACCATCAAGGCGGAACGAGATCAGGCACTCTCATGTCTATAGCCGAAAACATCTTGACTATAGCCGAAAATCATCTTCTGTCCTTATCAGCACTTCATGTCCGAGGGATAGACAACGCGAAAGCAGACTTTCTCAGTCGTCATACCCTCCATCAGGGGGAGTGGGTGTTAAATCGTCGGATATTCAGTATGATAACTATAAAATGGGGTATACCCGACATAGATCTCTTTGCCACAAGAGACAACAGGCAAGTAAAAACATTCGCCTCAATGTTTCGAACAGACAACCCCGATGTTCTCGACGCCCTCCAGATTCCATGGACATTTCAGAAGGCATATGCCTTTCCCCCGATGGTTCTTCTTCCAACAGTCATCAGGAAGATAAGAGAGGACAGAGCGAGTGTGATATTGATCGCTCCATTCTGGCCAAAGAGACCATGGTTCTCCCTGCTCAGAGCCATGTCCATCTCGGATCCATGGATTCTCCCAGAGAATCAAGATCTGCTTTCCCAGGGGCCCTTCAACCACCCTCATGTGAAGGGTCTGCGGTTGACAGCCTGGGATTTGAGAGGCAGCTGTTAAAACTAAGGGGCTTCTCTGATAAACTAATCGATACCCTATTGCTGAGTAGGAAAAGATCCACTACATCGATCTATGTAAGAGTATGGAAAAAATTTTTAAGCCTCTATCCCTCAGCCTTGTCAAATGAAATTCCAGTCCCTATTATTCTTGAATTTCTCCAAAGAGGACGTGATTTAGGCCTCTCAGTTAACACCTTAAAAGTGCATGTTTCAGCGCTAGGGGCTTTATATAGTCACAACGTTGCAGGAGATAGATGGATATCCAGATTCATCTCAGCCTGCCAGAGAGCAGAACCAGTCCATATCCCCAACTCACCTCCTTGGGATGTTAATCTGGTCCTTGAAGCCTTGACAAACCATCCGTTTGAGCCTCTAGATTCTGCTCACATTAAATATGTCTCCCTCAAGACTGCTCTTCTTGTCGCCTTAGTATCGGCAAGAAGGGTAAGTGACATACAGGCGCTATCAGTAGATCCTCCATTTATGTCAATATTGCCAGATAGGATTGTCCTAAAAACAGACCCTTCCTACTTGCCTAAGATGTGTACTAAATTCCATAGATCTCAAGAAATCCTTCTTCCTACCTTCTATAATAACCCTACGAATCAGGAGGAAGAAAAGTACCATACTTTAGATGTGAGAAGGGCTGTGATAACCTATCTAGACAGGACTAGTCCCTGGAGGAAGAGCAGGGCTCTCTTTGTTTCCTTCCAGGGTCAAAGAAAAGGAGCTGGTGTTACCAAAGGCACATTATCCCGATGGATTCGGGAGGCGATATACCTGGCCTATTCGTCTAAAGGGGTAGATCCACCTGAGACTGTAAAGGCACATTCCACCCGGGCGATATCATCATCCTGGGCAGAGCGGGCAGAGGTTCCAATAGAACTCATATGTAAGGCCGCAACCTGGTCGTCTCCTACTACCTTCTATAGTCACTATAGACTAGATCTATCTGCCTCCACTGACCTGTGTTTCGGTAGATCAGTTCTTAACACGATAATCCCCCCCAAATAACTGTCTCTGAAAGTCTCTCAGTGGGTGCTGTCGTGGCGAAGAGAAAACACCGGATTACGTACCGGTAATGCTCTTTTATAGAGCCACGACAGCACCCCTTCACTTCCCTCCCTTATATATTAGTTTGCATATGAGCACGGATAAGGGTGATTGGTTCTTGTAAATATTAGTAGTTTAAGATAAAATGATAATAAATTGCCTACTAATACTGGTGGGCGGTTCCTCGCAATCTCTGTAACCCAAACTGTGGGAGCGAGGGGGACCGCCCCTTTTATCTCTCCATAGGGTTTCCTGTTCCTAGGGGCGGATCCCCTCTCTCAGTGGGTGCTGTCGTGGCTCTATAAAAGAGCATTACCGGTACGTAATCCGGTGTATTCCATATATCTTGGATACCTAACCGCATATCTTCTGTGAATGTCTGCGTGTGAAAATCCTTCTGTCTCTTCCTGTAATCCTAGCCTGACCCGATGATGTTAAGATCAGGGCTATGTTGGGGCCATATCATCACTTCCAGAAATTTTGTTCAACTTTGCACCGAAGATAGTTCTTGACCACCATTGGCTCCCAATTTATTCTGCAGCAGGACAATTGACCCCAAACAGATGCCTCCCTGATGGTTTTGCATAATGGATAACTAGCTGCCTATATTTGTCAGCTCTAAAGACACCAAGAAATGGGCAACGTTGAGGAGCTTAAGTTGGGGGACATCCAAGGAAAGTTATTGCAGCAGATGAAAGACATCACTTCTATTCAGTCGGAATATGACCAACAGTGACATCACCTCTGAAATGGCAGAAACCATTGGGACCCATCTACTCCCATCTGCTCTTCGGAGAAGTCTGGCTAGAGTGGTCTTCATGAAACAATTGTGGTCAAAAGCAATACCTTTTTAATATGGAAATGCAGCCAAAAACTCAACTGTGCACTTAAGCATAGGAACTGTGGTGCAGAAAATGGCAGCAGGAACTCTGTCCTGAAGTGACAAAATATGAGATGTAAAATATTTGGCTGTAACAAAAGTCAGTTTGTTTGCCAAAGGCCTGGAGAGCGGTACAATAATGAGGGTCTGCAGCGAAAAGTGAAGCATGGTGGAGGTTCCTTGTACGTTTGGGGCTTCAATTCAGCAAAAAGACGTTGGGGGTTTGGTTAAGATTAATGGTGTCCTCAAATCTGAGAAATACAGACAGATTCTTATCCATCATGCAGTGCCATTAAAGAGGTGTCCGATTGGCTCCGTATGTATTCTGCAGCAGGACAACGATTCCAAACATGCATCAAATGTCATTAATAACTATCTTTAGCTTAAAGAACAAGGAGTCCTGCAAATGATGATATGGCCACACAAAGACCTGATCTCAACATCTAGTCTGCCTGAGAGTAATCCAGGACTAGTGAAAGGACAGAAGGCGTTGTACATGTCAACATCCACTATTTCTCCAAGATGTTTGGAACAACCCCCCCCCCCCCCCTGCAAACTTCCTTCAAAAACTGTAAAGTACCTAGAAGAGCTGATGCTTTGATGCAGTTTTGAAGTTAGTTAGGTCACACCAAATATTTTGATATACGGTAGATTTCTTTTGTTCACTTACTTTGCAGCATTTTTTCTACACCTGCCCTAAAGATTTTGCATAGTGTGTGTGCTTATATAATATATGAATATCCACACACACTTGAAACATAGCTGGTGTGAGTGATATATATGGTGTAGATGGATATGAGGGAATTGAAATAAATACATAATTTCCTTTCATTAAACAAAGGGTAATTTTTTGATGACCCATTCCCTTTAACCCCTTCACACATGCGCCGTACATGTACAGTGCATGTTGTGTCCCTCCCTTTGATGTGGGCTCCGGCGCTGAGCCCACATCTTTCCCTGCACATATCAGCTGTTTTGAACAGCTGACGTGCCTCTTCACAGCCGCGGGTGGAATCACGATCCACCCGTGGCTGTTAACACGCTAAATGTCGCTGTCAGTCTCTGGCAGCGGCATTTCATGTGATCGCATCGGAAGCATGTCACTAATCCCGCCTATTAGTGCCCGTGTCTCATTACGATGGGTTGCATGACAACCCAGGGGCCTGCAGGAGACCCCTGTGGTTGTCATTAGCGGATTGCTATGAACGCCTCCCAGCGGTTGGCGCTCATGGCAAGTGAGCATTTCTACTACACACAGGCGATCTGATTATCGCCTGTGTGCAGCAGAGGCGATCGGACAACCTTCAGCTTGTAGTCTCCCATGGAGTCTATTAAAGCATGCAAAAAGTAAAAAAAAAAAAAAAAAAGTTTTAAAAAGTATATATAAAAAAAAATAGTTCAAATCCACCCCCATTCAAAATAAAACAAAGTAAAAAATACACGTATTTGGTATCTCCGCATTCAGAATCGCCTGATCTATCATGCTATAAAAGAATTAATCCGATCGGTAAACGGTGTAACAAAAAGAGGTCAAGTTTTTTGTTGCCACAACATTGCATTAAAATGCGATAACAAGATCGTATCCACAACAAAATCATATAATTAAAAATGTCAGCTAAGCAGGAAAAAAAATAAGCCCTCATCCAGCCCCAGAACATGAAAAATGGAGACGCTACGGGTCGAATGACGCAATTTTTTTTTTTTTTAACAAACTTTGGATTTTTTTTTCCCCACCGTTTACGGTAAATAAAAAAAAGAAAACAAAAAAACTATACATGTTTGGTATCTTCAAACTTGAAAGGACCTGGCGAATCCTATTGGCAGGTCAGTTTTAGCATTTGGTGAACATGGTAAAAAAAAAATCCAAAAGACGGTGGAATTGTAATATTTTTTTGCAGTTTCACCACACTTGGAATTTTTTTTCCCATTTTCAAGTACACGATATGGTAAAACCAATGGTGTCGTTCAAGAGTACAACTCCGTCCCGCAAAAAAACAAGTCCTCACACGGCCATATTGATGGAAAAATAGAAAAGTTACGGCTCTGGGAAGAAGGGGAGCAAAAAACAAACGCTAAAATGAAAAAGGGCTGCGGTGTGAATGGGTTAATGCTGTATATATTAATACCTTTTGATACAGTGTACCTCGTGCTGTAGATGACACAGCTATACACTTGAGGCTTTCATGTTGCTATATGCCTTGTCTTCAGGGAATATGCATTTTCTAGTCGCCACCGACCAGTTGCTAAGATTCCTGCAATTATACTGAATGTAAATTTCCATTAGTCCAACCTCGATACTGGAGAGGATTCATCAGTAGTCTCTCAGATAAATGCTTTTACAATAAATAGATGGATATTTCAACCCTACAATTATGTATGTAGAACATGACATATTAGAGATCTTGAGAAACTTTTTATTTTACCCCATACTGTAAAGGCTGCTAGCCGAAAATGGGGTTTCTAGCAATATTTTACATCTGGAGGCGGCTTCAGTGCTGATGTATTGATTATGTAACATACTTCTTAGGCTATGTGCACACGTTCTGGATTTTTTGCGTTTTTTGTGCGGTTTTCCGCGGCAAAAACGCTTAAACGCATACATTAAGCATCTCATCATTTTTAATGCATTCCGCAATTTTTATACGCAGCGTGTTCATTAATTTTGCAGATTTTTTTGTGGATTTCCCGCTATTTATTGCATTCTGAAGCTCCAGAAAAAAACGCGCACAAAAAACTCACAAAAATCACGAAAAAAAACCACGCAAAATAACGCATGCAGTTTTCCTGCGGATAAAGTCAGGATTTTATGCAGAAATTTCCTGAACAAAACCGGATGTGTGCACATAGCCTTACTCTGGTACATTCATGCTCCCCTCCAAAACACATTTATAGATCCCCCCCCCCCCCCATCTAACAAGATTATCCAAAAATATGATATTGATAACCTTTCCTGGAATAGGTAGCCACTATCAGATCTGTGTTGTCCGATATCTGTTATCTGCTCCAGTGGCAGCCGGAGGTAAATGGTGACCTGCCAGGAATAATCCGAGGTGAAGAAGTAAGAATCAAGGAATTATGAAAATTACAGGATCAATAGACATGTTAATGTTGGGCAAATGACAAAGTCCGGAAGCAAATTTTTTTTCTAAATGTCTCGAGTTATTCAGTGCACTTATAGACTCGACTGCTATCAGTGTTGTTATTAATGGTTGTCTGAGAAATGTTCTGCTGCACTGAACGCTCGTGGGCAAATCATCAAGATCCGCTGCTGGCAGCTAAATGGAAATAAAAAAGGTATAGCTGAAAATGTCATCTTATCCCGCAAAAAAACAGCTTATGGCGTAAAAATTAAAAAGTTAATGCTCTCAGAATACAGCAATGCAAAAATAATTCTTTTTTTTCTATAAAACTTTTTTATTGTGTAAAAGCGCAAAAAGATAAAACAATTACAAATGTGGTATCGCTGTAATCGTACTGACCTGAAGAATAAAGCTGCCTTATCAATTTCACCACATCTGAAATGGAATTAAAAAGAAAAACAAAACTAAAGCAATTCCTGAATTCATGGTTTTTGTTCATTCTGCCCCCCAGAAATCAGAATATAAAGCGATCAAAAAATGTCATGTGCCTGAAAATGGTACCAATAAAAAGACAACGCGTTCCTCTAAAAAACAAGCCGTGACTTGACTGTCTGCAGAAATAAGGAAAAATTATCTCTCAAAATATGGTGATCCAAACAATAGTATTTGCAACAGAAAGTGTCTTTTAGTGTGTGACACCAGCCAAACATAAAAAATGAATATAAATCTGATATCGCTGTCGCACCGACCCAAATAATAGTCGCCATATCACTAATACCGCATGAGGAATGGCATAAAAGATAAATAAAACCAATTCTTCACCTGCTGTTGAAAAAAAAAATTCATACTGCAATCTGTAAGAGATAGTAAGGCTCGGCTCACATTTATCCTGCGCTGAGCGCTTACACCGGGGTTTCCGTGTAAATCTCCGAAATACGTGGATCAGATGGAACCCCAGCGGAAGATTCTCTATAATGAGGCCTATGATCCAGCGGTGTCCGGTGTCAGTTTTGTGCACTTCTGAAAAGGACACCTCTGAACAGAGGCCAGACGGAGTCCAAAGTAACTCTGCTGCCTCATTATAGTTATATATATATAGTTAGGGGCCGCCGGGTGAGGTGCATACTACTCCCCTTGGAACTGACTATGGGTAAGCGTGCAATTACTATGGTAATGGTGGGCTGTGGACTTTGTGTTCTATGTGGGCACGGTTTATTGTGCATTATGCACTGCCTGTTATAACGTCCTGGCTGATGCCATTCTTTTATTTCTGGCGCTATCAATATTACCCATGTCTGGGATGGATATTGTAGTGTGCATCTAACCTGGCTACCGTTAGGTCTCCCCTTCTTGGCACCTCTGTATAATTTACATCTGGTTATGATATGTATACATTATTACTTTGTATTTGTTATTGTGCATTGTATCTAATAAAAGTTTGTTTTTAGCTTTTAATATGATGGTCTGGATTTTTATACTCCTTGCTTTTTGGTTTATGCCTCATTATAGTGAATGGATCCCTCAAGGGTTTAATCTGAATCAAGTCACTCGGAGATTTAGATGGAAACCCCAATGCAAGTGCTCAGCGTAGAGAGCAGGATAACTCCTGCTACTGTGAGCATCTTGCATGGTCTAAATGCCCTATCGTGGCAGCCCATGAAGTCTCCCATCGAGCACATCTGGGACATCTTTGGTCTGCAATTTCAAATGGAGCTGCTAATAGCTGATGCTGATGATTTTTGTGCAGCGTGGCAGAACAACCCTCATACAATCGCCAATACTTTCTGATAGCAGCCAAAGTGTGTAAGTGCGGGACACTGTACTCATACTCAGTTGAATAAATTGAGATGTTTTGAAAATATTGTTTAAATTTTTCATCCATTTGCATATCAATAACTTGTCTATGAATCCTGGGATTTCAATAATTCCATGTCTTTTCTTGCAGTGGCAGTGCGCTTTTCTAATCCAACTTTTTTGTTCTTGTTGGCAAACATTAAGATATGTGCGAACTGACTGCTTAAAATAATTGTCTGGGTATATAGTATCGATGACCTACCTTTTAGGATAGGTCCTCAATATCTGATTGGTGTGGGTCTGACACCTTGCATCCCCACTAATCCACTATATATTATTTTATAAGTACTGTAGTTACTTTGACATATACAATTACCTTTTACATATAGTTACCATATGTGACTCTTTAGCTTCAGGCTTCTGAATTCTCATAGCGCATGCACTGCACACTTTTCTCCTGTGCCGTTGGCAAGAGTGGACGGTCATGTGAATACAAGCATATGATTTGTGAACTTCTTGGCCACATTCAGACCTAGATGTGTCCGGCCTCGCTCAATTTATTTTCAAGTGAGGCCACGCACCAGAGAATCCTGACAGCGTGCAGTTCGCTCTGTGAGAATTCAGAAGTCTGCAGACCATCACAAACTTGGACAACTCCATTAATGCTACTAACATACATAAAAATATGATAATTAGCATCACAAAAAAGCATTTACATCCAGGTACCCGATAGATGACGTCGTCTCTGATTTGGAATTGTTCTTTCTTTTCTTCATCTTGTCCAGACCCCATGATAAGTTTTCACATTCACAGCTCGTCTCTGTAGACTTCAATCTTCTCCGGTTTTCTGCAGCATGTCCCCACATGATACCCTTATAAATAAGTGTATTATTATAATGCTCCTGAATAAAAATGTCTGCCCAACGCTGAGCTCCTGAATAAATAATTGCCTCACTGTATTCCCTGCACAAAATATGACCCACACACTGTCACTCTTATGGTACATGCCCTCCACACCGCCCCCTCCTTTCCATACTGGGCCCCCTCTTCTCGCTCCCACCTCCTTGGCTTACTGTCCCCTACTGACTGTGCCTTTACTCTTCCCTGCACCCACTACTCAATCTCTATTCTGTGCCAACTTACACTTTTCTCCCCCTATACTGTCTCACACTCTTCCCCTCAATAGTTTTCTCACACATTTCCCCCTCCCTCCTCATACTGCCTTCAGTCACATTGCCCCAGCTAACCTTACTGTCTCCTCATATATATTTACCCCATCGCTTTCCATATTGCCTCCTCACACATACTCACGACTCCCCATAGTGTCTGCACCCATCCCATCACCCTTGCTCCCCATAGTGTGTCTGCACACATCCCATCACCCTCGCTCCCCATTCTGCGTACGCATACATTTTTCCCCTTGCTACTCATACTGTCTGCACCCGGATGCACCCACTCGCCATACTGTGTCCGCACACATACCCCCAGTCGCTCCCCATTCTGTGTCTACGTACATTCCCCTCCTTTGCTCCCCATATTGCGTTGGCCACCACCGGTGCCTGCCTGCAGAAGCGGATTATATATATATATATATATATATATATATATATATATATATATATATATATATATATATATATATAATATATATTACTCATCATGTAAATTAGAGGGTAGGTTACTGAGGGATCAGTGACCTGTCGAAAGCCATGCTGATGAATACCTGAGCGTAGCACCACCTGAAGACACCCCCCCCCCCCCCCTTTCCACAGGCCGCCCCGGAACTCAAGCAGATCATTAACTAAAAAATGAAAATAAAGATTAAACAGCCACAAGATGGATTTAATCAACCAAGGTATCTTTATAATCGGTATAATGGCGCCAACCTGACGCTGTCTAGGTTACTGTGCACAATCCTGCTGACAGGTTCCCTTTAAATAGAAGCACAGTTACCATGAGATTTCTATAAATCCCATCCACTGTGCTTGTAATGTAGAATGCAGCGCCGGTGAGCTGGCTCCAAACACTGATTTTCCTGATAATGGGCACGTACTGTAAGAACCTGGATTAGCCTGACCTCACACACATTCAGAGGATTGTCTACCCCCAAAATTATGATGTCTCGCAGGGGACGCCATTTTTGGTCTTCCAACGAAAAATCATTTTGTACATCTTGTAGGTAATGTTCTATTTTCCTTTATTTGCTCTATGGGTTAAGGTGAATCATGCTGAAAAGGAAATCTGTATAGCAAATGTCAAAATTATCATTGGCGATCTAGGGAGAGTTCAAGTCAGGGCAAGCTATGGTTTTGACCCTCTAACTCTTAGTTCACACATTGTGTTTTTTCAGAGTTTATTTCTGCAGGCAAAACCTGCTCTTTTGGCAGTAAAGAAGCTGCTTGCGAAAACAAACAAACAGTTTTTGCGTTTTTTGTTATTTTCTTTGGTGCAGATTATATGTTCGAACATTTGTCTACAGTACATATTTTAGAAAGTTGGTTTTATTCAGAAAAGCGCAGTAAAAATGAATAGTTGCATGTTTTTTGCGCTTTTTCACTGCTTACTATGAAAAAATTACAATATACATTAATACATCTGAAAAAATTGACATGCTGCAGATTTAAAAAACGCTGTAATTTTCCAATTTAGGTAGATAATCTCGTGTGTATGAGATTTCTGAAATCTCATAGCTTTTGCTTGGATTGTAAAAAGAAGCTTTTAATTTGCATAAAAAAATCTGCTAAAATACGTGTGAACATATCCCTACTCGGACTCTAGTCCCGACTCCGAATCCTTCATGAACTTTTTTTTTTTCTTTTGAGTATATAAACGAGGACATTACTAACTTGGGAGTTGATACATTAACCAAGATTCTTAATGGAAAATACATATATATTTTTTAAAGCTGGAATCTTTTCTACCAACTCCAGACAAAGCAATCTGTCTTCACAGTCCTGATTGACCGCGTCTATACCATTCTTAGGAACACTGCTGTTTCCGGTGGCCGCTCTGTAGACTGAGGACCTCCCACATCTGGTAGAATAGGTTTTCTGCACTCATTGCTTTTTGGGCCTGTAATCCAGCAAAATAGTCAGAGTTAAAACCTACAGTACTCATCGACTTTTTCGGTGATGTCTTTTAAAAGATATTTTAAATTGCCAAATTGCGGTTCTGGAACACTGTTTCCTTCATTCTGTAGCCTGGAATTCCCCCCCCCCCCCCATTTGAGATAGATTCCCATGGAGGACATTATTTTGCTAACAGAAGTGAAAGCATGAATAACTAATCTTTGTTCAAACACCAGATTGCTGTGTCATTGCTAGAAGCGTGTGAGAGGAGTGTTGTAGTGTATCCCGCGACAGATAGGCCACAGGATTCTACGGAGATCACTATTAGAGCCTGTGCACACGATGCAGATTTAGTGCAGATCTGCAGCGTTTTTTTCTGCTGCAGTTCTGCACTGTGATTTACAGTACAATGTAAATCAATTTGAAAAAAAAAAAAAAAAAGGCTGTGCACATGGTGCAGAAAAATCCGTGCAGGAGCGTTTCTGCACCCCTCCATGATAAAAATCCAAACTGGTAAAAACTGCAACAAAAACTGCACAAAAGCTGCACCTGCGTTTTCTGCCAGGAGATGCAGATTTAGTGCATAAAATTCTGCACCACATTTCCTACGTGTGCACATAGCCTTAGGCTCCGTTCACACATTAGTTTTTTTGCTGTCAGTCACAATCCGTTGGCTCGACAGATCCGTCGCAGATTGTCAAAAATTGATGCGATGGATTCGTTTTTTTGACGGATCTGACTAATTGGATCCTAAATAAATCGGAGTATGCTCAGTTAAAAAAAAAACCAAAAACTGAATCCGTCGCTGGATTCTGTCAGTTGACTGATCCGGCGCCCATAGGCTTCCATTTGAGCAAACGATGGACAGCGACGGACGTTGCGACGTCGTGACGGATGTGTTTTTTTTTTTTTTTTTTTTTTTTTTTTTAAACGTTGCTTTATCCATCGTCTCCGGCCGCCAGACAAACCGTTTTTGACGGATCTGTCATGAGGCCATCCGTTTCAATCTGTCGCTAATACAAGTCTGTGACGGATTGTGACTGATGGCAAAAAACTGATGTGTGAAAGAGGCCTAAGTTTGTTTTCAGTAGTAAAAATATAATCAATGTTTTAAAACTTTTTTCTTGGTTTATGAAATGCCATCTGTGAGGCAGCGGTGCCACCTATGGCTTTATTTTGTGGTGTTGAAGGCTTACTACGTTTAGCCAAATTTTGCTGCTGCAATTCTTCATCTGGGAGAAGGAGCAGAGCAATGCGATGTATAATCAAACATCCCACCAAAAAGACTTCATCTGAAATAAAAGCCATAAGGGCCCTTATGGACTACTATGGGTGCTACGTTACAACTCCATAAAACTGTGGGTTTCTACAGCGCCATAATACGATGGTGGGACACAGCCCTAACTCACACTTGCTTGCACTACATAACTGCTAAATCGTATCAAAGCCGTTGTCCAATTATTGGAATCAAAATTAGAAGAAATAATGGTACTCAACTCTTTAGTCTTTTGGTGACCCAGAGCAGATACTTGGATTGCCCTTACCGATTGTTGCTTGCCTCAGTGGTCACGTGCCGTACCGCTGGCATCACTGATCGGCACTGAGCCATGATGCCAGTAAGTACAGCATGTGACCACTGATTGACTTTGGCGGTCATGTCCTGGCAGCATTTACACTGGTTCGGCAGGTGAATGAAGAATTGACATTGAGGGGGTTGGTGACAGAATCGCCTCTTTTGTTGTATCCTAGTTTATGTCCACCGCAGAATGAAACCTAAAAGTTCTGTACTTATTTAGCCTCTGGGATCTGTAAGGGGCACCAGAGGAGGAGAAACTACCCGCTTTGCTAATTTTTCAAATTGCAATTTCCAGTTCTAGGTCTGTACTACATGATTATAATTTTATATTTTTTATTTTTTTCATGCAGAGCAAAACAAACAGCTCCTGATGGGGTTAAGTCCAACCCCTCGAAGAGGCACCGAGACCGCCTGAACACGGAGCTGGACCGATTAGCCAGCCTTCTGCCCTTCCCACAGGAAATCATATCTAAACTTGACAAGCTGTCAGTGCTTCGGCTCAGTGTCAGCTATCTCCGGGCCAAGGGCTTTTTCGAAGGTAAGATACGATTTATTATTTCCTTTATTGACTGGAATATTGGAAGTATTCTTAGCCCTCGCTGTGGACTTTGGGATCATTAACATATAAAGCAATGATGTCGAATCACCGTTTCCTGTACAGGTTTTATTTTTAGCTTTGTAATATTATATATGTGAGATCTTAAGTTTAACAAAAAAGTTAGATGCGCTCTTGTCTTGAGCGGTTATTCTAGGCCAGTAAAATGCTACTGATTAAAGAGACCCTCCCATCTATATTTTCTTTTGATTAAATGTAGGTAGAGTAGTGTATTAATATCCTCACCTACCGCTGCTTTCTCCGGTGTCCGCCGCCATTCTGCTCCACTGCAGACTCTCCAGAAGTGACTTACAATGTAAGTTTAAGGAGCGTCAGCACAGGGCCCCATAGGCTTTCATTGTAGAAGAGACGGCTCAGGCATAGTGGGCCAACTTGTCTTCAATTGCGGTGACGTCACCGAGAAGTGGAGCAGATCGACGATGGATCCCGGAGAGAGCAGCGGTGGGTGAGGAGATTAATACACTCACGCTACACTAGATACACATATGTCTTTATATATACATACATACATACATACATACATACATACATACATACATAGTATAGATTTGAGTCCTCCTTTAAGGGTGATCGTAGATGGTGAACTTCCAAGTAGGATGATTTATCATTAAAGGGGTTGTCCACTTCTCATACCCCATGCTTGGCCCCAATAAAATAAAAAACTTATACTCTCCTTCTGTGCTGTCGCCGTTCCTGTGGTGTCGGGACTCCTGTACGGTTGTTGTGACACTTGTCCCCGGCGCCTAATCAGCTCTGGCGTTAACGTCTCCACCTAACTACCGATTGAACATGAAGAGGAAGTCAGAGAGCAGCTGCAGCCCGGACTACTTCTCCTCGTCCAACCAGTATGTAGGTGGGCACAGTGGGTCTCATGTCACAGCAACACATGAGCGCACCAGGAAGGGCAAATGCCGAAACCGCGAGAACTGTGCCTTCGACGGAGTGGAGTATAGTGTTTTTTTTTTTTTCTTTTATCGGGGCCAAGCGTGGGGTAGGAGAAGGTGTTGTCCTAGTAGTGGACAACCCCTTTTTAGGATTTCCTTTTCCATGGTTGTACTTGGTAATTTTTGTTTTGTGCTATTTATTCTTGAGTGGTAATGGCTGGCACGTGCAAGGAAAACATAAGGAGTCCAATATTAAGTGTTTACGTTTTTTTGTTTTTTTTTTGCTTTTTTTTAATTAATCATTTCTTTGCAATAAATTGAAGCAATTCCTCCTCCTACTATCTTGTTTTGATGGTCCCTTCAGTGCTCCTGATGGATTTCTGGGGTCCAGCTTCTCTAACCCCTGGCAGTCAGCTTTTCTCATCGGGAAAAATGCCTGTGTGGCTGCTGGAGGGAAGTTACGGCCCCATTTTCCACGCCAGTGAATAGTGGACGACAGTGCCCATGCCGGATGCGTTTTGTCATAGCAGGAACCTCACTTTGTAGTGGCACTTTGAAGCTTGTATAGGGACTTTTTGTTTTCTAAAGGTCATTGTTGCGCTGTCATGCTGTAAAGTATAATTTTTCCTTCAGTGTAGCCTTGAGTATGTGACTATGGAGGAGGATGTACCTTATGTAATAGGAAGTGTCCTTGTAGGAACTGGAAGTCACTAGCGTACATCACAGGCGTCTAATTATAAGCAGAAGATCTGGATCTCTGTGCATTGCTCCAGGCCCATTCTTAGCTTTTTCAGGAGAATGTACATAAATCTTGTTAATAGCAGCAGTAAAAGTATTATGGCGTACTGGAGGAAAAATTACAACTGGACTCTTTACCAAATAATTGGGTCAGAATCCCATTAATGCTGGTAATCAATGGGCATAGCGCTGTGTGCCCTATTAAGACCTGTCCAAATGTTTTGGGTTTGGCATAAATTTCTTATGGATTTCACACAAAATCCAATTCTACTCTAACTATCTGCATCCCATACATGTGAATGGACTGGCTTCTGGCGGACTGACTTCTTCTGGCGGACTGACTTCTTCTGGCGGACTGACTTCTTCTGGCGGACTGACTTCTTCTGGCGGACTGACTTCTTCTGGCGGACTGACTTCTTCTGGCGGACTGACTTCTTCTGGCGGACTGACTTCTTCTGGCGGACTGACTTCTTCTGGCGGACTGACTTCTTCTGGCGGACTGACTTCTTCTGGCGGACTGACTTCTTCTGGCGGACTGGCTTCTGGCATTCTCAGCAATCCCAAGAGTGGTGATTCGCAGAGCCCCACCTCAATGGCGTTCAGGTCAAACATCTGCTTCTTTCATTGCTTCTGGGGCTGCCGGAGATGACCACTTGACTTTGTCCGGCAGTCTCCTAGATGCTGCAGGAAGCACAGATGCACATGCTTGGTATCCACTCTATTCAGGTGAGACTCAACAGTGCCCCGTGGGGGTCACCGCCACCAGTCGGACCACCACCGGTTAGTGACTTATCTCCCATCCTATTGATAGGAAATGCTTATTTTGCTTTTTTATTTGCCCCTAAGCTGTCTCTCATAAATAAGACTTTTAATATGCATGTATTAAAAATTCTGTCCCTGCCTAATGTCCTGTGGGCTGTGCCATCTTACTGGTGACGTTTGGTATGCATCGTACATCGTTTTCGGTGCCTACAGCCCTGCCAAGTATCAGTAACCTCACTGCTGATGGATGGCAGTATATGGGCAGTGCTGAAGTCCTCGGATCACGTGTGCACGATTCTTCTACTGCACATCCAGTGGGGGAAGAAGTTGGATCACATGTGCGGTCCAGGTCGTTCCCCTACTCGGTCTCTGCTCTTGTTTCGGGGATTTGCACTTTAATGAGTGAGGACTGCAGTCCACGCTTTTGCATCTGCTGTACACACGATTCTTAATGATCTCTCGCTCTACAAGGTACTCCAGATACTCCCTTTGGACAGAGAGGAAGCGGAAATCACACTCCTCACTAGCTTGTCTATACGAGAGGAGCGATATACTGCGGAATAGGCTTCTATTTACAGGATCTGAGGAATGTTCTGCAGGATGGAGCTATTAGGAGGCATGTACTCCAGGATGGGGCTGTACATAGAGGGGCTGAGGAAAGCGGTGGTACAGTATATGGAGGGACTGTGAGGAGCAATGAATAGCCAGAGCTGTATATACAGGTACTGTGAGGAGCAACGTAGTGCAGGATAGAGATGTGTAGAGGGGCTGAGATGGGTGATGTACTGCAGGATGGGACAAGCATCAGGCCACTGAACAAGGGTGAGACACAAATTTGCAGTTTTCAGTGCTGAACTCTCCCAGCAATCCCTGCTGGCTCAGTGTCTGCACAGAGTTTCCTTGCCTACAGTAAGGAGCCCTGCTCATGTTCTTGGCGTTTCTGAGCTCATCCCCAGGTAGCTGCATCACATTTTAGCAGTGAGACGGGTGAAGTTTGCAATGTCAGCATAACCTCTGTAGAAGACTTGGTGTTACACGTCGGGGCGAGGACACTGAAAACATCCGTGGAGCTATGAACTTACTGTATTATCCTGTGATTAGCTTTTGATGAAGTGTCTGATCTGTGAATTACGGGTTTCTTGAAAAATAATGGATATTTCTATGAATTGGCAATAACCGGTCCTGCTTAAGGATAGTTTATCCATTCAGAATTTGGAGCCAAAATCCTAATCGATTCGTTGCAGGTCAGCCCCATTGTGTGGGACCAAACCTTGTATGCATCAGCAGCACATCAATCACTCATCCGGCCAGAAATCTGAGCGTCGGCCTCCGCTTTATACCCGGATCGTCCCGTCATGGCTTACGTACGGCTGTGGTGGATTTACCTAACTCTTCTCTGCGTTTGCCCACAATCCCGTGTAATTAGATGTTCTACGTTACTCCTAAATGAAAGCCTTTCACCAGTAATTGCTGCCATGTTATGTAAGGGCCGCTGTGTAGGGATCCGCCGAGCGCAATGTTTAATTTCTCCGTTGCAGCGCTCGGTTTGGATGACTGCCTCTATTTATTGCTGTAGCTGGAGTTAAGATGAAGCCGTCTGTGAATAACAGGATGCGAACAGGGGGTGTGTGAATTCCTGAGGAAAGTAAAATATAAATGTGCAATCGTATCATCTGCTTTGGAAGGAAGCTGATTTTTCTGCCAGTAACAATAGATATCTTTAAAAGAAAAACATTTAATCAGAGTTGAAATAAGTTGAAGGCCGGTATTTATCTAATGTGCTGTAGAAAGCGTCCCTCGTGATATATGTGGTCACTAGTGGAGTTTCTGCCACTTTTCATCAATTCTTTCTTGTTTGCTTGGTTACGCATTCGAGTGCCCCTCCAGTAACGAAGTGATAAGCCTGCGTCTTATTGGTTGTACTGGGAGAGGCGAAGAGTCATAGAAGATGCTAAGCAACCTAATCCCGATGGTGTCACAGCTTTCATCTTAAAGGAGCTGTTCCCTTTCGGAAAATATTTCCCTATGTGCAGTTTGTTGTGACGAAGCACACTGGGGGTCCAGCACTGAGTCTTTACCGCTGCCCCAGTCTTATTTGTTTGGCTGCAGTCATTTAATGTGATGTTACCACTGCAGCCAATCAATTAGCTCTACTGTTAGTGCCATCTATACGGTCAGATCTCAGTGTTCGGCTGCAGCTATGTCAATGGGACAGCACCGCTGCAAGCAAACAACTGAGACCTGGAAAGCGACAGAGACCGTGCACTGGTCGGCGGGAGGTTAAGGGTGCATTCTCACATCTGTGTGCTGTCCGACTTTTTATCTCGGACCCATAGTCTCACAGATCCGGTCCCTCATCCTTAAAAACAACAGATCTGAGAATGAGATCAGTAAAGCTCAGGGCATGTCCTATTCTGATCCGATGTTGGAGATCCGAATATGACGAGCTCGGTGGATCTGTGTGCTGTCCAATTAAAAAATCCATCAGCACACCGATACTAGCACTGATGTGTGAATGCAGTGTTTGACAAGCAGTTTGTGTTACAATGAACTGTGCATGCAGAGGAAATGTTTTTTTGGAGAGGGAGAATCCCTTTAAGGCCGGGGTCACACTTACGTGTGCATTGTGATAAACTCGCATGAGTTTCTCATCAATACCCAGCACTGCCGCCGCCACTCGGGACCGGAGCGTGCGGCTGCATAGAAATACATGCAGCCGCACACTCCAGTCCCGAGTCCTGGCGGCAGTGCCGGGTATTGATGCGAGACTCACGTGTGCAATGCAAGAAGCTCGCATAAGTGTGACTCCGGCCTAACACTCTTTTCGAAATAGAAACACCGTCCTTCGCCAGGATTCAGAAAGTCTGCGGCGAGTCGGTGCCTTGTCTCTCTAATGCTACTTTCACACTTGCGTCGGTACGGGTCCGTCTCTATGCGTCGGGCCGACGTACCGACGCACGTTGTGAAATTTGTCCCCGACGTGGCAGCAGATGCAGTTTTTCAACACATCCGCTGCCCATTCTGAAGTCCGGGGAGGAGGGTGCAGAGTTTCGGCAGCGCATGCGCGGTCGAAAATGGCGGACGCGACGGACAAAAAAATTCACTTGAACGTTTTTTTCGTGCCGACGGTCTGCCAAAACACGACGGATCTGTTGCACGACAGATGTGACATGTGGCCATCCGTCGCAATCCGTCGCTAATACAAGTCTATGGGCAAAAAACAGATCCTGCGGGCACATTTGCAGGATCCGTTTTTTTCCCAAAACAACAGTTTTCGACGGAGGACAAAAGACGCAAGTGTGAAAGAGGCCTTAGGATATAATCATACAGTTTTTGTGTGTGGGCTTTTTGGGCATCGTCTGCTCTTCTGAATCAGCTTCCTAGTAATATTCCTATAGTGCACAGGAAGGTGTTTTTTTGTTTTTTGTTTTTTTTTCCTGCGTTTTTCCACAAAGCAAAATGTCAATTCTTGAACAAGGTTCCAAATTTTTGGCAGCTATGTAAATTGAAGCAGAAAAATGCCCCATACACACAATAGGATTTTTATTTTTTAATGTGGATTTTTCAGACAGAAAATTCATATAAAATAATCCATGTGAAGAAACATTAACTTGTACGTTCACACTGATTTTTTTTTTTTTTTTTTCCCTTCAAAAACCGCTTTGAATTCTTCTTGATGTGGACTTAGGAGCATCAAACTGGTATCACAAGGGTTGCAGGGTTTGGCACATATGTAGCCCTTCAGTCTTAGTGAAAGCTGTCCACAAACTGCCTTCCATTGTATCCATTGAGAAATGTGCTCTTACTGCACCAGGCAGACACATGGGGCAGCTCAAAGTGCAAATCCGCAAATCTGCTCTTCTGGTTCCTGCCATAGATTCTTGGTCAGATCCGTGTAAACATCTCTGTGTAAACATACCCTAAGGAGCGCCCACTCTTTAGCTGTAACTATATAGATAGAAAGGTATTGCTGCATAATTTCATTTTGTTTTTCACCCTTAAACCCTTAGTGACCACCAATACATCTTTTCATTGACCTGGGATAGAAGAGGCTAGCATCCCCCAATGGGTGATAATCCAGCAGCTGTACACTATAGCTGACAACTTGCTGCATCAGCCACAATCAGTGTTAGCACCGACTAATGGCTGTTTAACCCCTTAAATGCTGCTGTTTAGTGACTACAGCATCTAGATGGTAAGCAGAGTGTGGGTGCCCCCTTTTAATTCCTTTGGCACCCTGAGATCTTGATCTTATGGTCCTGATGTTTGCCATGGCAGTTCATGGCCAAATAATGGCCTTAGAGTCTGCAGCTATAGCGGCCTGTTCAGAAGTTATCAAAATTTAGGTGGTAAAAATTTTTTTTTTTTCTTTCCTGTCATACAACTTTGCATTAATTTCTGAAAAGCACCTGAAGGGTTAATGAACTACCTGAAAGCAATTTTGAATACGTTGAGGGGTGCGGTTTTTAAAATAGTATCACTCTGGGGGGTTTCCAATATATAGGACCCCCAAAGTCACTTCAAAACTGAACAGGTCCCTGTTAAAAAACAATTTTGTACATTTTCTTGAAAAAATGAAAAATTACTGCTACATTTTTAAAATTCTAACCAAATAAAGGAACATTTTAGAAATGGTGGTGAGGGAAATGTCTTTTATTGTTTTTGTGTGGTATGACTATCTGGTTTAAGGGATAATGATTCAGTATTTGAAAATTGCAAAAAAAAAAAAACAGTTTTGTCAAATTTTTGTGACACATTATACTTTATGATAATGGTAAATTTAGGTTGATAGGTTTTATGTTCATTTATTTAAAAAAAATCTCAGAATCAATGGGATATGTTGAAGCGTTCCAGAGTTATTACTACATAAAGTACCGTATATACTCGAGTATAAGCCGAGATTTTCAGCCCAAATTTTTAGGCTGAAATTGCCCCTCTCGACTTATACTCGAAACATGATCGGCGGTGGGGTCGGCGGGTGAGGGGGGGAGAGAGGACTGTCGCATACTCACCTAGTCCCGGCGCTCCTGGCGCTCCCCCTGCCCGTCTCACAGTCTTCGGTGCCGCAGCTCGTCCCCTGTTCAGCGGTCACGTGGGACCGCTCATTTAAAGTTATGAATATGGACTCCACTCCCATAGGGGTGGAGCCGCATATTCATTCCTCTAATCAGCGGTAACGGTGACACAGGAAGAGGCTGCGGCACCCGGAGACCATCTGTCCGGGATAAGGAGCCAGGGACGCCGGGAGCAGGTGAGTATTACATAGTTACCTGTCCCCGTTCCACACGCCGGGCGCGGCTCCGTCTTCCCGTCCTCTTGCTCTGACTGTTCAGGTCAGAGGGCACGATGACGTACTAATCTGCGCGCCGCCCTCTGCCTGAACAGTCAGTGCGGAGAGACGCCGAGACGGGACGCTGAGGAGCTGCGGGCAGCAAGAGAGGTGAGTATGTCATTTTTTTTTTTATTGCAGCAGCAGCAGCAGCAGCAGCATTATAGATGGGGCACAGCTTTCTATGGCACATCTATGGGGCAACAATGAACGGTGCAGAGCATTGTATATGGGGCACAGCTTTCTATGGAGCATCTATGGGGCCATAATGAACGGTGCAGAGCATTATATGTGGCACAGCTTTATATGGAGTATCTATGGGGCCATAATGAACGGTGCAGAGCATTATACCGTATATGGCACAGCTTTCTATGGAGCATCTATGGGGCAACAATGAACGGTGCAGAGCATTGTATATGGGGCACAGCTTTATGTGGAGCATCTATGGGGCCATAATGAACGGTGCAGAGCATTATATGTGGCACAGCTTTATATGGAGTATCTATGGGGCCATAATGAACGGTATGGAGCATCTATATTTTTGAAATTCACCGGTAGCTGCTGCATTTTCCACCCTAGGCTTATACTCGAGTCAATAAGTTTTCCCAGTTTTTTGTGGCAAAATTAGGGGGGTCGGCTTATACTCGGGTTGGCTTATACTCGAGTATATACGGTAACACTGGTCAGATTTTTTTTTTAATTTAAATGTGCTCGTTATTTTTAGCATTTTCTTTAAGCATTCTTTCAGATGGGAAAAGATGTTGGGCGCACAGACCCTGATTTATGAGTAACTGGAATCGGGCTCCCCGCCTCTACATCATGCTCTATGGGATTGCAAAAAACTGATTGTATGTGTGTATGTATATATATATATATATATATATATATATATATATATATATATATATATATATATATATATATATATATATACACACACACACACACACACACACACACACACACACACACACACACACACACACACACACACACACACACACACACACACACACACACACACACACACACATATATACATATACTATACATCCTTGACTGGACCTTTCAACAATTGAAGTTCTGTTGGAGCCGCTCCTGATGGCGGCTGTCCCCTAGATTTACATGGTCGCTTTGGTCGTTTCAGCGACATTGACATCATTGTAAAAGATTTCAGCGCTGCAGAATTGCTCTCTGTTCCACGGGCGCCTTTCATTTGTAGCTGTTGACATCTCTGCAGTTAAATGTATAAAATACACAAAGCTCGCCATTTGTTCCCGGCTCTAGAAGGAAATGAGCAAACCTGCAAGCCCCATGTGTTGTCTGCACATACAGTTAATATTTTCTTATTTGTCTTATAATGTCAATCCGGAATCTGAAGTGAAGGAAGTCTGGGAATAGGGAAGGGCTTGCAAGGAACCATTTTCTATCCCCAGCCCACAACTTTGTACATTTGGTAGCAGCTGCCTCCTAGGCAGAGCCTCCAGAGGATATATGACCTGGTTTTCTTTCTCCTGCTGAGAGCTATGAAACAGACTGGTGGCGTTTTGTAGACTTTGAAGTACAGTCCAAATATTTATCAATGAGCGCTTCATTTCTTAGTGCCGCTCTCCACCCGAAGAATTCAGCAGGCAAAATAATGCTTTATGCGACCATATTTCGAATTTTTTATCTATTTTTTTTCAATATTTAATTTTTTTTTACTTTTATGTGTTTGCAGAGGAGCCGGTGACGGGCACTGTACTAGTTTTGGGCAATGTTCACATGTTGCGTTTTTTGCTGCATTTTTTTTTTTCTGCAGACAAGACTTTGTGTCTTGGCAGTAAAGAGGCTGCTTACAAAAAGCAGTGTTTTTTTTGCTGCGTTTTTGTTGTCTCTTGTGCATTCTGAAAAAGTTTAGCGCCCCCCAAAAAATGATGATGCAACTCGCTTAAGGTTTTTGCACCAAAAACGCAGCCTTTTTTTTTTTTTATTGCTGTGTTTTTGCACTCATTGCTTTCTATGAGCGAAAAAGCACTGCAAAACCGCTGAAAGTGACATGCTGCAGTTTTCAAAAATGTGTGTATGGAGATTTCTGAAACCTCATAGCTTTTGCTGGTACTGTAAAATGCATTGCTTTCAGACCTCAAATAATGCAACGAAAGCAAGTTGATGATAATTTAGAAACAACAATACGGCCACGTTCACACGCTGTGGGTTCCTCTGCGGGTTAATCCCGCAGCGGAATTGAAAATCTGCAGGGCAAAACCGCTGCGGTTATCCCTGCAGATTTATCGCGGTTTGTTCCGCGGTTTCCGCTGCGGTTTACTCCTGTACTATTGATGCTGCATATGCAGCAATATGCAGCATCAATAGTAATGTAAAAAATAATAAAAATTGGCTATACTCACCCTCTGACGTCGCGATCTCCCCGGCGCTGCAAGCGGCTGTGCCGACAAGGACCTTCGTGACGTCACGGTCATGTGACCGCGGCGTCATCACGGTCATGTGACCGCGACGTCACCACAGGTCCTGTTCGGCACAGCAACTAAGACCGGACGCCGCGGGCAGCGCTGAGAGGTGAGTATAGCATTATTTTTTATTTTAATTCTTTTTTTTTACACCCAAATATGGTTCCCAGGGCCTGGAGGAGAGTCTCCTCTCCTCCACCCCGGGTACCATCGGCACATTATCCGCTTAATTTCCCGCAACGTGGGCACAGCCCCATGCGGGAAGTTAGCGGTTCAATGCATTTCTATGGGTGCAGAATCGCTGCGATTCTGCACCAAGAAGTGACATGGTCCTTCTTTTTTTCTGCAGAAAATCCGCGCGGATTTTCCACAGAAAAAAAGGATCGTCGGCACAGCGGGTTTTGTTTTCCATTAGGTTACATTGTACTGTAACCTACATGGAAAAAGGATGCGGACCCGCAGCTGCAAAACAGCTGCGGGTCCGCAGCAAAATCCGCAGCGTGTGAACATAGCCTACTAATGTTTTAACTCGGGAAGAGTCCAGAAATCAATATTTTGTGGAATAACCCCTCACCTACTGTATTCTCACCCATCCCTTGTAGATTGTGAGCCCTCGCGGGCAGGGTCCTCTCTCCTACTGTACCAGTCGTGACTTGTATTGTTCAAGATTATTGTACTTGTTTTTATTATGTATACCCCTCCTCACATGTAAAGCGCCTTTGATAAATGGCGCTATAATAATAAATAATAATAATTTTTAATCACAGCTTTCATGCGTCTTGGCATGCTTTCCACCAGTCTTTCACACTGCTTCTGGCGCAAAAATGTAAGCAGTTCTTCTTTGTTTGATGGCTTGTGACTATCCATCATCCTCTTGATTACATTCCAGAGGTTTTCAATGGGGTTCAGGTCTGGAGATTGGGCTGCCCATGACAGGGTTTTGATGTGGTGGTCTCTTAATTTTTGCCAGAGCTGTATAAGTTCAGGTTGGGAGACCGGCGGCTAGAATGAGCATTGCGGTATGTACATGGACCCAACCTAAGGTTATGTCCTTGCACTACCTAACATTACCCAATTAGTGCAGGAAAATATTAACACCCAGTTGTCAATTTATTCATAAATTGCCAGGAAATAACACCGGCTCAGCATAACAATTTTGTGAGAAATTCTGTTTCAGATTTGCTCTTCATGTGACGTACAATAGACTTGTCAGGAGAGCTGTCGCATTTTTTCTTTCTTTTTCATTAAATTTAGTGCCTGACAGGGGTTGGCCACATTATCTTTATCTTAATAGATGTGTTGAAGGCCTGATTCTGTGTCACTTGCATATATATTTAGTACTAGCTGTACTACCCGGCTTCGCCCGAGTTAATGACTGCTGTTAGCAAAATAGAATGTGTTAACAAAAATTTATTCTGCACACAAAAACCACAAAACAAATAGATAGAAATGTAATTATTAAAAGGCAAAAACTAAGCTAATAGAAGCATTTCACAACATATATTAGCTTTATTATACTGAGAATGTCTTTGTTGCCTATATTAACCAATCAGAGCTCAGATTAATTAACTGTAGCAAAATAGAAGCTGAGCTGTGATTGGTTGCTATTGGCAGCCTGATAAATCCCCAGCCAACAGGAAGCCCTCCCCCCTGGCAGTATATATTAGCTCACACATACACATAATAGACAGGTCATGTGACTGACAGCTGCCGTATTTCCTATATGGTACATTTGTTGCTCTTGTAGTTTGTCTGCTTATTAATCAGATTTTTATTTTTGAAGGACAATACCAGACTTGTGTGTGTTTCAGGGCGAGTTTCATGTATCAAGTTGTGTGTGTTGAGTTGCGTGTGGCGACATGCATGTAGTGACTTTTGTGAGATGAATTTTGTGTGGCGACATGCGTGTAGCAACATTTTGTGTGTCGAGTTGCATGTGACAGGTTAGTATAGTAAGTTGTGTGCAGCAAGTTTTGAGCATGGCGAGTTTTGCGCGTGGCGAGTTTTATGTGTGTGCAAGTTTTGCATGAGGTGAGTTTTCCATGAGGTGAGTTTTGCGTGTGGTGAGTTTTGCGTGAGCCTAGTTTTGCATATGGCGAGTTTTGCATGTAGCGAGTTTTGCGCGTGGCGAGTTTTGAGTGGTGACTTTTGTGTTTCGACTTTTATGTGGCGAGGTTAGTGTATGTGTGGTGAAATGTGCGCTGAGGGTCGTATATGTGTTCAAGCACGTGGTAGTGTGTGGCGCATTTTGTGTTTGTGTTCATATCCCCGTGTGTGGTGAGTATCCCATGTCGGGGCCCCACCTTAGCAACTGTACGGTATATACTCTTTGGCGCCATCGCTCTCATTCTTTAAGTCCCCCTTGTTCACATCTGGCAGCTGTCAATTTTTCTCCAACACTTTTCCTTTCACTTTTTCCCCATTATGTAGATAGGGGCAAAATTGTTTGGTGAATTGGAACGCGCAGGGTTAACATTTCACCTCACAACATAGCCTATGACGCTCTCGGGGTCCAGACGTGTGACTGTGCAAAATTTTGTGGCTGTAGCTGCGACGGTGCAGATGCCAATCCCGGACATACACACATACATACATACACACATACATACATACACACATTCAGCTTTATATATTAGATATACCTGTATGTAATCTCCTGTATATAGTATATACGTGTGTCATCTCACCTATATATAGTATATATCTGTGTGTCATCTCCTCCTGTATATAGTATATACCTGTATGTCATCTCCTCCTATACATAGCATATACCTGTATGTCATCTCCTCCTGTATATACTATATACCTGTAGGTAATCTGCTCCTGTATATAGTATATACCTGTATGTCATCTCCTCCTGTATGTAGTATGTACCTTTATGTAATCTCCTCCTCTATATAGTATATACCTGTGTGTCATCTCTCCTGTATATAGTATATATCTGTGTGTCATCTCCTCCTGTATATAGTATATACCTGTGTGTCATCTCCCCTGTAAATAGTATATACCTGTGTGTCATCTCCTCCTGTATATAGTATACAGTTAGGTCCATATATATTTGGACAGAGACAACATTTTTCTAATTTTGGTTACAGACATTACCACAATGAATTTTAAACAAAACAATTCAGATGCAGTTGAAGTTCAGACTTTCAGCTTTCATTTGAGGGTATCCACATTAAAATCGGATGAAGGGTTTAGGAGTTTCAGCTCCTTAACATGTGCCACCCTGTTTTTAAAGGGACCAAAAGTAATTGGACAATTGACTCCAAGGCTATTTCATGGGCAGGTGTGGGCAATCCCTTCGTTATGTCATTCTCAATTAAGCAGATAAAGGGCCTGGAGTTGATTTGAGGTGTGGTGTCTGCATTTGGAAGGTTTTGCTGTGAAGTAAACATGCGGTCAAAGGAGCTCTCCTTGCAGGTGAATCAAGCCATCCTTAAGCTGCGAAAACAGAAAAAACCCATCCGAGAAATTGCTACAATATTAGGAGTGGCAAAATATACAGTTTGGTACATCCTGAGAAGGAAAGAAAGCACTGGTGAACTCATCAATGCAAAAAGACCTGGGCGCCCACGGAAGACAACAGTGGTGGATGATCGCAGAATAATCTCCATGGTGAGGAGAAATCCATTCACAACAGCCAACCAAGTGAACAACACCCTCCAGGAGGTCGGCGTATCAATATCCAAATCTACCATAAAGAGAAGACTGCATGAAAGTAAATACAGAGGGTTCACTGCACGGTGCAAGCCACTCATAAGCATCAAGAATAAAAAGGCTAGACTGGACTCTGCTAAAAAACATCTAAAAAAGCCAGCACAGTTCTGGAAGAACATTCTTTGGACAGATGAAACCAAGATCAACCTCTACCAGAATGATGGAAAGAGAAAAGCATGGCAAAGGCGTGGTACAGCTCATGACCCAAAGCATACCACATCATCTGTAAAACACGGCGGAGGCAGTGTGATGGCTTGGGCATGCATGGCTGCCAGTGGCACTGGGTCACTAGTGTTTATTGATGATGTGACACAGGACAGAAGCAGCCGAATGAATTCTGAGGTATTCCGAGCCACACTGTGTGCTCAGATCCAGCCAAATGCAGCCAAACTGATTGGTCGTCGTTTCATACTACAGATGGACAATGACCCAAAACATAAAGCCAAAGCAACCCAGGAGTTTATGAAATCAAAGAAGTGGAATATTCTTGAATGGCCAAGTCAGTCACCTGATCTCAACCCAATTGAGCATGCATTTCACTTGTTAAAGACTAAACTTCAGACAGAAAGGCCCACAAACAAACAGCAACTGAAAACCACCGCAGTGAAGGCCTGGCAGAGCATCAAAAAGGAGGAAACACAGCGTCTGGTGATGTCCATGAGTTCAAGACTTCAGGCAGTCATTGCCAACAGAGGGTTTTCAACCAAGTACTAGAAATGAACATTTTATTTAAAATTATTGAATCTGTCCAATTACTTTTGGTCCCTTTAAAAACAGGGTGGCACATGTTAAGGAGTTGAAACTCCTAAACTCTTCATCCAATTTTAATGTGGATACCCTCAAATGAAAGCTGAAAGTCTGAACTTCAACTGCATCTGAATTGTTTTGTTTAAAATTCATTGTGGTAATGTTTATAACCAAAATTGGAAAAATGTTGTCTCTGTCCAAATATATATGGACCTAACTGTATATCTGTATGTCATCTCCTCCTGTATTAGCCCTCGTTCACACGTTATTTGGTCAGTATTTTTACCTCAGTATTTGTAAGCTATATTGGCAGCCTGATAAATCCCCAGCCAACAGTAAGCCCACCCCCTGGCAGTATATATTAGCTCACACATACACATAATAGACTGGTCATGTGACTGACAGCTGCCGGATTCCTATATGGTACATTTGTTGCTCTTGTAGTTTTTCAGCTTATTAATCAGATTTTTATTTTTGAAGGATAATACCAGACTTGTGTGTGTTTTAGGGCGAGTTTCGTGTGTCAAGTTGTGTGTGTTGAGTTGCGTGTGGCGACATGCATGTAGCGACTTTTTGTGTGTCGAGTTGCATGTGACAGGTTAGTGTAGCAAGTTGTGTGCAGCAAGTTTTGCGCGTGGCGAGTTTTATGTGTGGTGCCTTTTGAGTATGTGCAAGTTTTGTGTGAGGCAACTTTTGCATGTGTTGCAACTTTTGTGCATGTGGCAATTTTTCTGCGTGTGCAAGTTTTGCGTGTGGCGAGTTTTCTATGAGGTGAGTTTTGCACGTGTGGCGAGTTTTGCATGTGGAGAGTTTTGCGCGTGGTGAGTTTTGAGCGGCGACTTTTGTGTTTCGACTTTTATGTGGCGAGGTTGGTGTATGTGTGGTGAAATGTGCGCTGAGGGTCGTATATGTGTTCGAGCACGTGGTAGTGTGTGGCGCATTTTGTGTGTGTGTTCATATCCCCGTGGTGGTGTGGTGATTATCCCATGTCGGGGCCCCACCTTAGCAACTGTACAGTATATACTCTTTGGCGCCATCGCTGTCATTCTTTAAGTCCCCCTTGTTCACATCTGGCAGCTGTTAATTTGCCTCCAACACTTTTCCTTTCACTTTTTCCCCATTATGTAGATAGGGGCAAAATTGTTTGGTGAATTGGAAAGCGCGGGGTTAAAATTTCACCTCACAACATAGCCTATGACGCTCTCGGGGTCCAGACGTGTGACTGTGCAAAATTTTGTGGCTGTAGCTGCGACGGTTCAGATGCCAATCCCGGACATACATACATACACACATACATACATACACACATACACACATTCAGCTTTATATATTAGATTACAGGTAAGTGAACCCCTGTGCTTGTTGTTGTCCCCTTCCTCACAGACTGCACAGCCCTCCAGTCCACAATATGGCCGCTGGTGGAGGAGCCTGTGACCAGACCTGCCATAACCCTCCTCCAATTAAAACCTCTGTAGCTAGACTGGAAATATCACAGTAATCTGTGGTGTGGACAGGCCCTCACAGAAAGTTGCATCTAGTACTGCAGGTCTGATTTACGCCATGACTCTACGTTGCTTTATCAAATTTCTGACAAAGCGGTGACTGTGGTGATTACTGCATGACCTTTCTAGATGTCCCATAAATCTATATTATTGTGTGACATTTATGGGCTGTTGAGATGACTTCTACTGTTATTAATATTCAGTGATTGTCACTCGCACAGATGACTAGTGTTCGCCTCCGAGGGGATAAGTACAGCCTTGAGCCTATCTTGTGGATTTTCAGGTGACCTCATCAAACCGTAAAGGCCCCATGTCTGTGTTCGGCTTGTGAAATCCTCTAGATGCTGTAATATGTGGAAGCAATTGATGGCATGAGTCAGAATTACCTCAGGAGGTCATCACTTATTCAGCCTCCACATGATCTAACAATGTAGGCAGCGGATGAATTCTTCTGTTGCTTTTGGGTTGCACAGGGTCATGTTTATGAGTGTATACATATACATTTCCTGTAGTCTATATTAGATCTGCTTATGCTCTAATATAGAGAAACATCGACAATTGACGGGAGAAAGATCTCTTATCCATGTAGTCTGCACTTTATATACACTCCTCAACATTGAAATTACAGCACCGAGAAGGAAAAGTCCTGGAATTGGGTCATTCCATGTCAAGTGAACCAATGATTTTTACCTCTCTATTTTTAATTCTTTTGAGATTTTGTTATTTGGTAATAGTGTGTCAGAGAATGCAAAATGTGAAGAAAAAAAAAATTCTAGATATTTTTATTTGTTTTTTATTGATTTTCAAAGTTTGGAAAAAGTGTGAATTTTGGTGTTGCCTGCCTTTACATTTCTCCTCATAACTCAGGCTAGAAAAAAGATAGAGAAACCAAATAAACACCATTCTACTCAGAACTGTACAGGCTTCCACCAGATATTTCATAGCGCACATATATTCCCTTTAAAACTTCACTTTTAATAACGGATAATAAATCCCAGACCCAATGAAAAGAAAGTCACAAAAATAGTGAAACCTATTAAGGTCCTAAATACACCTGCCACTTACACCTGCCTGACTGTGGAGGTTGGCACCCTAAGAATCGATTTTTTTGGCGCCCCCACTCAACGCAGGCTGTCCCTCTCTCCCCTATAATATCCCTCTCGATGCAGGTTGGAAAACAATATAGGGAAAGAGTAGTGGTGAAAAAACCTATACAATGTAGACCAGATATGGACCTAAATAGGTACCTCCATATAATAAATAAAGTATTGACACGGCGCAACACTATTCAGTAAAAATCCCCATTATAATTCAATAGCGACTGTAATGTCATAATAGACTTGATCCATTCAGATTCCAAAGATCAGCCACTAAAGAAAAACATAAGCAAAATAAACAACAAAGGGGTAACTCAGCGTGTGCCCATCTCTCCTCAACGCGTTTCCCCGCTCTCACGGTTCATCAGGAGGAAGCGATATTCATGATGCCGGATGTTGCATGGATATGAGGCACCAGATATGTCACAAGAGTATCTTTAATAATATTTTACCCATGCGAAAGCAAACGCAAAACTTTAAAACGCATTTCCGAAAAAAAACATTTAATTTAAAAAAATTCAAAAACTGCATATGTTCCTGCTATGCTCCTAGCCACATCTGTACCAAACTACAAGTTGGGATCGTGATGGGATCATATTTAAAAAAAATAAAACTATTAGTGTCAGTTCGAAAATCTCAAATTCAGATCGTTTCAGCCTGTGGTGTAGAAGTGTGGAGTCCATATTTACCAAATAATTCATGATTTTTAGATGTTACGGTATTATTTTATTATGTTTTAAAGCTTAGAAGTAGGAGAGGACAGAGGAGAAAGCTTTGTTAGGGCTGAGAATGACCAGGGGTAGACAGTGACTGCAGAGCAGATGACAAGCCGGCAGCTCTCTCTCTCTCTCTCTCTCTCTCTCTCTCTCTCTCTCTCTCTCTCTCTCTCTCTCTCTCTCTCTCTCTCTCTCTCTCTCTCTCTCTCTCTCTCTCTCTCTCTCTCTCTCTCTCTCTCTCTCTCTCTCTCTCTCTCTCTCTCTCTTTCTTCTTCCTCCTCCTCCTCCTCCTCCTCCTCCTCCTCCTCCTCCTCCTCCTCCTCCTCCTCCTCTCTCCTCCCCCCCCTCTCTCTCCCTTCCACAACCAAATCAATGTAACGTTGAGCTGTTAGTGTAGAGAGGACTCTGTGTGTTTCTCATTTTTCAACACCACAATGCCAGGCCACATGTTTCTTGTTCTACTGTGAGCAGCCTGTGTTGCCTTAATGTGTTACCATGGCCTGCAGCGTCTCTGGACTTGTCTCCCATCAAGCACATCTGGGACGTTATTAGTCACCAATTGCACAGGGAGCTGCCAGCAGTGGGTCTTGAGGATTTGCTCAAGTGCGTTTAGCATGTCAGTACATTCCTCACACAAACGTTAATCTACTATATAATTGTCTAAGGGTCACTTCCGTCTGTCTGTCCTTCTGTCTTTCTGTCATGGATATTCATTGGTCGCGGCCTCTGTCTGTCATGGAATCCAAGTCGCTGATAGGAGTTTTTACTATTTATGCTGCGTCAATAGTAAAAAAATCTAATGTTAAAAATAATAATGAAAAAAAAAAATCATTATATACTCACCTTCCGCCGGCAGGTTCCGGTGGCAAGGATTGTATGCGCGAAGGACCTGCCATGACGTCACGGTCATCTGACGACGACGTCATCACAGGCCCTGCGCGAGAAGGACCTGCCATGACGTCACGGTCATGTGACCGTGACTCATGGCAGGTCCTTCTCGCGCAGGCGCGAAGAAGCTGCGGTACCATGGGACAGGCAGGGACAGCGCCAGGAGCAGGTGAGTATTTCATATTCACCTGTCCGCGTTCCATCTGCCGGGCGCCGCTCCGTCTTCCCATCCTCTTGCAGTGACTGTGCAGGTCAGAGGGCGCGATGACTTATTAGTGTGCGCGCCGCCCTCTGCCTGAACAGTCAGTGCGGAAAGACGGGACACTGAGGAGCAGCGACGAGAGGTGAGTATGTGAGCATGGAGCATTATATGGGACATCTATGGGGCCATAACTGCATGGAGCATTATATGGGGCATCTATGGGGCCATAACTGCATGGAGCATTATATGGGGCATCTATGGGGCCATAACTGCATGGAGCATTACACTACGTGACTGGGCAAAATACTACGTGACTGGGCAAAATACTACGTGACTGGGCAATATACTACGTGGACATGCATATTCTAGAATACCCGATGCGTTCGAATCGGGCCACCATCTAGTAACTTCATAAATAGCAGAAAAGATCAGGGATTTCTACAAGTGGCGCTCTTACTCGAAACTGAATAACTTGAAAATTTGATTTTGAAAATGCAATAGTGGAGAAAAATGGTCTGGGAAGAGTAAAATTTAACTTGTATTCATTTAAAAATTATATATAATAAGGTGGTTTAAGCTATATTACAAATAGTACATATATGCCATTATTCATATTACATAGCATCAGCTTATCTCCTTATATTAGAAGAGCACCTTGGGGGTACAATCAGCAGATAACAACGCAAATATTGAATGTATGAAATTTAACCGTACAGCACATGTCCCTCCAACTTATTTCACTTCTAGAAAGGTGTCACCAGGGGTAGAGACAAAAGTGTGAATTCATGCTTAAGTCTCGTTCCCTGATGACACCAATCTATCAGTGAAACATGTTGGAGGAAAATGGACTGCATACATTCTAGTGACCTGCTCGAGAGGGGATTTAGTGGGGCTTAGCCTATAGGTTTGGTTTTTAAAATTGATTCCATTTTTTCTTCATTTGCATATTAATGACTTGTCTATCCATTCTGTAATTTCATTAGTTCCACGAGTTTTCCTTCTTGGTGTTGCAATTTCAATGATTAGGCGTGCATTACATTTGTTGTGAGTCCTGTACTATATGCATTCAGTCTTGGGTTGGATACCGCTACTTACAGAAGGGCTTTTACAGATTTCTTACTGTAAGCTTTCACTTTTTAGACTTGCCAAGTCATCAAAACTGCAACAACACAGTGGGCGATGACCAAAACCGAAAGTGTTAGGTATTCATCCTTTAAATTAACCACTCTGTGCCCTTGTGAGAGCATTGCCTATTTTGTGTTCTCAAAGCCAACTTTTATTTTCAAAAGCCTTGAAATGCCATTAAAAATGCTGATCACTTTTTGACTGCTTCTCAAGTACACCATCGACCAACTCATCACTAACTATTTATTTTGTTTTGGTGACTACGGTGACATATAAAAGTTTGGGCACCCCTGGTCAAAATTACTGTTCTTGTGAACAGTTAAGCAAGTTGAAGATTAAATGATCACTAAAAGGACTAACGTCAAAGATGACACATTTCCTTTTGTATTTTAGTCAATATTTTTTTATCTTTTACACTTTAGAAATTACAAAAAGGTGAATGTGCTGATGCCCTGCATGGTTAGTACCTAGTACTTTTTGTAGCCAGCCAAGAGTCTTTCAATTCTTGTCTGAGGGATTTTCATCCATTTTTTCCATGGAAAATTCTTCCAGTTCTGTAAGATTCCTGGGTCAGCTTGCATGCACTACTATTTTGAGATCTAGCCACAGATTTTCAATGATGTTCAGATGAGGGGACTGAGAGGGCCTCTATAAAACCTTCAGCTTGCGCCTTTTGAGGTCGTCTATTGTGGATTTTGACGTGTGTTTAGAATCATTATTCCTTTGTAGAAGCCATCCTGTTTTCAACTTCAGCTTTTTTTTTATAGATGGTGTTATGTTTGCATCAAGAATTTGTTGAAATTTCATTAAATCCATTCTTTTCTCTACCTGTGAAATGTTCCTCGTGCCATTGGCTGCAGCACAACCCCAAAGCATGATTGATCCACCACCATGCTTAATGATTGGAGAGATGTTCTTTTCCTGAAATTCTGTGCCCTTTTTTTCTCCACACATACCTATGATCATTGTGACCAAGGAGTTCTGAACTTGTCAGCAAGATTGTGCACTGTAACCTACACACCGTGTTAGGTCGGCGCCGTTATACTGATGCCTAAATTACAGTAACCTTCAGTGACCCACATTTATTTTAACGGACGTGTTTTCCACCTCCAAATCTTTCTAAAAGTCTTCATTCAGAACTGGAAAACAAAACACACAAAAGGTTCCTTTAAATGTTTGAAGGAATGTATAAAATAGACCCCGGAGAGAACACTATTTTCCCATTTTGTGAATGCCGTAAATTACAAAGGGCCTTTGAGAGTTATCCTTAGTGTAAAATAATTGGAATGTGCTCACATCGTCTTTCAGACACTAGTGTGTCCGCATAGTTTTTGAAGCAGAAGACACTTCTGGGAAGTGCCGATGGTGTTTTCCCCAAGGCGTCTTTTCTGATGTCTTTTTAACCCTTTAATGACCGCCAATACTTCTTTTTACTGACCTGAGATATGAGACTAGCATCCCCATACAGGTGACAATCCAGCAGCTGGCAGCTGGCCACCATTGCTGACGCCTTGCTGCATTAGCCACGATCAGTGTTGACACCGTCCATATCTGCTTAACCCTTTAGATGCTGCTGTCAATAGTGACTACATCATATAAGTGTGGGGGATTCCTCTTTATCCCCATTGGCACCCGGAGATCATGATTGTGTGGTCCTGATATTTGCCATGGCACTTCTCAGCCAAATAGCGGCTTTAGAGTCGCCGGCTATAGCGGCCTGTTCAAAAGTTACCAACATTTAGGTGGTAAAAATACACTTTTTCCAGTCTTGTCATGTCACTTTTGCATTAATTCCTGAAAATCACCGGAAGGGTAAATAAACGATCTGACAGCAGTTTTTAGTATGTTGAGGGGGGAAGGATGCTATTTTTAAAATATCACTTTTGAAGGTTATACAATATATAGGACCCCCAAAGTCACTTGAATCCTGGATAGGTCCTTTAAAAAAAAAAATGTAGTAAATTTCCTTGAAAAAATGAAAAAATTATGGCTACATTTTTAAACCTCCTAAAAGGCTAACAAAATAAAATAACATTTTACAAACGGTTTTGATGTAAAGCAGACATGAGGGAAATGTTGTTGTTGTTGTTATTATTAAATATAAAAGAATACACCAGCGCTACCTCCCCACAAAGACACTGAGCCGCAGGAACCGAGACAGAAAGGGGCTTTAGCTGTCAATTAGTGAGTACAAACAATGTAAAAAACAACTGGGTTCGCGCTGCAGTGTAAAACAACTAGGAATATGCACCCAATGCTCTGCTTAGATTGTGCATAATGTGCCAGTAGAATTAATGCCAGAGAGATAAGTGCTGCAATGCCCAGCACAACACGGGGCCACCATGAACCAGATACCGATGGTCAGAAATGCGACCTGGTGAGCCTGGAGAGCCGGTAAGCGAATTACGCACTCACCGTTGTGTTGCAGTGGTCCGGTGTATGATGATGGATGTAGGTCCAGTTGGAAGGTGGTGTCCGTCGGGCAGGTGTGCGGGCAGACAGGCGGTAGAGCAGGGAAAGGTAACCGCAGAGCAGCGTGCCTTGCGGAAGCTGCGTAGAGCCAGGGACTGCTCCGGCCGGTAGCGTCCCTGGATACGAGCGGGAACCAACGAAGGGAGGAGCTCGCTGGCGCAGGGCTCAGTGCGTGACGTCACTGAGCTCAGGGAAAGTACGGGGTACCGCAGGGATCAAACCGACGCGTTTCGAAGGAGTGGCGTCCTTCTTCATCAGGGTTACTGATCACCGAAGATGCCCCGATATTTAACCCTCCAAGGTTGTCACTCAAAATACCCGGCCCGCTAAATGGGTGTGCTAAATGGGCGGGCCGGGTATTTTGAGTGACAACCTTGGAGGGTTAAATATCGGGGCATCCTCGGTGATCAGTAACCCTGATGAAGAAGGACGCCACTCCTTCGAAACGCGTCGGTTTGATCCCTGCGGTACCCCGTACTTTCCCTGAGCTCAGTGACGTCACGCGCTGAACCCTGCGCCAGCGAGCTCCTCCCTTCGTTGGTTCCCGCTCGTATCCAGGGACGCTACCGGCCGGAGCAGTCCCTGGCTCTACGCAGCTTCCGCAAGGCACGCTGCTCTGCGGTTACCTTTCCCTGCTCTACCGCCTGTCTGCCCGCACACCTGCCCGACGGACACCACCTTCCAACTGGACCTACATCCATCATCATACACCGGACCACTGCAACACAACGGTGAGTGCGTAATTCGCTTACCGGCTCTCCAGGCTCACCAGGTCGCATTTCTGACCATCGGTATCTGGTTCATGGTGGCCCCGTGTTGTGCTGGGCATTGCAGCACTTATCTCTCTGGCATTAATTCTACTGGCACATTATGCACAATCTAAGCAGAGCCTTGGGTGCATATTCCTAGTTGTTTTACACTGCAGCGCGAACCCAGTTGTTTTTTATGTTGTTATTATTATTTATAGCGCCATTTATTCCATGGTGCTTTACATGTGAGGAGGAGTATACAAACGGTAATAAAAAACAAGTACAATAATCTTAATCAATACAAGTCACGACTGGTACAGGAGGAGAGAGGACCCTGCCTGCTAGGGCTCACAATCTACAAGGGATGGGTGAGGATACAGTAGGCGAGGGCAGAGCTGGTCGTGCAGCGGTTTGGTCCATCAGTGGTTACTGCAGGTTGTAGAATTGTCGGAAGATGTTATGTTTTATATAACTGTGGATTAAAAGGATAATCATTCAAAGGTTTAAAATTGCAATCTTTTTTTTACATTTTTGTCAAATTTCTGATAGGTTTTGTGTTTATTTATAAAAAAAATATCGACCTAAATTTACCATGATCATAAAGTATAATGAGGCACGAAAAAACAAACTCAATCGGTACAATGTGTTGAAGCGTTCTAGAGTTACAACCACTTAAAGTGACGCTGGTCAGATTTAAAAAATTTGGCCTGGTCTCTAAGGGGTTAAAGGGAATCTGTCACCCTATTTTTGGCCTATAAGCTGCGGCCACCGCCATCAGGGGCTTATCTACAGTATTCTATAATGCTGTAGATAAGCCCCCATGTAACCTGAAAGATAAGAAAAACAAGTTAGATTATACTCACCGAGGGGCGGTTCGGTTCGGGTCCGATAGGTGTCGCGGGTCTGGGTCCGGTGCCTCCCATCTTAATACGATGACGTCCTCTTCTTTCTGTCGCGGCTCCTGCACAGGCGTACCGATTTGCCCTGTTGAGGCCACAGCAAAGTACTGCAGTGCGCAGGCGCCTCTATAACCTTTCCCGGCGCAACTGTACCTGACACAGCCATGGACAAAAGAGGTGTGTGTGTGTGTGTGTGTGTGTGTGTATGTATGTATATGTATATATGTATTTATATATGTATGTATATGCACACAGTTTTATTTTATTTATTTTGAAAATTTGCTGACAGAAAAGAATTCTACCAATGACATGGTGTCAACACAAGGTATTACTCTTGTTTTACAAACAGCTGACAATCCTATAAAATGACCAGATGGATGATGTCGGGGAGCCCCTTTCGCTGGCTCCCCAAGTATTGAGGCAGTTTACAGTTCCAGTTTTCGGGTTGGAGACCTGATGAGATGGTTTCTGAGCCGCCAAGGCTTTGTTCAGAAATCCCACAGAAGGCTTAGCTGAAGGAGCACTTTGTGCAGTGAACCGGAAGTGCTGATTGTGTCTAGGGAATGCTTTTAAAAGAAGCGCTGAGGAATATGGAGTTATTGACCTCGGCGCACAATACTTCTAAATGCTTTACAATCAGCCTTGTGTGCAAGAAGAGAAATTCTCATACAGGCATCATAGAAATCTGAGAGATCAGGGCAAACAAAACTGAGTTGTTTAATGCTGGCAGTGAGCGGCAGGCACTTCTGTCTGCGGAGAAGTCATTACAAAGAATTCTTTGTGTGACATTCCTCTTTCACATACTGCAGATGCACGTTGGAGCTTGTTGGTCTCATCACAGGGTTTTATTTGTCTGTAGGACCACTATAATGCCAGATTTGCAACTACAGTACACTACACTGTCCTTCCCATAAAAACCTTTCCTTCCTACAAATTGTACCCCATTGGCTGGATGTGTGCTGTGGCCTTATTCATCTGTGGCCTGCAATTGTGTTGTACCTTTTGTCATCATTTGGCCGTGACTGCTTTTATAGAAGTGAATGCAAATATCTTGCACCAACGTGATCCCTAAATAAAAAGAAAAAAAATTAAAAAAATTAAATGTAAAAAAATAAATAAAACAAATACAAATAATGGACACTAGATTTGCATCTATAGCAACCCTTCTTTGGCTTTGTGAAGCCAGAGCTGTCAATCAAAGGGAGGGGGTGGAGATCGAGGGAAATCGAGCAGGTGGGAAGGTGTATGTAAATGACTGGCACCGCCGTGGTGCACTGAGTGCCCGTGCTTGGTTTGAACAGTCATCATGCTATTATCGAATCAAAATCCAAATGTATTCATCACCATATTAATAGTATGCTTGCAAAATAATTATAACACTTAGACACTTAGTCGCATGTAAAAGTTTGGGCACCCTTGGTCAAAATTATTGTTGTTGTGAACAGTGAAGCAAGTTGAAGATGAAATGATCTCGCCTAAAGTTAAAGATGACACAAATCCGTTGTATTTTAGGCAAAAAATGTATATGTAATTTTTTACATTTTTAAAAATTCATAAAGGAAAATGGGGCCAGTGCTAAAGTTTGGGCATCCTTGGAGATTTGTGTACTCATAACTTTGATCAATGTTTCAGACTGTAATTATCATGCTAAGGTTATGACTTGTTCACTATCATTGTTAGGAAAGGCCATATGATGCAAATTTCCCAGCTTTATAAAATCCCAGCCTCTTCTAAACTTGTTCCAAAAATCTGCAACCATGGGTTCTTCTAAGCAGCTGCCTAGCACCCTGAAAATGAAAATGGTGGAGGCCCACAATGCAGAAGAAGACTGTAAGAAGATAGGAAAGGGTTTTTAAGTTGTCCTGTTCTTCAGTTCGAAATGTGATTATGAAATTGCAGGAACAGAGGAGGTAAAGATAAGGTGTGGAGGACAAAGCAAAATTTCAGTGAGAGCTGCTCATAAGATTGCTAGAGAGGCAAATCGGAACCCCCGCTTGACTGCAAAAAACGTTCAGAAAGATTTAGCAGACTCTGGACTTGTGGTACATTGTTCTGCTGTTCAGAGACACCTGCACAAATATGGCCTTCACGGCAGAGTTCTCAAAAGAAAACCTGTCCCGCATCCTTACCATAAAATTCAGCATCAGAAGTATGCAAAATAACATCTAAACAAGTCTAATGCATTTTGGAAACCAGTCCGGTGGACCGATGAGGTTTTATTAAAACTCTTTGGCCATAATGATCAAATGTACAGTATGTGTGGAGGAAAAAGGGCACAGAACTTCAAGAAAAGAACATCTCACCAACCCTTAAGTATGGAGGCGGATCAATCATGCTTTGGGGTTGTGTTGCAGCCAATGGCATGGGGAACATTTCACGGGTAGAGGGAAGAATGGATTCAATGAAATTTCAACAAATTCTTGATGAAAACATAACATCATCTGTAAAAAAGCTGAAGTTGAAAAGAGGATGGCTTCTACAAATGGATAGTGATCCTAAACACACGCCAAAATCTACAAAACACTACCTCAAAAGGCGCAAGCTGAAGATTTTACAATATCCCTCACAGTCCCCTCATCTGATCTTCATTGAAAATCTGTGGTTAGACCTCAAAATAGCAGTGCATGCAAGATGATCCAGGAATCTCACAGAACTGGAAGAATTTTCCAAGGAAGAATGGATGAAAATCCCTCAAACAAGAATTGAAAGACTCTTGGCTGGCTACAAAAAGCGTTTTACAAGCTGTGATACTTTCAGAAGGGGGTGCTACTAGGTACAAACCATGCAGGATGCCCACATTTTCGCAGCGGCCCTTTTTTTTTTTTTTTTTTAGCTCATCTTCAACATAATGAACTGTTCACAATAACAGTAATTTTGATCATGGATGCCCAAACTTTTACATGCCACTGCATGTATATATAAATATATGAAAACTAAAGAAATATATACCGTAATCTAGTTGAGTGGAAACCAGGCTCAGTAATTATCTAAATGGAACAAGTTGATCCTTGAGATTTAACAATAGCATATTGAAACTCATATCTATAATTTGCTAAGATTCAAGTTAGTAAATTATGAGAAACGAAGTATGTGAAATATCAATGGTAGACCAGCTGCGGCATTACACTGGACTGCCATAAGATTTCAGTGTATGTACAGGGGCGTAACTACCGCGGTCGCAGCGGTCGCAGCTGCGACGGGGCCCAGACTACTTAGGGGCCCCATGGACAGGAGTGAAGGAGAATGAAATGACCCATGATTGATGATGATCCACCATTTGTGAGTGACCTGCGCAGCAGGGAGCCGTCACCGCTCTCTAATTATACTTACCTACTCCCGGCACGGTCCCTGGACGTCCCTGCTTCTTCCAGCGCTGCAGATTCTTCCTGCACTGAGCGGTCACATGGTCCCGCTCATTACAGAAATGAATATGCGGCTCCACCTCCAATAGGGGTGGAGCCGCATATTCATTTCTGTATTGAACGGTAACTGTGACCGCTCAATACAGGAAGAATATGCAGCGCTGGAAGAAGCAGGGACGTCCAGGGACCGTGCCGGGAGTAGGTGAGTATACAGCGCTGCGTAGCGCTGCGCGATATTTACCGCTCCTCGTTCCGGTGCGGCTCTGTCATCAGCGTCCTCTGGCAGTGACGCTCAGGTCAGAGGGCGTGGTGACGTAGTCAGTGCGCGCCCTCTGCTGAACGTCAGTGCCGAAGACGAAGCCGCACGAGGAGCAGCCAGGTAAATATTGAAAGTGCCGGGGGTCCTGAGCAAAGAGAGAGGTGAGGTGAGTATGTGATTTATTTTTTTTATGGCAGCAAAAGCATAAGGGGCAAGTGACTGTACGGAGCATTTTATGGGGCCATAACGCTTGTGCAGCGCCAGCACTATAAGGGGCAGTGACTGTGCGGAGCATCTTATGGGGCCATAACAATTGTGCAGCACTATAAGGGGCAGTGACTGTGCGGAGCATCTTATGGGGCCATAACAATTGTGCAGCACTATAAGGGGCAGTGACTGTGCGGAGCATCTTATGGGGCCATAACAATTGTGCAGCACTATAAGGGGCAAGTGACTGTGCGGAGCATCTTACGGGGCCATAACACTTGTGCAGCACTATAAGGGGCAGTGGCTGTGCGGAGCATCTTATGGGGCCATAACAATTGTGCAGCATTATAAGGGGCAGTGGCTGTGCGGAGCATCTTATGGGGCCATAACACTTGTGCAGCGCCAGCACTATAAGGGGCAGTGGCTGTGCGGAGCATCTTATGGGGCCATAACAATTGTGCAGCATTATAAGGGGCAGTGGCTATACGGAGCATTTTATGGGGCCATAACAATTGTGCAGCACTATAAGGGGCAGTGGCTGTGCGGAGCATCTTACGGGGCCATAACACTTGTGCAGCACTATAAGGGGCAGTGGCTGTGCGGAGCTTCTTACGGGGCCATAACACTTGTGCAGCACTATAAGGGGCAGTGGCTGTGCGGAGCATCTTATGGGGCCATAATGAACGGTGCAGAGCATAATACATGGCACAGCTTTCTATGGGGCAATAATGAACGGTGCAGAGCATTATATATGGCACAGCTTTCTATGGAGTATCTATGGGGCCATAATGAACGGTGCAGAGCATTATATATGGCACAGCTTTCTATGGAGCATCTATGGGGCCATAATGAACGATGCAGAGCATTATATATGGGGCAGCTTTATATGGAGCATCTATGGGGCAATAATCAACGGTATGGAGCACTATGAGGGGGGCTGCGTTGTATTCTATGGGGGTTACCTTGAGTTGTATGGCAGGGGGGGGGGCGCATTTGGAAGTTCGCACCGGGGCCCATAACTTTGTAGTTACGCCACTGTTTATGTATATAGGATATACCTGTCTATAATACCGGGTGAAGCTTGGGTCATACGCATTATTTTCACTTCTTCAGGTGGTAACAGTGTAAATGTATTACAACATTGTGAAATCAATATCTGTGATAATGGAGTGACACCATTTTTTTTTCCTCTTAAAACCTTACTTAAAGATGTCTGGAAGCCGCTCTGCTTGCAAGAAGAGACAAGTGTAGAGCGTAATGGATGTTCTGATGTAAACTCCTCTTGTTGTTATAGGACACACCAACTGGGGAAAAATTGATAGGAAACAATTTTTGGATTTAGTGAGACAATTGTGATGTAAATCATTTTTTTTCAGGATTATTTTTGTATTTTACAGAGTTTCTGTAGTATAGTAATTGGATGGTTTAGTCCTCACACGTTTTCCTCCATAAGGTGATAAGAGACATTGGAATTCTATTTTTTGAAGTTATATTTTTTCTGAAGATGTGGCATTTGTCAACCACTTGACAATACATCGATTCTCAGACAATTTCCTCTGTCCCTTATCAGCTTTAATCTCTTGAGTCTGGCGCTATGACATTTTGTCACATCATATATATTTTTATCCACAGAAATCACAATTTTGGCGGGCATTTTAGCTAAAACAGGAAGTTGGATTAAGGTATTACCGCTTTATTGCGAGCCTTTGATGTAAGGTACTGAAAAGAGGCATTGAGGAAAAAATCTGTATTTCACAGAAGTCCCCTGTAAGCCATGCTTGGATTTGAAGGGACACTCATTATGGCTTCCTTTTTCTAAGTATAGCTTGATGAAGATGATGAAATGTTGCCGTTTTCTGGTCTGAAGATTGTAGAAAGATATATTTTTTTTGTTTAGCTATAATGTAGCAGGAGGACGGCTAAGGCCTCTTTCACACTTCAGTTGTTTGGCGTCATTTTCCTCAAAAAACGGATCCGTTTTTTTTTTCGACAGATCCGTTTTTTCCCCATAGACTTGCATTAGCGACGGATTGTGACGGATGGTCGTCCGTTCCATCCGTCATGCGACGGATCCGTCAAAATTTAGCGGACGTCATCTAGACATTGACGGTCATTGCAACGTTTTTTGTCTCCGTTGAAATGACGGATCGCGATGGATCCGTCGCGTCCGTCATTCCATAGAATGGCCACCTATGGGCGACGGATCCGTCGCAACCGTTATTTCGACGGATCCGTCGCCCCAATCCGTTTTTTCAATTTTTTTCAATTGCGCATGCTCCAAAAAGTATATACAACCCCTGAGTAACAGATCCGTCAAAAAAACGGATCCGTTACATCCGTTTTTTCAACAATTGTGACGGATCCGTCGATCCGTCACTTTGTCGGAAGTGACTGACGCCAAACAACTGAAGTGTGAAAGAGGCCTTACTTACACACTCCTTTGTGTATCGTAATAACTATCACCATAAAACGGAAATAACTGAGAAACAAAAATAAGGCCCAGCAAACCGGAGTGAAAACTGTAACGCTAAGTTCACACTAGGTGGTTTTTTTTTTTCAGCTTTTTATTTCTGCAGCAAAACCTGATCTTCTTGGCAGGAAAGAAGCTGCAGAAAAAAGCATGTTTTCCTTGCATTTTTTATGCGTTTTTCACTGCAGTTTTGGCATGCTAGATTTGTCTTTTGTCCATGCTGATAGAATTTAGTGTTGAAAAAAAGTCCTATTCTATAGAATTAGGTTTTGGCACAAAAATGCAGCAAAACCAGATACCTGCGTTTTTTATGCGTTATTTCATTCTTCTTTCACCTTCCATTCATTTAAATGGTGATTCAAAACTTGATTTAGGCCGGTTTCACACGTCAGTGGCTCCGGTACGTGTGGTGACCGTTTCCTCACGTACTGGAGACACTGACTCACGTAGACACATTAAAATGAATATGTCTCTGCAGATGTCAGCGTGTTTTCACGGACCGTGTGCAAAACATGGAGACATGTCAGTGTTCATGGGAGCGCACGGATCACACGGACCCATTAAAGTCAATGGGTGCGTGTAAACACATACCGCACACGGATGCCGTCCATGTGCTGTCCGTGTGCTTTTTTAAAGTCATGGGGTTAAAAATTGAAACAAATTGTTTCAATACACGGACAGCACACGGATGATAAACACGGATGGCCTACGTGCACACACGGACACGGATAGCTCCGGGAACGTTTCTTCTGGTACCGGAAATATCTGGACGTGTGAGACTGGCCTTAGACAGGTCATTTTCTGATGCTCGACTCCTACACAACAAAGTCTATTAATTTTCATTGATAGGAATCTAATCAAGTTTTAATAATACTATTTAATAGATACTGTGTGTGTATACGGCTCTGGCAAAAATTAAGAAACCATTGAAAAATGTTCAGTTTGTCTGATTTTTCTCTTTATAGGTATATTTTTGAGCAAAATGTAAATTGTTCTTTTATTCTATAAACTTCTCCTGGCGCAAAAATGTAAGCAGTTCTTCTTTGTTTGATGGCTTGTGACTATCCATCATCCTCTTGATTACATTCCAGAGGTTTTCAATGCGGTTCAGGTCTGGAGATCGGGCTGCCCATGACAGGGTTTTGATGTGGTCTTAATAAATAAATAAATATATATATATATATATGTATGTATGTATATCAAGTAAAAAATGAAGGCAGCACTCCAATTCTTAAATTCTCAAGGCTTGAGAAAGGCTCAGTGTGAGCCGAAACGTCGTATGAGATGTGGGGCTGAAATAAACTTCACAAGTTTTCTACACTTTTAAGAATTGGAGTGCTGCCTTCATTTTTTACTTGATGTGCTTTTTGGGTGGATGAGTGGACCATCTTGCCCGGAAGGCCTGGCACCCATTGGTGAGCATTGTGCTGTTTCCAATATATATATAATACATACATACATACATACATACATACATACATACATACATACATACACACACACACACACACACACACACACACACACACACACACACACACACACACACACACACACACACACACACACACACACACACACACACACACACACACACATATATATACACACATATATATACACACATACGGTATATATACGCACACACACACATTATTTTTGGTTAACTTGGCCATAATGTTATTGTATAGTCCTCACAAATTGAAGCCCCCCTGTGCCCTGCTGATCGCTGTGGTCAAGGTCTTGGTTGGCGGCTGCAGAATTCTCCTCCTTTCCTCTGCCCGTGTACGGATGTGAAGCTACAAGTTCAGATGTATGAAGAAATTAGCCAGTATTGAATCTTGGATCAAAAATGTCACACAGCTAAGTGGTAGAAATAATATCAAAATTACCATATCCATTTTCGTGACCGCTTTTCACCATGTTATCTTTAAGTTACTTATCTAATTCTGTGATTACTGTGGGGTTTTCTTTTTTGTCTTTGTAGCAGATAGATGTGTAGCTGTTTATCCAGTGAGTTCCATAAAAGAAAAATCGGAAACCTGCCAAGCGTTTTCTGGATGTGTACCTGTGGCCTAAAATCCTTTTGGCACTTGTATTCCAATAAAGCCGTACGTGGTGACCATGTACGCTGTGACCATGTACGCTGTGATGTGCAGCCAGATGCTGGACTGTTGATTCCCCGTCTAGTGACCGATGTTTTTATCTTCCTTTTGTTTCTTGTGTTTTGAGAAGACGACAGCATTTTAACTATAAGTAACGAAGGAAATGCTAGAAGTCATAAAGTCATGTGCCAACACCTATAAAACATGGGCTCATAAAGGCAACATCCGTTACAATAACAGAATCTCATTAGCAGTGAGCGCTTCAGCAGGACGTGTAGCTACAAGACAGCATGGCATGCTCTAGAAGCCGGCACCCTGAGATCATATGTATCCTGTGCACCTTCCTCTCCTTTTCAGAGAGATTTTTTTTCCCTTTGAGTTAGTACGATATGCTATATACAATGGTCAGATCTGTAAATACAGGAGATATGCCTCTGGAGAAGCCATTTGCATATTTATTTTCCCAGAGGAGCATGCTTGGCCTATAAGTCTCCTCACTCTGGCATGCCAGGCCTGGCTTGTCACTCTCCACAAGGAGAAACGTTGCCTCTTAGAACGTATACTCTTAGGCTATATTCATACTCTGCGTTTGCATGCAAATTTTAAGCTGCATTTTACAGTACCAGCAAAAGCAATGAGATTCCAGAAATATGCACGCACATTATTTTATTTTTTTTCTGACTGAATTGGAAAACTGCTGTGTTTTTGTAGAAATTTTTTTCACCCACAGAAAGCAATGACAGTTCAAGAATGCAGCAAAAAAAAACCTCGGGTATCAGGTTTGGCTGGGTTTTTGGTGCAGAAACCTAAGGAAGTTGCATTATGTTTTTTTTTGGGGGGGAGAAGGGGGGCACTAAACTTTCAGCATTCACAAGAGACAATAAAAATTTAGCAAAACCTGCTTTTTATAAGCTGCTGCTTTTCTGCCATCAGAGCAGGGTTTTTTTTTAAAAAAATTTCTTGCCATTTTTTACTGATTTATTTTTTCGTAACAATTTCTTTGACCAGCTGTTTGTTTTTAACTTTTTTTCCATTGTAGAATCCCCCTGATCACCTATGGTGATAATAGGTTCTAATGTATTAATTGGTATTCCAATTAGTAGGAGGCGTATGTGCAGTACCGGCCGCGGCCACTATCAGACGGTGGAGCAGCTCCACAGTTAAGCATTTCTAGCCGCCGACACGGAAACCATCTGATCGGCGGGAGTGCCATAGTCTTAACAAAACAAACACAAAACACTGCTCACTGCAGCTCAGAAAGCAAGTGAAAAATGCACGGTGTGAATGAGATTTTAGACATCTTATTTATTTTGTTGGATTTTTTTCTGTCTGGGGGAAAAAAATTGCAGTGAGAATCCTGTGTGAAATGAGTTAAAGAGAAAATGCTCCACTATGTCCTAACTTCTGTAAAGGCCAATGATTGCTAGAATGACAGGTCTCTATATTCACTCTTTGTGGCCATGTTGCATTTTTATGCCACAGTTTTCATGAAATTGTGGCCAATTTATGCAAAAAAAAATTTTTTATGTAAATCGCTGATGAGAAATCTGACACATGCTAGTAAACTGTCCATGATTTGCTTTGAATTTTGTATAATTTTAGGTGTGGAGATGAAATGAATGTATTCAGGAAAATGTAAGAGCTGCAGACGCCTAACGTGTGTTCACATTCCGCATATTTTCGGAGGATTTTAACGCATTTCCAAATAAATAATCCGTAACATAATCTTGTGTCAGCTGAGTAGTAGTAGATCAAACTGCAACAAAACCCTTCTATGCGCTGCTGACAATTTCTGTTTGGAAAATGTGGCGAATCCTTTTGATTTGATGGATTCCCCCATTGTGGTGCTGCACCGCGGACGACTGCACTAAGCTTAGCATGTCCTCACACGTGGAGCTTCTTTCCCTCAGGAGATAAATAGGTGTTTGTAAAACCTCAATCACATTCGCAGTGCTGTAACTTAACTTAGGACTGTCAAATCGGCAAGCAAGATTTCCTATTCCGACTCCTTCATAAATGGACAATAATTAGCTATTAAAAAATTTAGAGTCAGAAAATAACATCTCTTTATCACTTTATTTTTTCGTTTTGTTTTTTTTTTTTTTTTTTTTTAAGTTTATTCCCCCAATGTGCTGAACCCAATTTTTTCGTCCATATATCGATTTTTACAATTCGTGTAGCATCACTTTTTTGTGTATTTAAAAGAAAAAAAAAAAAAAGTTAGGTTCTTCTACCCAGTAAACACTATAAAATACAGATGGCAGACAGGTGACACCGCAAGTGCCTGGATATTGCTTTTAACTTAATTTCTACCCGTGTGCTATCAATTTTTTCTTTTTCTTTTTTTTTTTTCACCAGGCCATTGACGTGCGTTGGAGAGTTGGGGTTCATACACACAATCGGATTTTCGGTCCGAGTGCAGCCCAAAAAAAAAAAAAAAAGAAAAGAGCATTCGGACCAATGTTATTCATTGGGGGCAATTTTTTTCTCTTTTTTTTTCCACTGATCGAATTTGCATGTGAAAAAAAAGTCCCAGCATGCATTAGTTTCTTCTGTGAATCAGATGAAACTCACCTATTGAAGTCCATGGGTGCGCAAAGAAATCCGATATAATACGGAGCTGCAGTCTAGCATCTGATGTCCTGTAAATGATTAATAGGTGTTTGCCGTAGAAAAGGATTGTATGTGGACTGTATAAAAATGACAAAAGTGACAAAAAAAAATTGTCCCAGTTTTCTGGATGAAACTGACCGATTTTTCTATGCGCTCGTGTGTACCTTCCCTCAATCCGCAACACGGATTTTTCTTTTAGACAGTCTGTACAGAAAAGAAAAAAAGGACACGTTCAAAAGCGCATTCACTGTAATAGGTCTGTGATCGATCGACAGAATAATGGACAGCACATATACCAAAAAGTCTGAAGTCAAAAAGCCCTAAGCCCTGACTAATTTACTTATTTATTTTTTTAACAACCGTCTCAACCCAAAACCTGCCCCAAATCGATAGCTCGTAGCTTCACTGATAAAACTGGCTTTTTACACTTCTGCCATATATGAACTTGGCTTGGTGCAAATGCTAAATAATTTTCTCTCCTATTCTGTTGTTAGCCAAGAGATGTATATTTGCTGGAGGTCAGTCCTATAGGTGTGAATGGACCCCCAGCAATCACAGGTCTCCATTCATATCTATGGGACTGACCGAACAGATGTCGCCGCTATAGGTACACGGAGGCTGATAGGACTATCATTTTCAGGATGGGCATTCTATTGGTGAGACCCCAAGCGATCAGACCAGACATGTCATCTGTCCTGTGGGTAGGGGATAAATGGGTTTTATAGAAAAACCACTTTAAGGATTAGAAAACCAGGGATCCTCCCCTGAAACCCGACTGGTCTCATTTAGACGACGGATCTCGCAGGGTGTAAATTCCGCTTGGTCATTCTTACGGCAGGTAGGTGTGATGAGAATGAGCAGCCGTGACTATTTTCTCGGCGTTCCCTTCCCGCTGTAGAGCCGGCATTACCTTTATGACACCGCCGCTTGTTTCAGTCTGATGTGGAAGCATAAACCAGCTCGTAAAGATGTCAGTCGTTACTTAACACATGTGGGTTTATGTTTTTGCAGCACAATAAATATTCTAAATGTGAGTATGACACCAAGCAAATGTATGGAGCAATGAGCGTTTCCGGACAGAGGGGAAGATGCCGTTGTGGTTATGGACTTGCGGCGCTGCCATGCGTTGTATCCATATAGCTCAGATAGTGAGCTACGTCAGCCTATTGTGAATAATTCCGTACACTTAGCGTTCAGGAGCGGCGGACTCTGCATTTACCTCTTCTCATGTTTTGTGCCGGTCACCACGTTTGTTGTACGACGTGAGGTTTTCAGGGGAAAGGCTTTTACTTCTCCTTCCATGCTGAAATGGAAAAGGAAGTGTATTAAATGTCTATGTAAAGAATAGGAAGCGGCCGCACTATACGTTCCTTCCTAACCTTGGCAAGGTTAGCTAGCGCATATAATGTAGGTCGAGCGAGTTCAGTGGAGTAGAAAGCCTCTTTTATTATTTATGGGACACGACCAATGCAATCTCTAATGTTAGGATTTTGTACAGAATTCCTGATTCAGACGACGGTCTTCGCTGCACTTCTTTCCCTCCGTCCTTTTAGAACATGAAATTGTCCTTAATGTGGAGGTATCTGCAGAGTGTAAGATTTGCCAAGGTCAGATGGATCGTTGGATCTATTCATTTTCTGGGCTTTTGGAAATTCAAGACGTGTTATACTGTTCTGTCTTTTTTCGTCTTTCCTTAAGATTGATAGTTTTATATTAGTGCCTTGAATTGCCATTTCTAAAGAGGATCTTACGGCAAGTTTTGCCTTATAAACTGTACATTTCTACCCAAGGCAATAGAAATATGATATATATATATTTTTCCCTCCGATCTGTTGTGGAGATTCAAGGTACCGAACTTGCTGGCTCCTAATGTTTTAGTTCTGGTATGAGCCAACTGGGCTTTTTATTTTGTTCCGCTCTGTGGGCGAGTTCTTTATACCCTCTACGATGCTGTCCAATCATAAAAAGGCAGCGTCCACAGGTGCCAAAAAATGGACGCCCACAGTTCTGATCTAAATGAAGCGTCCAGTCGGATCCTGTGCCAGGTAGTCACATGAGCCTTTATCTCACGCCACCACACTGACAACGCCTCCCTCCATAGATGTAATTCTTGCTTTTGGTCTTCGGCTGCTTTTCAGACGCTCCTCACTCTGATGCTGCTGTCCGCCTCTTCTCATGTGGTCACATGAGACTGATGGCCTTGTGGGAGCAGCCGAGGGTAAGAAGGGACAGAGGTGATGGCAGCATGGTCACGTAAGACGAAGTGGCTGTGGCAGAAGGCCAGACGAGTTGTCTCTGCCCAGGTTATGCATTGTATGTATTTTCTCACATACAAGATGTCTCAATGCAGCAATTCTTGAAGGATTCCTACAGGATTCTTAGAGGAATTTTGGCTGCAGACTATTCCGCCGTACTTATGGTATTCGCTTTAGTCATTGTGAGCTGAGTAACTGCAAATAACAACAAAACAACGTGCTGTAATGACATCTTGTAACTTAGGAGGTCCTGTGCAGAGCGCAGGCAGGACTGGCAGAACAGGACTGCCCAGAGTTTCCAGATCTCTACAATAGTACTAGCACATTATCACTGGCAAACAGCACGGACCAAACATCAGAGTACAGTGCAAACAGTGGAAGAACAAACATTTCTTTTCCAAGTCTGTTTTTTTTTTTTTTTTATTGCAATTTTTTTTTTACTGGATCTGTATCATATATCAATAGCATTTTGTGTGTTACACTGGTGGTATTCTTTATGGTCAATCTGTGCTATCCTATGCAACATATCTATTGCTTCGCTATTGTGTGCGGGGTATCTGTCTGTGCTCTATTGTGTGTGGGGTGTTTGTCTGCGCTCTATTGTGCGCGGAGTGGCTACCTGCGCGCTATTGTGTGCGGGGTGTCTGCCTGCACGTTATTATGTGCGGGGTGCCTGCCAGTGTGTTGTTGTGTGTGGGGTGTCTGCCTGCGTGCTATTATGTGCGGGGTGTTTGCCTGCGTGCTATTGTGTGCGGGGTGTCTTCCTGTGCGTTATTGTGTGCGGGGTGCCTGCCTGCGTGCTATTGTGTGCGGGGTGTCTGCCTCTGCGCTATTGTGTGCAGAGTGGAATTTATCTGTGGTATTTTGTATTTCGTCTGTTTACAGGCAAAAAAGAAAAACAAATCACATTCGACTTCCACAGTCCTATGTAAATGCATAGATAACATCATGACTGTGCAGGGTATTGCACTGTTACATCTGTACAATATGACTTTTAGAGACCAACACATTTTGATTCTTGTTGATAGAAAAAGAAAAGTAAATGGCAGCTGCTATTTACTGATCACTGCAACCATTTCTTGCTAATGAAAAACATCTCGCCAGTAATGTCGGCCAAGTAATAAAGGTTTTCTTCCCGTGTCGGTCTGGTTATGCAATGATGCTTTGCTTGCTTATATATAGCTCCATCGCTGGGATTTGTCAGCCGGGTGTTTAAGGCCGTGTTCCCATAACATTAAGTGTGTACACTGGGAAAGCTGCTACCATGTCCATAGGGCTCCATTGCCAGACAGAGGCCATGGAAGTGCTGATCTCCATCTGCCAAGTATATTTTAGGATAACAAAAAAAAAAAAAAAATTGTTTTAAGTCTCGGCGGGATGGAACAAAGTATTGTACGGCAATATCCTATAGATGTTTTAAAGTGGACCTGTGAATGTGTGAGATTTGGGCATTTTTATTGTCTTTACCAAGGGGGCATTGCTCACAGTATAATAATGCAGAGCAGCTGAAAGACCTGCCCCAGAGGATCCTGTGAGCAATGCCCCCTTGTAGAGACCAAAGAATAGCACTGAATTGGCCCATATGTCAGGTTTTTGCAACCTTATCTGAGAGGAGGGTAATGAATAGAAAGAGCCCCTGATTCCAGTGATGTTTCCCTTAGTTGATTGGGGGCAGCAGTTGTGCAGCAATAAGAGCAGAAAGCTAACCCCACACTACTGATTGGCATCTTTCTTTGTACATCGTATATTGACATTAAGCTGCTAGTCAGTGGTGGCGGCAGCGAGGTTTGACCAGAAGGCACCTGGGCAGCTAGTCCGGAAGTGATAATCTCCTGCTAATAAAACACTGATAGTATGGAAACAACAGCGAACAGCCTAGTAAGTGACACATCATTGATATCTGTGTCTCAGCCCCTATGTCATGGTGTTCACAGATTACATAGCTGACAAATTCCCTATAGAGGGATTGTGACCTCCCGTGTCTTCAGGAGCACACTGCTTGCATGGGGGGTGGCGTTATGCTCCTAATGATTGCTGGTCTGGATCAGAGGCATGGATGGACCAGCTGGCCCAAACTGTGAGTCCTCCCATGATGCCGGCAGAGGGGCACTGGAGGAGAAGCATTTGTAAGCTCTGTAGTAAGCTTGTAACCGCACTCTCCTTACCTAGGAGCCCGACCACCGCTGATGGTGCACTGGGGGCCAGTAATCTAGCTACAGAGCAGTAAATAATATATCTAAATGTGTTTGTTTGGGTTTTTTCTTAGTTTTTTCATTATAGTAGTGTGGTATAAACCTTTGTCCCCAGTGTCGTTTAGCATTGCAGTTTGCATTTCCTTGTGGATACAATTTCGGAAGCCTCGATCATTGCCTTCGAGTCCATAGAACAAGGGCCACGCGGGGCAACGATTATCCTACGGTTTTACAGTCAGCTTTACTTCAGGTTCCTGTTTCTAGTAACCCTGCCTAACCTCATAATCGCCCCATGTTAGAACTACTTTCTATTTCTGTTACTCCAGTAACCTTGGGAGATCCAGAAGATAAGAGGGAAGTTGTGTTCCCTCCTCCAACTCTTTTTTGCCGGCTTCCAAGTTCATGTAAGTGGACAATAAGCCTAATGCACACAATCACCAGGTTTTTGCCACTTATTCTAAGAGCAGCATAATGTACAGACAGAGATCCTGATTCCAGTGATGTGTCCTTTGCTGGGCTGCTTAGAGTAGTTTTGATAATCTCCTGCTGATAAAACAGATTTTTATCTCTAGAGGACTAGTGAACCTGCTGCCAGGTAATCCTCCATATTCATGAGCTCTATATAACCCCGCCCCTACCACTGATTGTCAGCTTCCTGCCTATGCACAGTGTACACAGAAATCTGTCAATCAGTGGTGTGGGCGGGGTTATACAGAGCTCAGCATTCAGATAACTGCGGCAGTGTAAAGAGTGATTTTATCAAAACTACAGCAGCTCAGTAAGTGATGCATCGCTGTAATCAGGGTCTCTGCCCCTACATTATGCAGTTCTCAAATGGATTTAGCACAAACGTGGTGACAAATTCTCTTTAACGGGAACCTGTCAGGAGTTTTGGCTTATATAAGATACGGCCACCACCTTTCAGGGCTTATATACAGCATTCTATAATGCTGAATATAAGCCCCCAACCCGACCTGGAAGAACTGAAAAATTAGTTTTATTATACTAACTGCGGGGCGGTCCGGTCCGATGGGTGTCGCAGGTCTTGGACCGGCACCTCCCATCTTCTTATGATCGCTGGCTTCTTGTGGATGATGCGACCCTACGTCATTCACACAGGCTCCCCGGCATTGCGCTGCGGCACAGGCGCACTTGCCTGCCTTGTTGAGGGCTGAGCATAGTACTGCAGTGCGCAGGCGCTGACCTCTGACCTTTTCCGGCACCTGCGCACTGCAGTACTTTGCTCTGCCCTGCGACAATGAAGTGACGGAAAGTATTTTTTGCATCTAATAACAGGTGACTCGTTTTGTTGATTAGTTTAGGAAAGGTAAATTTTGTATTTTGGTGGAATTGTTCCATATTTCCATATGTTTTACCCCAACCGTGCCCAGTCCTTAAAGGGCTATTCCCAAAATGTGAAGTCATCCCCTATTTATTTTTTACTATTGCCGTTTTGATGACTCAATGATTCATATTAACAATTAATCGTGTGTAAGAAAAATAAAAATAAAATAATAAATTTTAAAAAATAATAAATTCTGCCACTATTTTTGGTAGTTTTGTCTTTATGGCGCTTGTTGGGCAAAAAAAATTACAAGTCCACATAATTCCAATTTGGGTGGGATTTTTGTGTATTTTCTTTTCTCCTTTTCATCTAAGTGGAATAAAAAAAATAGTTTGTGATGCCATTTTTTGAGACCCATAGCTTTTTTAACTCTCTTAGCTTAAGGAGCTTTTTTACGTGGCTAGCTGATATCTTTATTGATACAATAACAAGTTCATTTTTTATCTTTACTCTTAAATTGGGGGGAAAAAAGTTGAAGGGGATGATTCAATTATTTTTTTTTTACATTTTCAATATTTAATGGTCTATTTTGGTCATTTGATCCGGCAATCAATCACTTGTCCTGTATATTGTAAGTGAATATGGTGCTATACTAAAAAGGAAGGAGCAACAAGGTGGCGGTGACCGAAGCCTTAATCAGGCCCGTGGCTGCTACGACAACCCATCGGCACCATGTGATTGTGTTCTGGGGGCATCAATACGAGATGAGCACAGACACCTCGGCAACCAGTCCATTTATATAACCATTTTGGTGATTGATAGCAGCTTTTTAAATGGTTGAGCATCAGCAATCACAGCTCACTCTGACTGTGTAGTGCCGCTCTGTGAGTGATCGCTTGTCAGCTCTAAACTGGCTGCCACGGACAGGCTTAGCACAAGCCACTCTGTGTACTAGATCCCAGGGGTTGGCAGGAGTGGTCAGGTAGCAAAATCAGAATCCGTAAGAATAGCCAGAAATGCCAAGGTCAAATCAGGGAACAATGATGCAACAAGGCGCTAAACAGATAGGACTGAACCAGAGACACACAAGACTCCATCTGGCAGCTTCCAGCAGTAAGCGGGTAGGTTAAGTAGGGTGTGGTGCTCTCCAATTGGCTGGAGCAGGAAGTGGACAGCGCACACCCCCATAGTGAGACAGCACTGCAGGTCCCAGCCACCCTAACCTAAACGGCTGGACAGAGCCTGCACCGTCCAGAACTTCTGGTTTCAGTGTCTCCTCTATCACCTGCGCCACCTGCACAATGAACACGGTGGTGCCTGCGAACATTGGGAACGGTTTAAATAGAGCTGATGAGGCTGATGTACTTACTGTGACACCTGTGTCAGAATGGCTGAATAATTCTGCTGATAAAATGAGTTGTAGCTGGACTCCTTTTAAGATAAGGCAAGAAACTTTCCAGAAACTATTATCCAGCCGTTCTTATGTGGATTTTCAATGTAAGTATACCAGTCTCTGCAGGTCTAAGGCATTTGTGTCACAATATATGCAGTGTGAATGCGGCGACTCATCCGCTTTAAGGATAGCAAGTAAATGGGAGTTTCGCCACAAACTTTATTTGGGGTCGTTTTGTTCTGCTGAATCCGACTGTTCATAGAATATGAAGGGAAATCTGAATTACAGAGCCGGGAGGAAATATCTGTCATTTATATTAAAACTTTGCAAAGTTGAAAGATAATGAGCAGAGTTAAAATCAGAACTCGGAAATGTACGTTTATCTTGATAGCTGTGGAGCTTTTGTATGTTTGCTGTAAATTACAGGAAACATTTTTTTTTTTTCCCCCCCTGGAGAGCGCCGAACAACCTTTAACCCTTTCATGGAGCCGTTTCTCACACTGAACGTTTACTGCTTCCTCTTAAGAGTACTATTTACACTTCTTCTATAATATGTGATCTAGGAATATGCGTGACGCGCCTCACGATTACAGCTCCTCTCATGAACACTCAGCAAAGAAGCGCCCTGTTAATGGGAATCTGTCAGCATGTGCTTGCTATTTAATTTGATAGCAGCATAGTATAGGATGCAAGAGCCTGATTCCAGGGATGTGTCACTTATTGGGCTATGTTCTGTAGTTTCAATACAATCAGTGTTTTATCAGCAGGAGATTATCACTAAAGGACCAAGTCTCATGTGCAAACCAGTCCAGATAATCTGTGTAACCCCGCCCCCACTAGTGATTGGCAGCTTCCTGTGTCCTATCAGTAAACTACCAATCAGAGGTGTGGGCGGGAATATACGCAGCTTAGCATTGTGACCACTGCTACATCTCCAGCAGAGAAAATGGTGCAGTTGTCATCTAATCCCCAATCGGCCTAGTAAGTGACAAATCACTGGAATCGGAGTCTCTGCCCCTACATCATACTGCTCTCAGATTACATAGCAAAATTTGCTGACCGATTCCCTTTAATATCTTGCCTTATGAGGACCCTTCTTGCAAAAAATAGCAATGGACTCTCCTTTAATTGGCACTATTAGGCTAGGGTCACATTGCGTTATGTGACCGCGTTTAACGGACTACGTTACACCGCGGAATAACGCGGTGTTAACGTAGTCCGTTAACGCCGCCATAGCCTGTAATGGTGAACGCGTCGCTAGCGCCCGCCCACATTGGGCGTGCGCTAGCTATGTGCCGTCATTTGAGTGACGGACCTCGGACGCTGCTTGCAGCGTCCGCGGCGCGCCCGAGGTCCGTTCCTCGCTAGTGCAGATCGGGGATCTGCGCTAGCGGGGATGCCGAACGCGGACCCTAGAGAAGCATTGCGTTAGCGCAATCCGCTAGCGCTATGCGCTTAACGGATTGCCCTAACACAATGTGACTCTAGCCTTAGGCTATGTGCGCACGATGCGGATTTTGCTGCGGGTCCGCAGCAGTTTCCCATGAATTTACAGTACAATGTAAACCTATGGGAAACCGAAAACGCTGTGCCCATGCTGCGGAAAAAAACGCGCGGAAATGCAGCGGTTTACATTCCGCAGCATTTCACTTCTTTGTGTGGAATCTGCAGCGGTTTTACACCTGCTCCATAATAGAAAATCGCAGCGGAATCTGCACAAAAACCGCTGTAAATCCGCTATAAATCCGCAGGAAAAAATGCGGTGTTTCTGCCCTGCAGATTTATCAAATCCGCTGTGGAAAAATCCGCAGTGGACCATTCTACGTGTGCACAAACCCTTACAGTAGTTGAATGGGTAGATTAGCAGTGTTCAGGGTGGATTGATTTAAATCACGCCGATTTAAATCATGATTTAAATCACGATTTAAATCAAAAGATTTTTTTCTATTTAAATCGGATCGATTTAAATCATGATTTTAATCATGATTTAAATCACTGATTTAAATCAAAAGGTTTTTTTTAATATAAATCACGATTAAAATGAGAAGTGAGAGCAGTGCGCATGTGCGCCCATAGTTACACGGACGAAACTAGGGGCAACGATCTAACGCCAGGGTGAGGGGGGGACCCCAAAGTAAGTAAAAATCTTTTTTGTTTTACTATATGGCAATAGGTAGGTGTTTAAAAGCAGCATGTCTTAATTGTATAAACTATTAATAGCCTCCACATTTTGTTCATACTGCCCCTTTAATTCCACACTTCTAGCTTGGTTTCACTTTTGGTTTAGTTTCTTTTTCCATTCAGTTGACATGCCCAAACTTGTTGGATAGTCAGCATCCTACAGAAACCTCTGGAAGAGCATGGCATTGTGAATGTTACACATATACAGCCTTTATTCTACTGAGTTAAACAACTCAGCTTTATCTCATGATGGAAGAACCTTTGGATGGTAAAATATTTTCCTCAAAAAGCAGTTTATTGAAAAAAATCCGATTTAAATCAAAAAAATCCGATTTAAATCAAAAAAATCCGATTTTTTTGATTTTTTTAAAAAAACATTGATTTTTATCCACCCTGGCAGTGTTGCCTTTGACCCTTTTTTTTTTTTCTCTTCAGGAAGAATTAACGTACTCGCTTAGTAAAACTTTAAAACATTGGTTAAGTGAAAAAGCCAAATGTCCAGAAATCCTGGCCACATTTGTGAACGGCCTAATTCCAAGTGTATGTTGTGCAGCGGTTTCCTGAGTGGACTATGCTGCTGGAAGCCTGGAGGAAGGCCGAGCTTATCTTTATTCCCCCAAGTCTTAAATAATTTATAGTGTTGATACAACAATATTAAGAGTCTGTCGCTGCTCCGGCCCCGGCTCCAAATCTCTGAAGTCTGCCTCCTATAACTCTCCAGCGATGTTAGCACACTGCAGTCTTCTATATTTTATCATCTCTGGTTCCAGCTGAACACAAATGAAAGCAGATTGTATCCAGCAGTGGCTTTCTGGAGAGCGTAAAAGCTCTTGGCAACCTGGAGAAAGAGGTGGCATGAATTATATCCTCATGACTGTCACCTATGTGTCACTTGTGGATATTTAGGGGACTTTTCACTTTGACTCTGCCCTCCCCAAAAATTAGCTGTCCTTGGATTCAGACTGTAATGTTGGACTTTTTTTTTTCAATGTAAAGTGTTCTCCAGTTTAATATATTTGTAATATAAGCAGTGTACGATGATAGAAGTAATGTGTAGATCCTACATATTCCTTTTTGCTTCTTATTGTCTCATGTTCTAGAGCAAATGTGTCCTTCAGGGAGGTAAAAATCACCATTAAGTCCATTACATTTTTTAGGCTAGATGCAAACGACTGTATGGTTTCTGACTCGAGAAAGTAGGGTCGATTATGTAAATCGCACTCTGATTAAACTGTGATCATGGTGTGATCCAATTCTATTGGATGAGATGCAGATGGAGAAACAAATGTCTCCATCTTCTCTATTCTGCAAGGCCACTGAAATCCGACTGCACTCGGATGTTATCTGTGTGCTGTCCGATGTCTTCCACACTCTCTTTGACTGGCATATCGGATCAAACTCAGGCGATTTTTATTTATTTTTTCTTGGACAGACTCTGTCCGAGGGGGAAAAAATCAGAATTGTGCAGAGCGCCCAGGGGAAGAGATATAAGGGTTACAGCAAGAGCCCAGGGGAAGAGATATAAGGGTTTGAATAAGAGCCCAGGGGAAGAGATATACGGGTTACAGCAAGAGCCCAGGGGAAGAGATATACGGGTTTGAATAAGAGCCCAGGGGAAGAGATATAAGGGTTACAGCAAGAGCCCAGGGGAAGAGATATAAGGGTTTGAATAAGAGCCCAGGGGAAGAGATATACGGGTTACAGCAAGAGCCCAGGGGAAGAGATATACGGGTTACAGCAAGAGTCCAGGGGAAGAGCTATAAGGGTTACAGCAAGAGCCCAGGGGAAGATATATAAGGGTATGTGTCCACGTTCAGGATTGCATCAGGATTTGGTCAGGATTTTCCATCAGTATTTGTAAGCCAAAACCAGGAGTGGGTGATAAATGCAAAAGTGGTGCATATGTTTCTATTATACTTTTCCTTTAATTGTTCCACTCCTGGTTGTGGCTTACAAATACTGATGGAAAATCCTGACCAAATCCTGATGCAATCCTGAACGTGGACACATACCCTAAGGGTATGTGTCCACGGTCAGTAAACGCTGCTTGTTTGATGCTGCGCAGAGCTGCAGCGTGAAACACGCAGCTTCCAGATGTTCCAGCTTAGTGGAGGGGATTTTATGAAATCCCGTGTCCACTATGCGTGGAAACACGCATCCGACTTCCCTGCGACTCCGGACATGCTGCGCGTCTTTTCAGATCGCAGCATGTCCGTGCTACCTGCGGCGACGCTGCGTCGCCGCAAGTAATATCACAGGGCGCTATGCGAGGGTGCGATGATCCCGGATGTGTACAGTTAACACATCCGGCATCAGAGCGTCCCAGAAAGGGGGCGGGGCTTAGTGCTGAGCGGCTTCGCCGCTCCGGCGATACCGCCGGCCATCCTGACCGTGGACACGTACCCTTAGGGTTACAGCAAGAGCCCAGGGGAAGAGATGTAAGCGTTACAACAAGAGCCCAGGGGGAAGAGATATAAGGGTTACAACAAACGCGAATGTGAGATTATGCTCGCAAACGATGGTTATTCTGCAGTCTGCCATAGACTAGAAGAGCTGAACTGTTTGTAATTTTTGGATCCAACAATTTTTTGCCAAAAATCCTTTATGCGTTAAGGTTTAAGGTTAAAAAAAAAAAAAATACAAAAAATGTGCCCATATGCTTAAATTCAGGAACCTTATGGAACATGCACAGGCAGGGCTTATAAGGCCTCGTTCACACATATGCGCTGCACAAACGTGTTGTATGCGGGGGGGTAGGCATGTTTCATTGATGGAACATTTACTCATTATAAACTATGGTGATATTCACATGTCCATTTTTACAGAAGCGCCAACTCTATGGGTCTGTGAAGAACGTGTGCGGTACACAAAGGGCATTTTTGTGCCATCGATGTGTTGTACATATTTAACATTAAGGCCACGTTCAGTATTTGGTCTTAGTGTTTTACATCAGTATTTGTGTGCTAAGGTAAAAGTAGACACACGGACTGTACACTGATAACACATAGATGGCAAAAACTGACACAAGGTCCTTACTTTGATGACCACACTGACGGTAAAAACAGACACACGAACAGTACACTGATGACCACACTGATGGTAAAAACAGACACACGAACAGTACACTGATGACCACACTGATGGTAAAAACGGGGACACGGACTGTACACTGATGACCACACTGGTGGTAAAAACGGACACACGGACTGTACACTGATGACCACACTGGTGGTAAAAATAGACACATGGGCCGTACGCTGATGGTAAAAACGGAACGTGCACGGATGACCATACTGGTGGTAAAATCGTACACACGGACTGTACACTGATGACCACACTGGTGGTAAACACGGACACACGGACTGTACACTGATGACCACACTGGTGGTACACACGGACCGTACACTGATGACCACATTGGTGGTAAAAACAGACACATGGGCCGTACACTGATGGTAAAAACGGACAGTACACTGATGACCCCACTGGTGGTAAAAACGGGGACACGGACTGTACACTGATGACCACACTGGTGGTAAAAACAGACACATGGGCCGTACGCTGATGATGATACTGGTGGTAAAAATGGACACACGGACTGTACACTGATGACCACACTGGTGGTAAAAACGGACACACGGACTGTACACTGATGACCACACTGATGGTAAAAACAGACACATGGGCCGTACGCTGATGATGATACTGGTGGTAAAAATGGACACACGGACTGTACACTGATGACCACACTGGTGGTAAAAACGGACGCACGGACTGTACACTGATGACCACACTGATGGTAAAAACAGACACATGGGCCGTACGCTGATGATGATACTGGTGGTAAAAACGGACACATGGGCCGTACACTGATGACCACATTGGTGGTAAAAACGGACACACGGACTGTACACTGATGACCACACTGGTGGTAAAAACGGATACATGGGCCGTACGCTGATGGTAAAAACGGACCGTACACTGATAACCATCAATAATGATACTTGTACCATTTTTTCACGTATGTAGTTAAACACGGACGTGTGACTGAGGCCCAAGCGGAATTCTTTTATGTTCAGATTTCTGGTGTCCGTCGTCTTTTCCAAGTACATGCACAACATTTTTCTATATATACATATGTGGTATTTTCTTATGTTGCTGTGAAACTTCGTATTTGGACAACTTTCTGGTAAGACTGATACCACGTGACTAATGTATTACTGTAAGTGGAGTGTGTATTTCTCTGGTTTCTATACTTTGAAATTTCTAATTTGTTTGAAGTCTGAGCTGGGAGCGGCCACCACATTTTTTTTTTTTTTTTCAATGTTCAATTTTACATCAGTATTCAACTTCTTTTTATTTGCCTTATTTTACACATGTAGTTACCTTCCTTCTTTCTTTGTATTTGCCATATTTTACACCAGTATTCACCTTATTTTACACCAGTATTCACCTTCTTTCTTTTTATTTGCCATATTTTCCACCCGTTCTCACTTTTACAGAAAGCTTTTGCTGTTATATAAATAGCCTGTGAACTTCACATGACAAGGTCAATTGTAGATGTAACCTCAGACACTGAGTTAAAGGGAATCTGTCAGCACAAAACTGTATTAACCAGGCCCAGTTGCTCGTTGCACCCATGGTGTATCCAGGCAGTTCAATGCACCTTCCCACCTAATAGTTTTCCATGAATCTCTGGCTCCTATAAAGCGAGGGCTGTCAATCAAGGAAGGTGGCAGGTATGGATGCAAATCAAGTAGTGTAGATGGGAAGGTGCGTTGAACACAATTCAAAGAGTGCAGCGAGCCCCTGTGCTTGGTTTGAACAGTCATCTTGTGCTGACAGACTCCGTCTAAAGAAATCATGTCGTCGGCACTTTTGGTCAACTTGGGTCTGTTGTCCATAAAGCTGGTCTTCATCTCAAACCATGAAGACCGGGGCTATAAGGCAATAACACATGATAGCACTGCAACATCTTAGGGTTGGTGCACATGGTCAGTAAACCCTGCGGGTTGAACGCTGCAAGAAATCCCATCTCCACTATGCGTCCAGAGATGCCCGCGGCTTACCTGTGGAGACCGACATGCGGCGCTTTTTCCCAGACCACAACCTGTCAATTTATCTTGCAGAGACGCCAGTCTCCACAAGCTAAATTTCACCCGTACAATGTATAGGACGTTGTGATTCCGCTCGGTTTAATGAACGCATGCGAAATCACCTACGTTCAACAGCCGGCAGCGCTTTGGGTGCAGCGGACATGTGCTGCGTCCAAAGCGCTGCTGATTCCTCAACGTGTGCACCTACCCTTATTGTTGTCAGGGTGGTGTGGTACTTCAACTCGCTTGGTGGTACACGGAGGTAGCAGACAGGAACACTGTCTCATTAAATTTTTGGTTGGTTTATTATGTGGCAGCATAAGAAAACAAGAAGGGAAAATAAACACAGCCCTTCAGGCAAAAACAGGAAAACGACAAAGAAATCAAAATGCTGTAACAGAGTCCATACGTTTGTGGGTAGCAGCCCGCTGTGCAGCACCACAGGTTCAGTCTTTCCTCTTCAGGACACAAACCATTGGAGAATCCTCTCTCCTGTCCTGCTGACCAAAGACTGCCTCTGGAGCCCAGCTATTTAAGCCCCAGACCATGTGACTCCTCCCCCATGTAACTGAACACATGACCGTGGCATCACACAGGTTCTGTAAGTTCACCTCTGTGCCGGCTCTGTAGGTGGAGATAAGGTGGACACCCTCCCACCCACTCTATGGATGTCCACATAAAAACCAGCCCATTATGCAACTTGGCTAAATCATCACAACACTTAATGTGCTGGAGGAAAAACCCTCTGGGTTTCACATCATTGATGCCATTAAGCGTAACACATATCTCCCCTCCAGTACTTTACCAGTGGCTTTGTCACAGTGGCCACAGTCGTAATGGAGTTAGTTACTCATCACAAGTCGCCGACCATCATAGATCACAGTAAAAGTTGCATGAGATTTCGATCTGGGTTTTTGGGAGATTTTCGCTGTTAAATCTTAGTTACAAAATAGTAATGCAACGTTGAGTTCCAGACAAGTTGTTTGTGCAACCAAAATAACCGTGTATTCCCGAGAGCACCTTTTGTGTGCTAAAAAAGCTGATACAGGGTTAATCTGCAAGAAAGTTGCATTAAAATGCTGCTTGGATGCCTTACACTCAGAGTATGTATAACTTTCAGTACTGGGGCTTTTTACCGTGCACCGTGCTTTCATAGCTGAACTCAATTTGTGACTTTGTATATAAGAATTGGCCTACGCGTCGTTATACCGGTGTTGTAGGGATTTTCGGCTTGGTTATTAAGATCTTACAATGGTTTTATGCAAAACGTTTGGTAAGATCAGCTAGCCAACAATTGTTTGATTATGTAGCATCCTGCCACAATGTATATCTACTCAAAAAGCTGAAGAAACCCCTACGGGTTGGTGCCCAGCATTGGTTTATTGACTTGCTTTTTACTGATCCTCATCCTGGTCATTGTCTTTCTTAGGTTACATTCACACCCTCAGTATTTGGTCAGTATTTTACATCAGTATCTGTAAGCCAAAATCTGTGCTGGGTGATAAATACAGAAGTGGTGACATGTTTCTATTATACATTTTCCTCTGGTTTTGGCTTACAAATATTGATGTAAAGTACTGAATGTGTGAACATGTCTTTAATGCACTTATTTATCATTGGTCTTAATATTTTTTTAAGACTCTTTTCACATTTGCAGATCCTACCAAAAATACTGTAGATAATAGCATATTGCTTTATTATGACCAATAAAAGGACAAACACGTTGGTGGAAAACATAGTTTAGCCTATTACAATTGATGGGTCTCCACTTTTTGTCCCTTTTCGGCACTTCCATTCATTTCATTCTACTGCTTCTATATTGGGGCAATCGCAGATGTGATAAAAGCCTAAATGCAATGTGTGACAATTTGGTCATTTCTATCACTTCTTTGTTATCCCTATGTCCTAACTCTCTAAGTATGACTATGCTCACTTCGATTGTTGAATACAACAGTTTTTGCATATCAGATTTCCCTGAATTAATTTCACATTCGTGCAGTGTTTGTCATGATGTTTCTGTGGAGAAATAACAAAAAGAGAATCCAATTCCCTTATCCAATGCTGCTTGTTGTTGTTGTTTTTTGTTTGGGTTTGAGCATATTGTTAATTTTTTTTTTTTTTTTTTACATTGCAGTTGCACTACAAAGATCCAAGAAAGATGGCAATGGAATCGGTGACAATCGAAGGACCATTAAAACGGGAGAAGATTTGTATTTACTGGAAGGGGAACTTCTGTTACAGGTATGAGAAATGATGATCTGTGTAAGGGTATCATCTCCATTTATTACTTGTCGAAGCCTGCTGTATAAATAAGAAGAGCATCATCAAAATTTGCTATTTGATGATGCCATTAGGCAGGTTGGCCTATTGTAAATTTAAAGGGCTATTATTCCGGTATGTGCAGTGGTTGGAACCTACCAGAAGAGGTCCATGGAAGGACAACCTGTATTGTCCACAGTAAAGTAAAACCAAGTCTATCTCGTGGAGGCCCAGGCAGCGTGAGTGTGTGTATATATGCACTAGGACAAATCATAAGCATCCGCTGCTGGCATCTCCCTCTACCATTGCCGAAGAATGATGTCCCAGCTGTGCTTGATGGAAGACAAGTCTGGAGACACTGCAGGCCATGGTAGCTTGATTCGGACTGCATATAGTTTCAGGAGCAACATGATGCCTGACGTTGTGTTTAAAAACAGCTTCTGGAACCACTGGTTCCACCACCAAATAAACGTAATGCTGAACTATTACTGTTCCTGGAATGAAAACTAGAGGTTTCCGGCTACCATACATTAAGCCAGTCCACACGTTAATCCCTGGTGTAGGTAACTGTGTGATGTTCCCTTTTGAAGGCTTCTTCATTGCTTTGCCCATGTGGTTTCCAGACCAGTCTCCAGTTATCATTGTGTTCAAAACAAAAGTGGGACTTATTGTTTAAAAAGGATTTACCTCTATTCCAGTCTCCATTGCTATTTTGCTCTGTACCATGATGGCCTTTGAGAGTGGTGACGTGAAGTCAATGGATCACCTGTAGGTGGAAGTGTGGCTCATAGCCCAGTGTCATGTAAATGCCTTCTAATGGTTTCTGTAGACAATGTTTGACAACTTGGCTTGGTTTGTGAGTTCACAACTGATCCAAAGAGTCCCAGGAGCCATTTTTCAACACCTCACCGCCAGGTGTATATAATGTATATATGCACATGTACATGGGTGTGTGTGACTCATATATAACATACTCACATACATATATATATATATATATATATATATATATATATATATATATATATATATATATATATATATATATATACGCACATATATGTCACACACATCCATAAGTTCACATTTTATGTTCCTTCATTGTTGTAAGTGGATCGTTCTATTTGGATGTTTTTACTACATCCTGAGCGAACAATCAGTAAGTGTGTACATGATTGTTCTCGTATTAGTCAAGTCTCATATTTGGCATAAAGGAAATTGAGACAGGAACACTGGATTGTATGGATCCCTTTAGACGTCCTAAATGAGCCTCTCTAGTACATGTTTCAACAGTTATGAGTTGTATGTCATTAAAATATATGGCTCATGGGTACATTTTCTTGCGATGGCCACATCAAAGGCTGAGGGTTCCTTTTATGAAGTTCAAGAAGAACCATGCCTGGCCTCCCATGCTAATGTAGGTTTACTCTGTATGGTCGCACTTTATCAAAGCATTTTGAGCAATTAAGGAAATTACAGTTTACATTTGTCCCTGACGTAGCACACATTCATTTTAACTTTCCTTCCTAATGAATTCTTCATGGAAGTGGTTACAATAAGCGGCTTATTGAAAGTAAATTGGCATATGTAAAAGGGTTATGTACCCCCGGGCAAGCTCAAAATATAGATTGCTGCTTTGTAAATGGCTGCTGAGGGTTTTCTCTAAGCTTTATTGATATAAAACTCTAGATCATAGGCTCTGTGGTCATTAAGTTGTCTGGCAGTCATGGTCACCTCTGTGTGTAAAGATCCTCTGGATGGAGACTGTAGTTTCAGGACGTCTACTCATCGGAGGCCGAGGTTGTAAAACTACGATCCAGCACTTTGCCATTACTGTAGCTTAAAAATTGTAGCAAACTGTTATATATCCAAAATTGTAGACAAAATAATCCTGTCTTGTATGTTGTCATGAATATAGTCATGTATTACCTTTTTAATGTACAGTGTCTCGAAAAGTGAGTACACTCCTCACATTTTTTTGTAAACATTTTATTATATCTTTTCATAGGACAACACTGAAGATCTGACACTGTGATACAATGTAAAGTAGTTTGGGTACTGCTTTTACAACAGTATAAATTTGGTGTCCTCTAATAACTCGCACACAGCCATTATTCTCTAAACCGCTGGCCACAAAAGTTACCATGCATTCATGTGGTTTTAGGAGTGCAGTCAGATGGCCGTATAAATCGGACGGAAATCGAACTGCAATGTATGGACTGGCCGGTCGCTCTCCCTACCGGAGCATGACAGGTTTATGCATCTATGAAGCTGTCCCGCTTGGGTCGGTCACTCTGTGCATTGCAGTCCGATCTCGGCCCGATTTATACGGCCATCTAACTGTGCCCTAATGGGAGTCTGTTCATAGCAAGTAGAGGTGCCCAGTGCACCCTCTTCATTACCAAACCATCTAATGCCACTTTCCTACCTACTGTATTTTCTCCGTACCTCTCTGCCGCCTTTGAATCCTCGAAACTTTAAAAAACTATAAGCACAGCTGTTAATCACCGGAGATTGGAGTGGTTATAGGAAGAAAACAAGTAGGTGTGAAGATGCACAGAACTGATCTCACGCCACTGCTCTCACACCACGGGTACAACAAGCTCCAGGTCTTGGGTTTGAGCAGACATTTTGTGCTGACCAACTCTTTTTAGTGGAGAACGGAAAGTAGTCTGTGCTCATTTCTTGCTTGAACTAAAGGTTCTTATTAAAACTGCCTGATCTTCCTTTCACCCTTCATTATCAAGTCAGGTCACCATTTTGTACATAAGACCAGTGTCCAGTCCTTCCAAAATGGGCTTGTTCAGTCGGCTTTTCCCTGAATATGAAGGCCTTCAAGAAATTGGCCACTACTTGGACAACTTCTTCTCATACCCCTCTCTTGGACTCCATGAAATAACGCTTATACTCGCCGCCCATGCTGGCGCCATTCCCGCTGTGTCTGCACTCATTCTCCCCGGGGTCCCCGTGCTGTGGTCGTGACGCCCAATCAGCGCTGGCGTCACTGTCCCCGCCTCCTTGTAGAATTGAGCAGGAAGAGGAAGTCCGAGATCAGCGGCAGCCCTGACTTCTTCTCCATGTTCAGTTTGTCCGATGGGGGAGACAGTGGTGCCAGCCTGATTGGGCGCCAGCTTTACAACACCACATGAGAGCCCCGGGACTGCGAGTGCTGACACCACGGGAACAGAGGCAGCACAGGAGGGGAGTATAGGCTTTATTATTTTATGGGGGATCAAACATTTTGATCAAGAATGGGGTTCTCCTAGTAGTGAACAACTCCTTTAAGGATAGGCCTGGTTTGTTTTTGCTTTGATTTATGGTATATTATAGAATTGAAAAATCAGCTTACCGTACTTTGATTGAGCTCAATTGTATCGAATACCAAGAATACAACATCCCTGAGTAATATAGAACCTTATGTTTCATTTATTTTGACACTTGTTGGGGGGAAAAATGACAACAATAAAATGCGACATCTTGTATAATATCTGCCCATCCTTTACTATACATTATTAAGAATAAAAGGGGTTGTTAACTACTTTGCTATTGATCAGGTCATGGGATACGACACCTTCATTCATCAGCTATTAGCAGGGTCCAGTGTGAACAGCGCAGGTCTGGTCACTTTGTTGTGACTTATCCCTTATCCTTATTCTGGAAATCGGCTTCTGTTCAATCCTAAGGATAGATTAGGCTACTTTCACACATTTTTGCCGTCAGGCACAATCCGGCAAGTTTTGAAAAAAAAAAAAAATAATCCGTTTTTGTTTTTTTTGCCGTTGGATCCGTTTTTTTTTTCTCATAGAGTTATATTAGCGCCGGATTGCACCTGATGGCCACATGTTTCATCCGTTTTTTGCCGAATGCGTCTAAAATTATTTTTCCGGAGGCAAAGACGTTCATAGTAACGTTTTTTTCTGTCCGGCTAAAAAATGGCAAGCGACGGTTCCAGCGATTAAAGAGAACCTGTCACCCCCAAAATCGATGGTGAGGTAAGGCCACCATCATCAGGGGCTTATCTACAGCATTCTATAATGCTGTAGATAAGCTCCCGATGTTTCCTTAAAGAGGAGAAAAAGACATTAGATAATACTCACCCAGGGGCGGTCCCGCACCGATGGGTGTCTCAGGTCCGTTCCGGCACCTCCTATCTTCATTCCATGACATCCTCTCCTGGTCTTCATGCCGCGGCTCCGGCGCAGGCGTACTTTGTCTGCCCTGTTGCGCAGGCGCTGGGACAGGTCAGAGAGGCCCGGGACCTGCGCATTGCCTCAACAGGGCAGACAAAGTACGCCGGAGCCGCGGCGTGAAGACCAGGAGAGGATGTCATGGAATGAAGATAGGAGGCGCCGGGGCGGATCTGAGACACCCATCGGACCGGACCAGCAGCGGGGCCGCCCCTGGGTGAGTATAATATAACCTTTTTCTCTTCTTTCAGGTTACATCGGGGGCTTATCTACAGCATTACAGAATGCTGTAGATAAGCCCCTGATGACGGTGGGCTTACCTCATCATCGATTTTGGGGGTGACAGGTTCCCTTTAAACGGATGAAACTGACATGTGAAATGATGAATCCGGCCTCCGAATCCGGTTCTCCATGCATTCTCCATACAATCATACAAAATTCTCTCTTTCTCTTTCCCCGTTACAGGAAGTCCAAACTCTATCCCCGGGTTAATTTAAAAAAAAAAAAAAAAAAAAAACGGATCCAGCAAAAAAAAAATTTAAAAAAAAATGATCCGTTGCATCAGTTTTTCACAATTTGCAACAGATCCCTTTTTTTCCAAATTTGCCGGATCCTGCCTAACGGCAAAAACTTGATGTGTGAAAGTAGCCTTATCAATGCTAACCCCTTTTAAAGAACAGAGAAATTTACCATTTATATAATTATATTCGGTTATTATGACCTTTCTTTAAATTGGTTTTGCCCAATATTGGAACATTTTTGGCAGTGGGAGGAAAATGCCATGAAGTAACAACTTACCTGATGAATTCCATGCCAGTCTCTGACGTCTATTATCGACGTGACCACTGCAGCCAATCACTGGCCAAAATGGTGTGCGATTGGTGCTAAGGCAAGTGATTGGCTGCAGCTCTCAGTTGGGTAATCGATTAGGATTGATCACTTGAGAACCTTTTGCACTTGATACTTTCCGGCTTTGATGGGATGATATTCTGCTTACACCAACCATAAAAGCTGGTTTCTGTTGGATTATGCTTATACATATGGGAGTGTGGCCCGTGTTTGTGACTGGTAATAACCATTCGGCAGTGTTTTATTAAGTCTCTGTAATACATGTTTACCGATCTTTTCCCATAATGATTTTTATGTTTGGTGGCTTCAGTAATGTATAGACACCTTGTTCTTCTCCCAGTAATTTAAGGAATGTTTCCCATCTAACTTGCATACATGGATGGATATTCTGTATGAAAACTACTGAATCCTCAATTCATGAAAACGTGTTGGACACACTTAACCCGGCGTGAACATTTATTACACTTGAAGCCTTTTTCTTGTGAAAAAAAAACTTTATATTTAGGCACATAAATCAATTTTTGTACATTTTCTGGTCCCCCCCTAATGTTAGTCTTAACGCTGCAATGAACCACATCCATCTCCCTAACTAATGGAGTGATTGTGCTGAAGAGATGACCTTTGTTGTAAAACCCAAGTGTGGATGCCATGTTAACAAGTGAGCCAGTATGCACAAGCAACCGATGACCGCTGTTATGTGCTTACATGATGCATAAATAACCATTAAAGACAAAAGGGCCGAGCAGGGCCGGGGCCCAACTGCAGACACCTGCCCATGGGGGCCTATAAATGAAATACCCAGCTCAAGAGGCAGGAAAGTGAGGAGCGGCCCCTTTCTGAGCTAGACTTTTCATCTATATAGCTTCCCGTGGGCAGATGTCTGCACAGTCGGCCCCGCTCCTGCTCTGCCCTTATTCATATTGAGGTCGGCTGACACAAGATAAGGTTTTAATACTAGAGACCAGATAGGACCGTCTAGATTGGGCACACCTTGTCGCGGTGGGATGGCTTGTATCAAAATAGTGTAACCAAGTACCCAATGTTATTTACATATACTATTACTATTCACTTATTTACTTGCTATATTCATTTTGTGTTTTTCTTGGGTTTTGTCTCTGAAATGACCACAGCGTGAACTTGCTCTTACACAATGCATATACAGTGCCTTGCAAAAGTATTCGGCCCCCTGGAATTTTTCAACCTTTTCCCACATATCATGCTTCAAACATAAAGGTACCAAATGTAAATTTTTGGTGAAGAATCAACAAGTGGAACACAATTGTGAAGTTGAACGAAATTTATTGGTTATTTTAATTTTTTGTGGTAATTCAAAAACTGAAAAGTGGGGCGTGCAATATTATTCGGCTCCTTTAACTTAATACTTTGTTGCACAACCTTTTGCTGCGATGACAGCTGCAAGTCACTTGGGGTATGCCTCTATCAGTTTTGTACATCCAGAGACTGAAATTCTTGCCCATCTTACTTGGCAAACAGCTCGAGCTCAGTGAGGTTTGATGGAGATCGTTTGTGAACAGCACTTTTCTGCTCTTTTCCACAGATTCTCGATTGGATTGAGGTCTGGACTTTGACTTGGCCATTCTAACACCTGGATACGTTTATTTGTGAACCATTCCATTGTAGATTTTGCTTTATGTTTGGGATCATTGTCTTGTTGGAAGACAAATCTCAGTCCCAGTCTCAGGTCTTTTGCAGACTCCAACAGGTTTTCTTCAAGAATGGTCCTGTATTTGGCTCCATCCATCTTCCCAACAATTTTAACCATCTTCCCTGTTCCTGCTGAAGAAAAGCAGGCCCAAACCATGATGCTGCCACCACCATGTTTGACAGTGGGGATGGTGTGTCCAGGGTGATGAACTGTGTTGCCTTTACGTCAAACATATCGTTTGGCATTGTTGTCAAAAAGTTCGATTTTGGTTTCATCTGACCAGAGCACCTTCTTCCACATGTTTGGTGTGTCTCCCAAGTGGCTTGTTGCAAACTTTAAACAACACTTTTTATGTATATCTTTGAGAAATGGCTTTCTTCTTGCCACTCTTCCATAAAGGCCAGATTTGTGCAGTGTACGACTGATTGTTGTCCTATGGACAGACTGTCCCACCTCAGCTGTAGATCTCTGCAGTTCATCCAGAGTGATCATGGGCCTCTTGGCTGCATCTCTGATCAGTCTTCTCCTTGTTTGAGATGAAAGTTTAGAGGGACGGCCGGGTCTTGGTATGATACTCCTTCCGTTTCAATATGACGCTTGCACAGTGCTCCTTGGGATGTTTAACGTTTTGGAAATCATTTTGTATCCAAATCCGGCTTTAAACTTCTTCACAACAGTATCACAGACCTGCCTGTTGTGTTCCTTGGCCTTCATGATGCTCTCTGCTTCAAACAGAACCCTGAGACTATCACAGAGCAGGTGCATTTATACGGAGACTTGAGTACACACAAGTGGATTATATTTATCATCATTAGTCATTTAGGACAACATTGGATCATTCAGAGATCCACAATGAACTTCTGGAGTGCGTTTGCTGCACTGAAAGTAAAGGGGCCGAATAATATTGCACGCCCCACTTTTCAGTTTTTGAATTTCCACAAGAATTTAAAAAAAACAATAAATGTCGTTCAACTTCACAATTGTGTTCCACTTGTTGTTGATTCTAAAGCAAAAATTAACATTTGATATCTTTATGTTCGAAGCATGATATGTGGGAAAAGGTTGAAAAGTTCCAGGGGTCCGAATACTTTCGCAAGGCACTGTATATTAACTTATGCTCCAGCTCATTTCTTTGGTTTTGCTATAGTTTCTTGTACCTGGTACAAACAGGGGCACTACCCGCTTTCTAAGCTACGTGTTTCATCTATATAGCTTCCCATAGGCAGGTGTCTGACCAGTCGGGCCCCGGTCCTGCTCCGCCCTCATTCACATTGAGATCGGTTGACACAAGATAAGGTTTAAATGGTCAGAACCATCCCGACTGGGTACACCTTGTCATGGTGGGGCGGCTTTTACACTTTTATTTATTTATTTTTTTTATCAAAGTGGTGGTCACTAAGTCCCCTATGATATTTTCATGTACTATTACTATTTCCTTACTACAGGGTATTTACTCTTTTTTTCTTTTTTTTTTTTTTCTTAGATTTTGACATTTAACAGACAAAACCCAAGATAAAACGCAAAATGAGCAAATGCCCTGTATAAATAGTAACCGTACATGTGACACTTAGTTAACACTTTTAATCCATATCACTTGCCTGATTATTTTTTCTGTATCTTCATGATAATGATGATGATGATTTTCACATAGCAAATGAAAAAAACAGGAAAAGCCAGTAATGCTAATGTGTTACACTCTGTTTTCTGGTAAAAGTACATATGGGCAGATTTCTCAGTGATTGTGTGTCTATGGTAGGTTTAGTGTGTGCACCAAGATCTTTCCCAGCACATAGTCCAGGCCTAAGAGATGTAGCATAATCACAGTGAAACTAGTGTTAATCATCTATTAAGTCACGATCTTACATGTTCGTGAAAAAAAATTCTTATTTTTTTTTTTAATGATATGAAGCTTTATAATTTCATTTTAGTGAATTTTGTAAACACCATTTTTGAAAAGTCTTGTCCACCGTAACATCTTATCACTAGAAATGAGTGAATTGATTCACAGCACCCTAGGCCATGTCCATAGCTACTGCACAAGAGTCCTGCGATCCGCTTCCTGTCTGCCAGGATCATGGCGCCTATTTTGGTTTGTAGCGCTCCTGATTTCACACCGGGCCTACTATTCAGAAGAGGTGCTGGGTAGTCCGACAGGTAGGAGCCAGATCGCAGGGCTCCCATCTATTGGCCACACACTATTGTGGCAGCTGGACCAGTGTCCTGCAAATTGATTCACTCATCTTGGCTTTCAACTGTTCACGATTGGTAATAAGTGTCTGACTGATGGGACCCCCAATTGAGCGAGACCCCCAGAACGATAATTTGGAGTCCCTGATTGAACAGGGTGATGCTCACTATCCCCACTAGCACTCCATTCATTGTGACTGATTAGCACCAAATATCTATGGAGCCGTATGTCGGAGGGAGCAGGAGGAATAAAATAAGCACAATAAACTGATCACTTTCCATCTGGTGATGGGTCCTCTTTAAGGTAAAACAAGCCATAAATCTATTTTGAGTTCAATTCCCATAAGGTATTAGGCAGTTTTTTTTTTTTTTTGTTTTGTTTTTTTTTTTAAACTTAAGACAATAAAATAGTCAGACTCCAAATATGACAATCATAATAAATACCGGTACCTAGATGAACAACCCATTTCCAGAAATCGCCAGAGTTCAGTGAAGTGGGATCCCACATGCCCTAAAACGTGGGTTGTATAATGGTGCCAACGCGTGCACACAATGTAAGTGCATCACAGAGCTTGCTGGTGCTCGAGTTATGTTATTGGACTAGAATTGTTTGGGGGTTTTTTGCTATTTTTTTTATAAATGTGTGTGTGTCCTGTTGCATATTTAATAGAAAGCATTTGCTCTAAAATGATTACTAAATTAATTTGAAACAGTACTAGAGGATTCCTACAAATGGGTCACTTTATTTATTTTTTTTCAATTACCGTAAGAGGATGTGTTATATATTTTCCGTGTGAATTCGTGTAGTGAATCAAGTAGTGGTCAAGTAGTACAGTAGCGGTCAAGTAGATGAAATTTGGGAAAAATCTTAAGCAACAACATAAAGTTTGTGGATAAAGCTCAGCCCACCCGATATGCATATGTTATTTTAGATGGTGGAAAAGGAGGTGAGCTGCGGAGGGGTCTGCAACTTGCCCTCCATGTATTTTCTACAATTTGTGCTATATCCCAATAACACCTACTTTCTAAATCGAGGTGAACCATGTGCCACAGATAATAGATTTTCATCACACTAATATAAAGATCTTTGCAAACTATTCAATTGCAAATCTAGTTAAGATTTTATATATATATACGTGTGTGTGTGTGTATATGTATGTGTGTATATGTATGTGTGTATATATATATATATATATATATATATATATATATATATATATATATATATATATATATATATATATATATATATATACATATATAGTATATAGGAGTCCAAGGTTGCTTGGTGGATGCGCTGAAACCACCTCCTGGCATCTGTGGTTCTTCATTTGATTAGCTGGCCTGGGTCGAGACCACATGTGCGGCACGCCGCAGTGATGTTGCGCCAGGCCAGCTCATCAACACATGAGCCAGCAATGCCTTCAAGTAAGAGTTGGTTTGTAGGGCTCTCATCCACTAACCACAGGTCAGTGACGTGGTCGATAGACTACATTCATCCATTCATTTATTTTTATGTTGTTGGGTGTCTTTTATGATACAAACTTTCCATCCACCCTGGTCTGGCTTCTGAAGACATAGCAACAACTCGTATACACGATGCACATTCACATACAGACTAATTGTAGATTACGTTTTTCTTTTCTACTTTTGTCTAAAGAAGAAATTGGATCGCGAAGCAGCTCTATTTATTTTGGCTTTTGTTAATTCGTTTTACTGGAAGTTGATCTCTGCGCGTAGATGTGCTGCCAATTTTTACATGTTTTGTTTGTTATCAACAAGGCATAGGCCATGTTGATTGTACGAGCAGATAAATGCGCTTTCCGTGACTTATCACAGAAGGAGACGTTTTGGCTGCTTGTTTACGGAGAGGCAGACTTGTCCAAATCAGATTTTTGTCCTTTTGCTATTTTTAAAGCAAATGAGACTTTGGTCTCGTTTACCTAAAGGACCTGTGACATTAAATCACCGTGAGCGGCTGCATGTTTCCCTATCAATGATCGTTTACTAACCTGTTTACAGAGGCTGACCAAGCTTACCATGCACACAAGTAAGAGGTCGATCAGTGCCATTGTTCTCGGCAGCACATGTTTCATTGTACACAGGATGATGCGCTGCCGAGGACAATGATTTATTTTTTTTTTTCCATCAAGCTTAAAAAATCATTTTGCCGGGCAAACGATCGTTTTGATTATTTGCCAGGTGATTGGCTGCCAGTTCACACTAATCTATTATCCAGAAGCTAGCATTCTTAGAATTCCCGCTAATCGTGCAATTTAAATGCACTTCTTGTTTTTTTAATAGTTTTATCAAAAATTTAGATTCCAACCCCTCTCCCCCTAGAAAAAATGTATGTGAAGGTAGCCACTATAAAGCTAGGATGAAGGGGGGGGAAGAAAGGCTTGTCCTTCCTTAAGGCAGCATAGTGTGCCTACAGTTCAGCCATGATGTGCATTCGGTTTTATAGAGAGTAAGATGGAGTGTATGCAGTTTTCCAATTTTTCAGTTTCTTACTTGATTTTATACTTGATGTGCAGCGTCCAGCACTGGAGTAATATTTTAATGTATTTTCATTCTATATTTTTTGTTGATAAAAATATTCATCCAGGCATTATTGAATAATTATATCTTTATTGTGTTTTATACTTTTTTTATAATATTTGATTATATTGAATTAAATAATTCTTCTCTTGCAGGCACTCAATGGATTTGTGCTGGTGGTGGCCTCCGATGGGCTTGTGTTTTTTTCATCATCCACCATTCAAGATTATCTTGGATTTCAGCAAGTATGTACCAGTATTTCTTTACTTGATATGTATAGAGAGATATTCATTTTTTTTTGCAGCCATTTTTTCTACACAATCGGTTTTCGTTCCAAGTACATTCTGCCTATTGTTGTATAAGGACACATGGACATCATGACCAAGGCAGGGAACAGCTAGGCAAAAGGGTGTCCAAGTCTAGATATGCCTAGTCTGTGTATTAATGGGAACACGTCACCTCGAGAAGCACTATTTTTCTGCAAGTAGTCTGCTATTTACCTGTTGGTAATTGCAGGAGTAGCAGACTTTTGGGAGCAGCAGATAAAGGAAGAAAAGACATTTTTATTCTCCCTGTAGCTGCTCTCTTCCTGTCGTCGGGACGGTGCAGAGATTGGTTATAGCCTCCGCACAGCCTTCTCACACTGCACACAGTGCAGGCTGTTAATCACAGTGGCCAGGAGTTATTACAGCTGCACTCACATTATAGCAAGCGGTGAGTGGAGGCAAGTACCTACAGGAAGAATAAAACGTAATTTTATTCCTAATAGGCGTCTTTCCAGTAAGCCAAGTACACAGTACTGCGGATTATTACTATATATATGGACAGGACAGGTTCCCTTTAAATAGTTAGTATATGTTACACGTCAGGCTGAGACAGCTGCTCTCCAGAGATGACAATCACGTGGAACCCCTGTAGAACATTTTTGGTAAGGATAATAAATATAGAAGTCCCTTTGCAGATTTTTACCAAGCTTTAGACTTATGATGACTCTTTTCATACTAAAGACCCCCATATACATTAAAGGCATTGGGATTGGCTGTTCAGCTATGTGAATTTTGACACAAAACTGAATGATATTTTCCACTGTTCATATTTCCCTCCACCTTGACTAAAGCCTCAGTTTCAACTGCAGTAAATCAGCCCCCTAAACATAATGTTGCCTCCACTATCCTTCACTGTAGGCATAGTGTTCTTTTGTTGCTGTGCAGTGTTAGCTTTAAGCCAAACATACCTGTTGGAATTATGGCCAAGAAGATCAACCTTGGTCTCATCACACATAACACGTTTTTGGCAAACTTTTAGGTTTTGGCGAAACATTGACGTACTTGGATGTTTTGCTTTGTAAAAAGAAGCTTTCATCTTGCCACTCTACTTCACAGGTCATATGAAGAGTATGAGAGATTTTTGTCTCATGCAGTACAATACCCTTACTTTCCAGAAATTTCTGCATGGCCTTTAATGTTGCTGTACAACTCTTGGCGGTCTCCCAGATAAATGTTATTCTTGTCTTTTCATCAGTTTTGGTGGTTGTTCAGTTCTAGATACGCCTCTGGACGTAGATCTGGGGATTTATCCTGACGGAATATAGGCTGAACTGGATGGACAAATGTCTTTTTTCGGCCTTGCTAACGATGTTACTATGTTAGGTAGTGTCGATGTTGGGGCAAATTTAAGCCACTTGTCGATGACTGTCTTTACAATGTTTCATGGCATATACATACAGTATTTGTACCGAATATGGGTCATATTAAAGGAGGAAAAAGTTCTGAAATGATTCTTCTTGGAGTGATTTTTGTTTTCACGACCAGCACCTGGCATTCTAACAGTGGCGTTTTGCCTTTTTATATCCACTATAGATACTGCTTGGGTTTCCGGTACCCAGCACATCCATTGATCAGCTATTTGAGGCTCCATTGGCGAATGGATATAAACAGTGTATAGAGCCAGAACAGTGTTGTGGCCAAAATGTGCATCTCTGCTCCTATTTACTTCAATGGAATCTATGCTGCAGTTCCTAATAATGGCCACTCTACTGTGTATGGAGGTGTAATGCTCCGGCTCTATATACTGAACGGTGGGTGTGCCCAGGGTGCCGGACCCCATTAGTCTGATATAGATTATTTATACCTAGGATAGACCATCAATGACTAAGTAGTGGGCAACCTCTTTAAAGGGAACCTGTCGCCCCCAAAATCGAAGATGAGATAAGCTCACCAGCATCAGGGGCTTATCTACATCATTCTGTAATACTGTAGATAAGCCCCCGATGTATCCTGAAAGATGAGAAAGAGAGGTTGTATTATACTCACCCAGGGGCGGTCCCAGTCTGGTTCTGGTCCGATGGGCGTCGTGGTCCGGGGCCTCCCATCTTCTTACGACTACGTCCTCTTCTTGTCTTCACGCTGTGGCTCCGGCGCAGGTGTACTTTGTATGCCCTGTTGAGGGCAGAGCAAAGTACTGCAGTGCGCAGGCGCCGGGAAAGGTCTGAGAGGCTCAGCGCCAAAAGACCAGAAGAGGACATCATCGTAAGAAGATGGGAGTCTCTGGACCAGACCGCGACGCCCATCGGACCAGAACCGGACTGGGACCGCCCCTGGGTGAGTATAATCTAACCTCTTTTTCTCATCTTTCAGGTTACATCGGGGGGCTTATCTACAGCATTCCAGAATGCTGTAGATAAGCCCCTGATGCTGGTGGGCTTAGCTCACCTTCGATTTTGGGGGTGACAGGTTCCCTTTAAGAGTACCCATTGATCATGTTTTATAGTAAAATAGGGTACCTTTAATACCTGCATGTTCTGCCCATTTGCCCTTGGTAGGACAACCCTGTTTCGAATACCACTTTCCCATGACAGACATGACTCGGATGCTACTGTAAAGAGGGTCTCTGCTTCCCACACTCTATCTACTCACCCATCACAATAGACTTAGAATGAGCCAAGTGCACCCCACAGTCAATTTGCACATCACCCTTTTCGCTGCCATCACTCGCCATTTTGTTAGACCAGCGAGATGCCTGCAGGGAGTCGCCTGCTAGCACGAATACCACCCAGCTTTCCCCAGCACCTGATGGGTACTTTCCTTGCTGTCAGACAGACTTACACAGGATGACGCTGCAGGGTATACTCGCCCTCTTTAGGGTAGTCTGTACTTTTAGAGCAGCAAGGGACACATTTATAAAAATTTTTATTTAATATAGAAAATAATATAGTGGTTAAAAAAGATGAAATAAAGATATGCATAAAAGCAAGGATCGTATAAAATGGGTTAAATACAGATATTTTAGGATTTTGGATCAGTGAGAACATCTGGCGGAGGAGAACGCTGTGGGAAATAAGGACAGATCTGCAGTGCACGTTGCTTCTCTTGGAGTCTGACACTGATATTCGGTAGGTGAGATGTTATAAGGGGTCTCCCCAGACCCCTCACTCCTCCCTCTGCTTAGGTAAGAGGAGGACAACTGTGATTAAAACCCACTTTTGACTCTTAATATCTACTCTGGGCCATATTTTACCCCAGGAACCTCTTGGAGAAACATCTCCATCTTACCAAAGAGAATTCAAGAATTCCATGCAGATGAACATGATATAACCAGTATTCCGGGAGATTTTGAATTCCTGTGGGTTGACAGCTACCAACACCTTTCGCGATTTTACCCACAGATGCCAATATGTTCTTCGATCATGACTAGTTCCATGGTGGATTGTGTCAGACTCAAATTGTTAGAAAGACTACATCAAAATATTGTTTTTCATTATGTCATGTGTGGTCCCTACAGCTGAGAAGTCAGTATCTGGCCTTCTCAGGCTCTTTTCTTACCTTTGGTTTACCACCTAGGTCAGTGTTTCACAACTCCAGTCCTCAAGACCCACCAACAGGTCAGGTTTTCAGGATTTCCTTAGTATTGCCCAGGTGATGGAATTAATGCTTGAGTACGTGATGAAAATATCACCTCTGCAAGACTAAGAATATCCTGAAAAGCTGACCTGTTAGTGGGTATTGAGGACTGGATTTGAGAAACGAAGACTTAAGGTACCTTCACGCTGAACGATATCGCTAGCGATCCGTGACGTTGCAACGTCCTGGATAGCGATATCGTTGAGTTTGACAGGCAGCAGCGATCAGGATCCTGCTGTGCCATCGTTGGTCGGAGCAGAAAAGCCAGAACTTTATTTCGTCGCTGGATCTCCCGTAGACATCGCTGGATCGGTGTATGTGACACCGATCCAGCGATGTCTTCACTGGTAACCAGGGTAAACATCGGGTTACTAAGCGCAGGGCCGCGCTTAGTAACCCGATGTTTACCCTGGTTACCAGCGTAAACGTAAAAAAAACCAAACACTACATACTTACATTCCGGTGTCTGTCACCCGGCGCTGTGCTTCTCTGCACTGTCAGCGCCGGCCGGAAAGCAGATTACAGCGGTGACGTCACTTTCCGGCTGGCGCTTACCCAGTGCAGAGAAGCACAGCGCCGGGGGACAGACACCGGAATGTAAGTATGTAGTGTTTGGGTTTTTTTTCATTTACGCTGGTAACCAGGGTAAACATCGGGTTACTAAGCGCGGCCCTGCGCTTAGTAACCCGATGTTTACCCTGGTTACCAGGGGACTTCGCATAGTTGGTCGCTGGAGAGCGGTCTGTGTGACAGCTCTCCAGCGACCACACAGCGACGCTGCAGCGATCGGGATCGTTGTCTAGATCGCTGCAGCGTCGCTACATGTGACAGTACCTTTAGGTGCTAGCAAGGGAACATGTAGGAAACATCTGCTGGACTGTTTATCTAGAATTGACCGCTAATTAGTCTATAGACACAAAATGTTTGCTCTACCTGCGGATAGCTAGATCTAATTACTTGCGCCCATAGAGGGTGCTACCAGTGTTCAATGACGTAAGCCTTTGATATAATCCATAACTTCTTCACCATAACAAACCCTTTGAAGACCATGGTTCATTGATGCTTCAGCACCCATGCCAAATCTTAGACTTGGAGTATAAAGCGATGTAAACTAAAACATCTTTAACAGTTTTACTTAATTTAAGGAAGCTCTTCCACCAAAAATATTATCTCCTAAACCTTATGTAAATACATTCCTCAGCATTGAATTTGCAGGGAAGGAAAAGTCATGGAATTATGGAAATTTCAGGATTAATAGACATGTTAATGATATAGAAATGGTCAAAAAAATGGAAACTAAATTTTCAAAACATCTCGACTTAGTCATTATAGAGTATGAGTGCCACATGCATAAATCCCTGCACTTAGTCTTGGCGGTTATCAATGACATCTGAGCACTATTCTGCCACACTAAATGCGCTCAGACACAGAAATCATCAACATCCACTGCTGGCAGATCCCTTTGCTATTGCCGACCAGTGATGTCCCAGATGTGCTCATGCAGCCCATGGTAGCAGGGCTGCAAATAAAAGACTGTAGTAGCTCGAAGTGACTGCAGACTGCCAAGTTGTGACATTGTGCTACATGCACCCTTGTCATGATTCCTTAGTTTTTGTGGTCAGTTGACTGCGTGTATGATACTCGGTCATTGACAGTTTTCACCTTATGACTGAATGCAGAGATAGCTGTCAATCATTAGTAGGACCACCCACTGGACTCTTCTACATACAAACACCTGGGATTTAATGCTGCATCATTTCCAATAACCCTATATATCAGCTTCTCCTTCTCTATACCGGTTCAGGTTCCCTTTATGTCACCCCTGTAAGAAGTCTTCCAGAATTTAAAACCGTAACTCAAAACACAAGTGAAAGTGAGAGACGTGACCACAATCGGGACAATCAGCACAGTCTGTCTGGTCTTATATTTAGAATGAGCTCTGCGGTGTTGGCAGACGTGTAATGACAGGGTTAAAAATGCCCTTTTATTCTTCCGGCTGAAAGGTCCAAGCCCTGAAAAAAAAAAAAAAAAAAAAAGTTGCGTGTGAAGTTCTAATTAAATACTATGACTTTGATTGCTTTGGTATTTCCTCAGTATCAGCTGGCACAGATGAGGTTTTCACAAGCCAAGTAAAACAGAGATTTTTTTTTTGTAAGGTTTTGTTTTTATTATATTAGTAGAACAACAGGGAATGAAATGTTATACTGTGTGCCGAGCACGGATTCCATTTAAAGACCCAGCGCTCTGTGCAAAGACTTAAAGCCTTACAGCTACAAGCTAAAAGAATAATTCACTAGGTTGAAAGTAAGGAAAAAATAAGCAAATGAAGGAAAAATTAAAGGGGTTTTCCCATCTACAAAATCCTATTCCAATATATGGTAGGTATAATAATAATATGAAATGCTTCCAATTAGAAATTGAGTATAGTTATTCAGATTCACTATGTCGCTTATCTCATGTAGGGCATTGCAGTAGCTTAGGTATCCATGGTTACCTCCACTCATGTAGTGACAGACAGCTCTTAGTGGTCGTATCCATGGATACCTAAGCTACTGCAATACCCTACATGAGATAAGCGACATAGCAAATCAGAAGAACTATGCTAAATTTTAATTGGAGGTATTTCATAATATTACCTGTAATACAGGGTGGGCCATGTATATGGATACACCTAAATAAAATGGAAATGGTTGGTGATATCAACTTCCTGTTTGTGGTACGTTAGTATATGAAAGGGGAAAACTTTTGAAGGTGGGTGCTGACTATGGCGGCCATTTTGAAGTCAGCCATTTTTTAATGCAACTTTATAAATGGCCCACCCAGGTGTATCCATATAAATGGCCCACCCTGTACATATTGAGAAAGAATCTTGAAGATGGGAATACATACCCCTTTTAACCTTATTTATTTTTTCTAAATGAAGTAGTGTTCTGCAAAAGTCAGAAAATGGAAGCCATGTACTTACTAGTACAATTATTCAGAGCAGCAGCCAACATTTGGTCATTATTTTTGTTTTATTCCTAGAAATTTGGATTTGCTTGTAGTGACCATTTGTCCAAATTTAACACTGACCACTTTTTGAAAGAAAACCTAATATAAAAGGAGTGCTAATAATGCAAAGAACAAAATAATGTGATTTTACTTGATCACTATATAAATGGTCCATAAAAAAATTGGGACACGGTGTACAGCTGAGAGCTATTGACACTGAACAGGTAAATGCAGAAGTCCAAGCAAGAGACTAAAGAAAGAACCAGTGTAAACGGATACCCCTGAAAGGTCTAGGTCCAGAAAAGGGTATTTCACAAAATATGCTAATGAAGCAGCCAAATCAGAAGATGTCAGATATGGGTAGGTAACAGGTAAAAGTACACAGTGGCATAGATAACCTCACCAGTCAGGAAAACCGCACCTGACATGCGTTTCGCACCTAGCTTCATCAAGGGGTGATCACCACTTTTTGGTAAAATTATATAAATGTTTGTGTCTGAAGACTTTAAGGTTACGTTGCCATAATGGGTATGTTGCATTTTTCTCTGCATATTTTCAAGAGTATTACAGTTCTAGCAAAGTGTATTATAGGTTTTATTAAAAAATCTAATGCTCACGGGTTTTGTTTTTTATTCTATGTTGAGAATACTGGCATACTGCAGTATTCAAAATTGCACCGCAGATCCATTTCTCTTGTGGTAGATATGCGTTTATTTGCAAATTTTTTCCTATAGATCAGAATAAGACTTGGAAAATCCAGAGATAAACATTTATATCTGTTTTAGTGCATTTCTCGAAACACAATAAATACGTTTTTAATTCACATGTGACTTTTCTCAAAACTAAATAACAGGAAGTATCCAAAACAGAGCAGCTTTATTTAAAACCTGACACACGAAAAGAAGACAAACTGCAGCTTAAAAAACTCAATAAAAACACGTAACAAAAAGCCTTAAAAAATGCAATGAAAAACGCAAGTAACTTAACTTGGCTAATGGTGCAAAAATTCTGCCACATCAAAAAGTCAGCAAATATTCATTGAGAGCGAGCTTATCCTAAAACCCAGTGGACGCAGAGGTCGGCCCGTCCATCGGGATTGTGGTGTTGGTCACCCTCCGTAGGTGTCCTCTGGCCGCTTTCATGTCTGTTCAACGGCGTATAAAGGAAATTCTGCACCTGTGCAAAACTGTATGCACCCTCGGGACAGTCTGAGAAGCAAGCACATGGGTAAAAATCACCCCCACCTTGTTTCGTATAGATGCAGGGACCCCAGTGTTTCTTGTCTATCTTTCTTATGAATGGTCATCAGGGGGCCTTGATTCGTAGAGCACGAGGTCTGTAATAAGGGGGTTAGGGTTTCCTATCACAAAATACAACAGTTTTTGACATTTTAGAATTCCTACCAAAAAATGGGCAACCCCCTTAATGACTGCAGCCGTAATAGTTTTCATTTTGAAATGGGCTTCTAAGACGAGAGACCTCGGCAAGGTGCACAGACCTAGATTTGGAAGACCATAGGGTTCAGGATCCTGAAATTCCAAAAATGGCAGTTAAAATCAAGAAAATAGCTTTCCTTTTATGTCTTTTGTGCATTGCTTTCACTTGAAGTATTCATCCAACTGGAATCAAAATAGGCTTTTAACCGGATTAGCTGGTTCCTCCTAATTGTTACTGTAAAATCCTTTTTTTTTTCATTGCTATTTTTCTTTTAAGTTGAACCAAGACCTTTCTGCATCCAATAAAGTTTTATATCCAAATATTAGCTCACGCTAAATAAACCACCATATAAAACGTTCCCCGTCAGCTCTCGCTTAGTGCCACATGTCTGCTCGGCGTTCTGCAGTTGCCGTTTACATTATTAATAATCTGTTACGTCTACACGAAACACCCCGAGACATGCAGCGATGTTTGGTTATAAGCCATTTACAGCATATCAAGTAATGAACAATGATGACCATGAATGTTTTTAATAAAATATTTTTAATAAACTCTACTCTAGCAAAATGGGGAAAAATCGAAGTAATTTGCCCACCTCGTATGTTCTCACTCCCTCCACCTCTGATCACCATGCTCAAAAATTTGCAGGAAACAAATGCCATTTTTGTATTGTTAGTAGACCATATGGCTTTTTTTTTTTTTTTTTTTTTAAATAAAACTTAACTTCTTTGCAAATGTGGTAAAATGATGTGACTTTTTTTTTTTTTTCCTAGTCTGATGTAATCCACCAAAGTGTTTTTGAGCTGATCCATACGGAAGATCGGCCTGAATTCCAGCGTCAGCTGCATTGGGCTCTAGACCCCGTTCAGCCTTCAGACACACAGAGGTCTCCAGGTACGGTATTATTTTTTTATTAAGATGGTTGTTGCTCTGGGGTGTGATTGGCATCTATGTATATATAGTGATTGGTTGAAGTTATGTTAGATGTTAATGATGATACATGTTAAAGTGCTTGTCTACCAGAGAAAAAAAAAATGTTGCCAAAAGGCTCAGTGATGTTGAAATGACTTAAAAATAATATATACATACACATACATACAGTCATGGCCAAAAGTATTGACACCCCTGCAATTCTGTCAGATAACACTCAGTTTCTTCCTGAAAATGATTGCAAACACAAATTCTTCGGTATTATTATCTTCATTTAATTTGTCTTAAATGAAAAACCACAAAAGAGAATGAAGCAAAAAGCAAAACATTGATCATTTCTCACAAAACTCCAAAAATGGGCCAGACAAAAGTATTGGCTCCCTCAGCCTAATACTTGGTTGCACAACCTTTAGCCAAAATAACTGCGACCAACCGCTTCCGGTAACCATCAATGAGTTTCTTACAATGCTCTGCTGGAATTTTAGACCATTCTTCTTTGGCAAACTGCTCCAGGTCCCTGATATTTGAAGGGTGCCTTCTCCAAACTGCCATTTTTAGATCTCTCCACAGGTGTTCTATGGGATTCAGGTCTGGACTCATTGCTGGCCACCTTAGAAGTCTCCACTGCTTTCTCTCAAACCATTTTCTAGTGCTTTTTGAAGTGTGTTTTGGGTCATTGTCCTGCTGGAAGACCCATGACCTCTGAGGGAGACCCAGCTTTCTCACACTGGGCCCAACATTATGCTGCAAAATTTGTTGGTAGTCTTCAGACTTCATAATGCCATGCACACGGTCAAGCAGTCCAGTGCCAGAGGCAGCAAAGCAACCCCAAAACATCAGGGAACCTCCGCCATGTTTGACTGTAGGGACCGTGTTCTTTTCTTTGAATGCCTCTTTTTTTCTCCTGTAAACTCTATGTTGATGCCTTTGGCCAAAAAGCTCTACTTTAGTCTCATCTGACCAGAGAACATTCTTCCAAAACGTTTTAGGCTTTTTCAGGTAAGTTTTAGCAAACTCCAGCCTGGCTTTTTTATGTCTTGGGGTAAGAACTGGGCTCTTCCTGGGTCTCCTACCATACAGTCCCTTTTCATTCAGACGCCGACTGATAGTACAGGTTGACACTGTTGTACCCTCGGACTGCAGGGCAGCTTGAACTTGTTTGGATGTTAGTCGAGGTTCTTTATCCAACATCCGCACAATCTTGCGTTGAAATCTCTTGTCAATTTTTCTTTTCCGTCCACATCTAGGGAGGTTAGCCACAGTGCCATGGGCTTTAAACTTCATGATGACACTGCGCACGGTAGACACAGGAACATTCAGGTCTTTGGAGATGGACTTGTAGCCTTGAGATTGCTCATGCTTCCTCACAATTCGGTTTCTCAAGTCCTCAGACAGTTCTTTGGTCTTCTTTCTTTTCTCCATGCTCAATGTGGTACACACAAGGACACAGGACAGAGGTTGAGTCAGCTTTAATCCATGTCAACTGGCTGCAAGTGCGATTTAGTTATTGCCAACACCTGTTAGGTGCCACAGGTAAGTTACAGGTGCTGTTAATTACACAAACTAGAGAAGCATCACATGATTTTTTGAACAGTGCCAATACTTTTGTCCACCCCCTTTTTTATGTTTGGTGTGGAATTATATCCAATTTGGCTTCAGAACAATTCTTTTTGTGTTTTTTTCATTTAAGACAAATTAAATGAAGATAATAATACCAAAGAATTTGTGTTTGCAATCATTTTCAGGAAGAAACTGAGTATTATCTGACAGAATTGCAGGGGTGTGAATACTTTTGGCCATGACTGTGTGTATGTCCAAAAGTAGGTGGACAGTATGTGTAATAAAGCTATGGAGGGGGAGATTTATCAAACATGGTGTAAAGTGAAACTGATGCAGTTGCCCTAAGCAACCAATCAGATTCCACTTTTCGTTCTTCACAGACTCTTTGGAAAATGAAAGGTGGAATCTGATTCGACCATTCAGCCAATCACTAGTCGCTTTGGGAGCCAGCTCAGTCAATGATTGGCTGTTGGCATTTCCTGTGTGTCAGGAGGGGACCAGAAAGTTTCCGAACCACAGAGGCCCCCAGGCTGTGTCCAATGGGAGTAACGGGATAGTGAGGCGAGTATTGCCTTTTTTTTAGTACTGTGAGCCCTTTGTCATTTTTTTTTCTTGTACTGGTAACCCCTTTAAAAATGTTTTTCCTTTTGCTAATTCACCATAAATAAAGACAGCTGGGTTTTTATTCAGTAATTTTCTGTGTATTCTTGTTTTATAACAGCCGCTGAAAGTCTACATGTTAATTGTAGATAATTACATGCAGCAAACCCAGAGCCCAAGCCCCTCCCTGTATGTAATCCCTTAATTATGGAATTAGACACTTTCATAGAATGACCTCATATGGGCAGTTTACGGAGACTTGTTTGCTGTCAGTTTCTCCTGTGGGTTGTATATGTCCTCTTGGCGACACAACACTAAAGAAATGCTAAACCTAAAAATGAATTGATCTTTGAGTGTGCCGACTTTTCTGGATACAACCTTTCAGGAATCGTTTCTGTTTGATGTCTTCTGTGTTTGCCTGGCACATGACTTGGGGTCGGTCTTGGCTAAGTGGTTGGAGCTTGATGTCCATGTCGGCTACTGTAGGTGGAGCAGTGTAAGGAGGCGTCTGGCAGCGACTCTGTCGTAGAGATCACAGGGGCTCCTGGCCGAGCCGGCCCTTCTGTGTCTAGAGGAGGCGGAAGAGATACTTGCCAAATGATCAACCATCATTCTGCCAACAGCTATCCATTGTGTATGGATCCCCTTCGAATCGTTTATTTATTTTTTTAGATTGCCCATGGGTTTTTTATGTGTATTTACCTTGTTTTATGTTCCTTAGTAAACAAATGATCAATATTTTCTTTGCCAGAATGCACCGACAAATCTTTGAATACTTTTTGCACATTCGATCAACACCTCTTGAGCACATTTTTAAAAGTGTGAAAGTATTCCTTAGCGGTCATACTCCGCCTGTACGACAAGCCTAGATTTCTCCCCCTGCCTTCATAGTACAGGTTGTCCATGTGTCTTGGCTCACAACGGTGGTCCTTTTCTCCATTTGTTTAGTCTGCTTGTTCTTCGGTACACTGCAACGCATTTCCTTCACCGCTCACACCTGCTGGGCTTAATGCTGAACACATTTCCTCCTCCTCCTCCTCATGTTACGGCAAGAGCCCATGAAATCTGTTAGGTTTCCATGAACCGGTATGGTTTTGTGAACACAATGGCTTTATAATTCACATTAGCTAATGAAGGATTGCAATACTTGATGTATAATCACCAAATGTCCAACTATAGTGTCTGGCACTTCACAATACATATAACTCAAAGCTCGGTCTGACCTGACAAGACAGCCGAAACAAAGCGATCCAGAAAAAGAATTAAATTAAAGCTTTATTGTTTACAATTCAAATCACATGCCTCTATGCCCAAAGCACCCTAACAAAGTGGGAGGCTGGATAATACATATCAAACTCAATAGTCCATAATACAGGAAAATACAATTATATCCCTTAAGCCTATCTTGTATATTTATCGCTGCCTCAGTTTACACATAATACAAATATAAATAGAAACAAGGATGATATCTACCTGTGATACAGCGTCCCACCTCACCCCAACGCGCGATTCGCACCAAGCTTCTTCAGGGGGCGTGTCTGGGGTGGGTACAAGCGGGGTTCTTATCATGCCCGAACGCCAATGTGATGCCAGAGAGTGATAATGTGACCGGGAGTATGACGCGGTGCTCCTTTATACAGACAGTCCCTTCCGGACCTGTGCTCGTTGGAACGCCCGCTGGTACGCAAGCTATCCAAGTCTGAGCGCATCCGGAAATGAAAGGAGCAGGGGGCGGGCGCATGCGCACAGCCCTGTTGACACATCTCAATGCCGAAGGAGCCGTGCTAGATATCTGGCTAACTTTCACTTAGTTGCCGGGAAAAGGTAGTGAACGGAAGTTGACCAAGAGTGATAAAAAAAGTGCGTGTATTGGACATAGTTGAAGTACAATCACCCAAAGATCACCATATTATTTACCTTTCATAGAAAGTGAGGCGAGTTTATCCCCACCATAATAGACATCCATCAGATCTGTCCATAACAAAGTGACAACGTGCATACCTTCACTACGCTGTATATTATGCCACAAGTAGCCATACATACCACTTATAGTGCATATACTTTTTTTGTGCCTCTAAAGTGCCAGTTAGACTGAAGTGACCGTGCAAAATAAATAATTTATTAAAGTTAAATTAACATATAAAGTGCATTAATTGGTGATCCACCCACATATATCTATAATGCCCTTACATACAACTGTATATATACTAAAATCCCATCCCCCCTTAAAAGTGAAAATTCCAACCCCTACGTAAATATTTCTGAGTCCTGCGTATTATAACTAGACCGTACTATGCAGTTGGACAAAAAATGGGAAAAAATTCCTAAATAAACGGATACATCAATAAATTCTTCAGTCCAAGCCCTATAGTACTCTGCAGGGGTTATTCTGGTAATGCTCCATAGTCCCATTTCCTAAGATAATGCAGACAATGGAATTTTTCTGCTCCTCACGATAGGAATCCTTTTGTCCAACCAACAAGAAGCCGGTATCCCGGACGCCTCATCACGGCAAAAAAAGATCACATGTGCCTAAAAAACTAATAAGACAAGAATTAAGATCATAACTTTTTACTATTTAAAACCATTTCAGTTAAAAGAGAACCCCCAACCACAACCCATAAAAGGATATCCTAAACTGATCACAAAGGAAGCTAATACATCCAGGTCTCTTCTGTATCAAAGAAAAGAGGCAAAGCCCAGGCTTTCATTGAGTCCTTGGGGTGCCCATTTTTTCCCATTTTTTTTGTCCAACTGCATAGTACGGTCTAGTTATAATATGCAGGACTCAGAAATATTTACATAGGGGTTGGAATTTTCACTTTTAAAGGGGGATGGGATTTTAGTATATATACAGTTGTATGTAAGGGCATTATAGATATATGTGGGTGGATCACCAATTAATGCACTTTATATGTAGTTAAATTTAACTTTAATAAATTATTTATTTTGCACGGTCACTTTAGTCTAACTGGCACTTTAGAGGCACAAAAAAAGTATATGCACTATAAGTGGTATGTATGGCTACTTGTGGCATAATATACAGCGTAGTGAAGGTATGCATGTTGTCACTTTATGTTATGGAAAGATCTGATGGATGTCTATTATGGTGAGGATAAACTCACCTCACTTTCTATGAAAGGTAAATAATATGGTGATCTTTGGGTGATTATACTTCAACTATGTCCAATACACGCACTTTTTTATCACTCTTGGTCAACTTCCGTTCACTACCTATTCCCGGCAACTAAGTGAAAGTTAGCCCGATGTCTAGCACGGCTCCTTCGGCATTGAGATGTGTCCACAGGGCTGTGCGCATGCGCCCGTCCCCTGCTCCTTTCATTTCCGGATGCGCTCAAACTTGGATAGCTTGCGTACCAGTGGGCGTTCCAACGAGCACAGGTCCGGAAGTGACTGTATCAAGGAGCAAGGTTGGGCGGCGCATGCGCCAAATAGACCCGGTGGGCACCGAGTCATACACCCGGTCACATGATCACTCTCTGGCATCACACTGGCGTTAGGGCACGATAAGAACCCCGCTTGTACCCACCCCAGACACGCCCCCGGAAGAAGCTTGGCGCGAAACGCGCGTTGGGGTGAGGTGGGACGCTGTATCACAGGTAGATATCATCCTTGTTTATATTTATATTTGTATTATGTGTAAACTGAGGCAGCGATAAATATACAAGATAGGCTTAAGGGATATAATTGTATTTTCCTGTATTATGGACTATTGAGTTTGATATGTATTATCCAGCCTCCCACTTTGTTAGGGCGCTTTGGGCATAGAGGCATGTGATTTGAATTGTAAACAATAAAGCTTTAATTTAATTCTTTTTCTGGATCGCTTTGTTTCGGCTGTCTTGTCAGGTCAGACCGAGCTTTGAGTTATAAATATTTGATGTATGTAGCATGAGTGGCCTAGTACTTGGTACCACCATTGCTTCATTAATGGTCTGCTCTAATTCATTAAATCTGGGATCAATAATAACCAAAGGTTTGAGGAACCTTTCAGGGGAATCCTGTATCCAAAAGAATTTAATTTGTGGCCAGATAACAATAGAAACCTTTTATGACATTAGAACCAATTCTACGTTTCTTGACACATTTGTTTCAGCTGCACTTTAGCTTGCTTAATACAGCGACATTCTCCGTATACCTCACAATAGATTATTTAATGATATTATTTTTAAGACCCCGAGTACTGGACTCCATCATTCGATGGCGTTTAAATAAGTGATAGTGCCATCACAGCCCTCTGTCAGTAGAAAGGCCCTCAATGAACCCTCCCCATCCCTCCATGCCAGAAGATCACAGTGAGGGTCAGGGATTAGTAGCCTCCCATAGCTGGAGCTTATGGTTACCCAAATCTTGCTCACAGCATCTACCCAGACTGCCACCCAAGCAGAACTAGGAGCCAGTCTAGATTGACAACTTTCCCACACAGACCCCCTCCTAGACCGATCAGGAGGGAACCACACACCAAACAAGTCCTAGTGACATGGACATTTTGTGAAAAGGGTGACACACAAGAGAAAAACAAAATAAATAGGGAAGGCTTTCCAGTGTAATACTACCGGAATCTTCAACTGAGAATTAAAAAATTCCCCATCCTAGCCAGAAGTCCTGGAAAAAGGTGTCAGTGAAATATAAGCCCAATGTGCCAAAATTCAAGTGGGTTTCCCACAGCCAGTGAGTTAGGGCACCCCAGGGTCACCGCTCTTGGGGCACTTCGCACCTTGGCCTACGAAGTCCATGGCTTCAATCCTGGGGGATCAGTGTCTTCAACTGTATGAATATATAAGCCAGAAGGAATTACCGTATTATTATTTTTTTTTTTTAATTCTGTGTCCCTCCAATGGAAAATTTTGTCTGATTTATATGAAATGTTATTTTAAACTTATACAAATTCCAGCCTTTTTAAAATGGATAAATGAATGTTAAGTAGCAAGTTAGAGAGCTTATTAATTTACGTACAGTTCTCTTTTCTGATGCATAGTCAGAAATGGGGCTGGCTTAGCTGTTGAAAACCACAATCTGCTGCCCTCCCCTCCTTCCTGTCCAGCTCATCTGTTGAAACAGGACACCCTGTTCTGCACGGAACTGAAAGCACAGAGGTAGTTAGTGACTTGTGATTAGAGCGGCAATTCGCAGATGGGCTCTTACTTTTTCTGCTCAGTGCTTACGATCTCCATTCACTATGTGACCGCTCAGAACAGCAGCTGGGACACACTGACAATAGCTTGGGAGTTCAACTGCTGCGTCGAGTGCTGAAGTCAGTAAGGTTATTGCTGTTCACATCCGATGAACTGCTGGAACCTTACCGACCTCACTGCTCGCAGTTCGAGAAATTTCTCACTCAATAATTGAGGAAAAGTGAGTCGGGAGTGCTTTTTACAATTAAAGGACTTTTCTGTGTGTGTGTATGTGTTTATTGCTTTAGACTATGGAGTTAGTAATGGGGGTGTCTTATAGATGCTTCTCCATTGCTAACCCCTGTGCTCGAGGTCTGTGGAATTACACAGCTGACATCAACCCCCCAAAATTACCCCACTTGCCAACGCATCAGGGCAAGCGGGAAAAGCCAGGCAAAGCGCCAGAATTGGCGTACATAATGAATGCGCCTTTTCTGGGGTGGCTGAGGGCTGCTGTGTTTAGGCAGGGGAGGGCCAAATAGTCATGAAATTCACAGCCTTAGGCTACGTGCACACGTTGCGGTTTTTGCTGCGGATCCGCAGCGGATTTGACGCTGCGGATCCGCAGCAGTTTTCCATGCAGGGTACAGTACAATGTTACCCTATGGAAAACAAAAACCGCTGTGCCCACGATGCGGAAATTTGCGGAAAAAGCCGCGCGGATTTGCTGCGGAAAAGAGCATGTCACTTCTTTCTGCGGATTCCGCAGCGGTTTTCAACATGCACCAATAGGAAAGTGCTGTTGAAAACCCGCAGAGGAATCCGCAGAAGAAACCGCTGGAAAATCCGCAGTGAAAACCGCAGCGGTTTTGCACTGCGGATTTTCCAAATCCGCAGCGGAAAAAACCGCAGCAGAATCCGCAACGTGTGCACATGGCCTAAGAATACCAGCTGTCTGCTTTGTCTTGGCTTGTTGTCAAAAATATATAATTTAAAGAAACAGCGTGGGGGCCCTTCTATTTTTGATAACCAGCCAAGATAAAGCTGACAGCTGTGTCATGGTGTTGTGGACCCCGCACCAAGCAATCCAGTTTTCTAACATACAACTTGTGTGCAAAGTTGCGATATGTTCATGTACATGAGGCATGAGCCTTCAAGTTTGGATAGAACAGCAGAACTTTGTCTACAAAGAACATAATGTTTGTTTTCCGGTTGGGGCACATTTAGGTGCTTTTCATGTGGAGACCTGTCGCCAACTTCTCTTAAGAAATTTTGGGAGCAGCTTGGTGTTTTCCATTGATTAATAAGTGCTGCAGACAGTAATGTTACCGTATTAGTCAGGAATTTGGTGCTTATTGAAAAGGATAAATATTTCTCCTGGGTGGTGGTTGTTTATAGTCTCTGCATGTCTCTTAATTCTGTGGTCAGCTCGTGTGGGGGCGGCTTTTTTATTTTGAAAAAGATATAATTGCAAAGCAAATTTTTCTGAACTTTAGAAAATTAAATACTTATTGCCAGATAGCTTTTTCTTGGAAAAATAAGGCGGCTTGTATATATTTTTTAAAAGATATTCTAGGCGTCAATGGGTTTTTTTTTTTTCCCCATAGGAAAAAAATACAACTTGTTTTTTTTTTTTTTTAAGCCGGTGTCCATTGATTTTTGTACAAACCCGCAGTCCTTTAAGACAGGGAGCAGCACCAGAGAAGTGCTTTTTTTTTTTTCTATTGGACTGCCTATCACATTTTGCTTCCACGTGGCCTAATAACAGTCCACAAAGGGTTTTCAAACCCGAGAGTTTTTCTGCTAGTATCACCATCCAGAGACTACGATGCCACCATTTTCAATATTAAGTTTCTGTTCGTCTTTACATAAAAATACCAAAAAAGGAGTCCATTGTGTAGCTAAATAAGGCTATGTGCACACGTTACGGATTTTTTGTGTTTTTTTTCGGCGGTTTTCAGCTGCAAAAAAACCGCTTACATTAACCCCTTCCCGACCTGTGACACAGCGTATGCGTCATGAAAGTCGGTGCCTTCCCGACCTGTGACGCATATGCTGTGTCACAGAATGATCGCGTCCCTGCAGATCGGGTGAAGGGGTTAACTCCGATTTCACCCGATCTGCAGAGACAGGGGGAGTGGTACTTCAGCCCAGGGGGGGTGGCTTCACCCCCCCGTGGCTACGATCGCTCTGATTGGCTGTTGAAAGTGAAACTGCCAATCAGAGCGATTTGTAATATTTCACCCAAAAAAACGGTGAAATATTACAATCCAGCCATGGCCGATGCTGCAATATCATCGGCCATGGCTGGAAAACCTAATCTGCCCCCACCCCACCGATCGCCCCCCCAGTGCTCCGGTGCGCGGTCCGCCCCCCTAATAAGTTCTGTCCGCTCCTCCGTCCTCCTGTACGCTCCCCCCGTGCTCCGGTGCCCCCTCCCTGTGCTCCGGTCCCCCCCCGTGATCCGATCACCCCCCCTTCATACTTACCGGGCCTCCCGATGTCCGTCCGGCTTCTCCATGGGCGCCGCCATCTTCCAATATGGCGGGCGCCTGCGCACTGCGCCCGCAGAGTCTGCCGGCTGGCAGATTCATTTCAGAAGTATTTTGATCACTGCGATATAGCCTATCGCAGTGATCAAAATGAAAAAAAAGTAAATGACCCCCCTTTATCACCCCCATAGGGACAATAATAAAAATAAATAAAATATATATTTTTTTTTTCTGCTAGGGTTAGGGTTAGAACTAGGGTTAGAATTAGGGTTAGAATTAGGGGTAGGGTTAGGGTTAGGGGTAGGGTTAGGGCATGTGCACACAGTGCGGATTTGGCTGCGAATCCGCAGCGGATTGCCGCGGATCCGCAGCGGATCGGCCGCAGATCCGCAGCGGATCGGCCGCGGATCCGCAGCGGATCGGCCGCGGATCCGCAGCGGATCCGCAGCGGATCGGCCGCGGATCCGCAGCGGATTGGCCGCGGATCCGCAGCGGATTGGCCGCTGAGAATTCGTAGCAGTTTTCCATCAGGTTTACAGTACCATGTACACCTATGGAAAACCAAATCTGCTGTGCCCATGGTGCGGAAAATACCGTGCGGAAACGCTGTGTATTTTCCGCAGCATGTCAATTTTGTGTAGATTCCGCAGCGTTTTACACCTGTTCCTCAATAGGAATCCGCAGGTGAAATCCGCACAAAAAAACACTGGAAATCCGCTGTAAATCCGTAGGTAAAACGCAGTGCCTTTTACCTGCGGATTTTTCAAAAATGGTGCGGAAAAATCTCACACGAATCCGCAAAGTGGGCACATAGCCTTAGGGTTAGGGTTGGAATTAGAGTTAGGGTACCGTCTCACAGTGGCACTTTGATCGCTACGACGGTACGATCTGTGACGTTCCAGGGATATCCATACGATATCGCTGTGTCTGACACGCAGCAGCGATCAGGGACCCTGCTGAGAATCGTACGTCGTAGCAGATCGTTTGGAACTTTCTTTCGTCGCTGGATCTCCCGCTGTCATCGCTGGATCGTTGTGTGTGACAGCTATCCAGCGATGCGTTCACTTGTAACCAGGGTAAACATCGGGTTACTAAGCGCAGGGCCGCGCTTAGTAACTCGATGTTTACCGTGGTTACCAGCGTAAAAGTAAAAAAAAAAAAAAACGTACATACTCACATTTCGGTGTCCTTCAGGTCCCTTGCCGTCTGCTTCCCGCTCTGACTGTCTGCCGGCCGGAAAGTGAGAGCACAGCACAGCAGTGACGTCACCGCTGCGCTCTGCTCTCACTGTACGGCGGCACTCAGTCAGAGTGGGAAGCAGACGGCAAGGGACCTGAAGGACACCAAAATGTGAGTATGTACGTTTTTTTTTTTACTTTTACGCTGGTAACCACGGTAAACATCGGGTTACTAAGCGCGGCCCTGCGCTTAGTAACCTGATGTTTACCCTGGTTACCCGGGACCTTGGCATCGTTAGTCGCTGGAGAGTGGTCTGTGTGACAGCTCCCCAGCGACCACACAATGACTTTCCAACGATCACGGCCAGGTCGTATCGCTGGTCGTGATCGTTGGTAAATCGTTATGTGAGACGGTACCCTTAGGGTTGGAATTAGGGCTAGGGTTGGAAATAGGGTTAAGATTAGGCTTGTGGTTAGGGTTAAGGATAGGGTTAGGGTTGTGTTGGGGTTACAGTTGTGGGTAGGGTTGGGATTAGGGTTAGGATTAGGGTTGGATTTAGGGTTACGGGTGTGTTGGGGTTAGGGTTGTGGTTAGGGGTGTGTTGGGGTTAGGGTTGTGATTAGGGTTATGGCTACAGTTGGGATTAGGGTTAGGGGTGTGTTGGGGTTAGTGTTGAAGTTAGAATTGAGGGGTTTCCACTGTTTAGGCACATCAGGGGTCTCCAAACGCAACATGGCGCCACCAATGATTCCAGCCAATCTTGCGTTCAAAAAGTCAAATGGTGCGCCCTCCCTTCCAAGCCCCGACGTGCGCCCAAACAGTGGTTTACCCCCACATATGGGATACCAGCGTACTCAGGACAAACTGGGCAACAACTGTTGGGGTCCAATTTCTCCTGTTACCCTTGCAAAAATAAAAAAATACTTGCTAAAACATAATTTTGAGGAAAGAACAATTATTTTTTATTTTCACGGCTCTACGTTGTAAACTTATGTGAAACACTTGGGGGTTGAAAGTGCTCACCACACATCTAGATAAGATCCTTTTGGGGTCTAGTTTCCAAAATGGGGTCACTTGTGGGGTGTTTCTACTGTTTAGGCACATCAGGGGCTCTGCAAATGCAACGTGACGCCCGCAGACCATTCCATCAAAGTCTGCATTTCAAATGTCACTACTTCCCTTCCGAGCCCTGACGTGCGCCCAAACAGTGGTTTACCCCCACATATGGGGTACCAGCGTACTCACAACAAACTGGGCAACAAATATTGGGGTCCAATTTCTCCTGTTACCCTTGTGAAAATAAACAATTGCTTGCTAAAACATCTTTTTTGAGGAAAGAAAAATTATTTTTTATTTTCACGGCTCTGCGTTGTAAACTTCTGTGAAGCACTTGGGGGTTGAACGTGCTCACCACACATCTAGATAAGTTCCTTGGGGGGTCTAGTTTCCAAAATGGGGTCACTTGTGGGGGGTTTCTACTGTTTAGGCACATCAGGGGCTCTGCAAACATAACATGATTCCCGCAGACCATTCCATCAAAGTCTGCATTCCAAACCGTCACTACTTCCCTTCCGAGCCCCGCCATGTGCCCAAACAGTGGTTTACCCCCACATATGGGGTATCAGCGTACTCAGGAGAAACTAGACAACAACTTTTGGGGTCAAATTTTTCCTGTTACCCTTGGGAAAATTAAAAAATTCTGGGCTAAAAAAATATTTTTGAGGAAAGAAAACACATTTTTTATTTTCACGTCTCTGCGTTATAAACTTCTGTGAAGCACTTGGGGGTTCAAAGTGCTCACCACACATCTAGATAAGTTCCCTTGGGGGTCTAGTTTCCAAAGTGGGGTCAATTGTGGGGAGTTCCTACTGTTTAGGCACATCAGGGGCTCTGCAAACGCAACGTGACGCCCGCAGAGCATTCCATTAAAGTCTGCATTTCAAAACGTCACTACTTCCCTTCCGCTCCCCGATGTGTGCCAAAACAGTGGTTTACCCCCACATATGGGGTATCAGCGTACTCAGGAGAAACTGCACAACAACTTTTGGGGTCCAATTTCTCCTGTTACCCTTGGGAAAATAAAAAATTGTGGGTTAAAAAATCACTTTTGAGGAAAGAAAAATAATTTTATATTTTCATGGCTCTGCGTTATAAACTTCTGTGAAGCACTTGAGGGTTCAAAGTGCTCACCACACATCTAGATTAGTTCCTTGGGAGGTCTAGTTTCCAAAATGGGGTCACTTGTGTGGGAGCTCCAATGTTTAGGCACACAGGGGCTCTCCAAACGCGACATGGTGTCCGCTAATGATTGGAGCTAATTTTCCATTCAAAAAGCCAAATGGCGTGCCTTCCCTTCCGAGCCCTGCCGTGCGCCCAAACAGTGGTTTACCCCCACATATGGGGTATCATCGTACTCAGGACAAACTGGACAACAACATTTGGGGTCCAATTTCTCCTATTATCCTTGGGAAAATAAAAAACTCCGGGCTAAAAATCATTTTTGAGGAAAGAAAAATATTTTTTTATTTTCATGGCTCTGCGTTATAAACTTCTGTGAAGCACCTGGGGGTTTTAAGTGCTCACTATACATCTAGATTAGTTCCTTGGGGGGTCTAGTTTCCAAAATGGGGTCACTTGTAGGGGAGCTCTAATGTTTAGGCACACAGGGGCTCTCCGAACGCAACATGGTGTCCACTAACGATTGGAGCTAATTTTCCATTGAAAAAGTCAAATGGCGCGCCTTCCCTTCCAAGCCTTGCCGTGCACCCAAACAGTGGTTTACCCCCACATATGAGGTATCGGCGTACTCAAGAGAAATTGCCCAACAAATTTTAGGATCCATTTTATCCTGTTGCCCATGTGAAAATGAAAAAATTGAGGCTAAAAAAATTTTTTTGTGAAAAAAAAGTACTTTTTCATTTTTTACGGATCAATTTGTGAAGCACCTGAGAGTTTAAAGTGCTCACTATGCATCTAGATAAGTTCCTTGGGGGGTCTAGTTTCCAAAATGGGGTCACATGTGGGGGAGCTTCAATGTTTAGGCACACAGGGTCTCTCCAAACGCGACATGGTGTCCGCTAACGATGGAGATAATTTTTCATTCAAAAAGTCAAATGGCGCGCCTTCCCTTCCGAGCCTTGCCGTGCACCCAAACAGTGGTTTACCCCCACATGTGAGGTATCAGTGTACACAGGAGAAATTGCCCAATACATTTTAGGATCCATTTTATCCTGCTGCCCATGTGGAAATGAACAAATTGAGGCTAAAAGAAATTTTTTGTGAAAAAAAAAGTACTTTTTCATTTTTACGGATCAATTTGTGAAGCACCTGGGGGATTAAAGTGCTCACTATGCATCTAGATAAGTTCCTTGGGGCGTCTAGTTTCCAAAATGGGGTCACTTGTGGGGGAGCTCCAATGTTTAGGCACACGGGGGCTCTCCAAACGCGACATGGTGTCCGCTAAAGATTGGAGCCAATTTTTCATTGAAAAAGTCAAATGGCGCTCCTTCGCTTCCGAGCCCTGCCGTGCCCACAAACAGTGGTTTACCCCCACATATGAGGTATCAACGTACTCAGGACAAATTGGACAACAACTTTTGTGGTCCAGTTTCTCCTTTTACCCTTGGGAAAATAAAAAAATTGTTGCTAAAAGATCATTTTTGTGACTAAAAAGTTAAATGTTCACTTTTTCCTTCCATGTTGCTTCTGCTGTTGTGAAACACCTGAAGGGTTAATAAACTTCTTGAATGTGGTTTTGAGCACCTTGAGGGGTGCAGTTTTTAGAATGGTGTCACTTTTGGGTATTTTCAGCCATATAGAACCCTCAAAATGACTTCAAATGTGAGGTGGTCCCTAAAAAAAATGGTTTTGTAAATTTTGTTGTAAAAATGAGAAATCACTGGTCAAATTTTAACCCTTATAACTTCCTAGCAAAAAAAAAATTTCTTTCCAAAATTGTGCTGATGTAAAGTAGACATGTGGGAAATGTTATTTATTAACTATTTTGTGTCACATAACTCTCTGGTTTAACAGAATAAAAATTCAAAATGTGAAAATTGCGAAATTTTCAAAATTTTTGCCAAATTTCCGTTTTTTTCACAAATAAACTCAGAAATTATCGACCTAAATTTACCACTAACATGAAGCCCAATATGTCACGAAAAAACAATCTCAGAACCGCAAGGATCCGTTGAAGCGTTCCTGAGTTATTACCTCATAAAGGGACACTGGTCAGAATTGCAAAAAATGGCAAGGTCATTAAGGCCAAAATAGGCTGGGTCATGAAGGGGTTAAGCATCCCATCAATTTAATGCATTCCGCAATTTTTTGTGCCCATGAGGTTTTGTTTTTTTTTTCGTGAAAAAAAAAACGCAGCATGTTCATTAATTTAGCGGAAAATCTGCGGATTTGCCGCTAAATTATTGTATTGGGAACCTCAGGAAAAAAGCGCGAAAAATCCACGTGTGGATTTCCTGCGAAAGTAGTCTGGATTTGCTCAGGAAAATGCTGCAAACTTTCCTGAATGTGTGCACATAGCCTTAGAGATTTCTGCGAGGAAAGGCCTGCTGTCCAGAATCCATGATATTTTATTATATTCATTTATATTATGTTAATATGTATTCTTCTGAAGACCACCATCGCAGTCTGACATTACCAATAGCTCGGGAGGACACCTCCTCAGTGAGGCCAGCCATATATGTTTAGGAATCAGTTTTGTAACCCGAACAAAACCACTTGTAAGGCACATTGGTGTACAGGGTACAGCTGAGGTTGGCAGTAAAAATTATAGTTTAATTATTAGTGATGAGCAAACATGCTCGTGTGCTAAGAGTGTCTTCGGCGTGCTCAAACAACATGTTTGAGTCCCCACGGCTGCACGACTCCTGACTGTTCGACAGCCGCAACACGTGCAAGTATTACCTAAGAGGCGGCCATCCCTGCGTGTGTTGTGGCATCGTGCAGCTGCGAGGACTCCACCATATTTTTCGAGCACGCCGAAGACACTGTTAGCACCTGAGCACATTCGCTCATCACTATTAATTATGCTAACACCTCTGTACACGCTTGAATTTGCATTATTACATTTGTTGGAAGCATGTATACAAATGTGTCCTTATATACTCTGCGTGGTGCCGCAAAATTACCAGCTTTTAAAAATGTAAAAAAAAAATAACGAAACCTCTGACTTTGTGATAACTTGACACTCAATGTATATGATGTATGTGGCCACCCCGTGGTGTTGATGGTTTATCTATATGTTGCATTGTGCTCCTTTTTTCTACAGACGGCAATGAATTTGCAGTGATCACTTCCTGCTACAAACCTGAACAACTTCCACCTGAGAATTCGTCTTTTATGGAAAGAAATTTTGTTTGCAGATTGAGGTGTCTGTTGGATAACTCCTCTGGATTTTTGGTATGTAACGCACGCCCCAAGCCAGACAAACCAGTGTACAAAGTATACATCGTATAAGCTGAAGAACCTCAAACCTTGTTTTCACATTTGTTTTGTATGCTTGTCCAACCTGAGACCGATGAAAGATTATTTTAGCAGGTCAAGCAGTATTAGTTCCTGTTCTTCACCCCTACTTAAATATATTCCTTCAAAAATAAGAAACGGCAGCATCCGTCTTGCCATATGTACCCACAGTAAGAAAACAAAAAGTCTGTATGTGGTCACAATCTTATTACTTGTGACTTATTGATGTGTTCAGTAGGATGAATAAACCTCCCAGACTTTTTTCATGTATGTTCATATGTTACACTCCAGGCTATGAATTTTCAAGGCCGTCTGAAGTATCTTCATGGACAGAATAAGAAAGGAAAAGATGGAGCCATAATACCCCCTCAGCTTGCACTCTTTGCTTTGGCTACTCCATTGCAGTCTCCCTCCATCTTGGAGATCCGAACCAAAAACCTAATCTTCAGAACGAAGCACAAGCTGGACTTCACGCCGATAGGATGTGACGCAAAGTAAGATCCAGATGCATTGTGCTGCATAGAAGATTTTCGTTTCTTTGCTTTTATTCAATATTATTTTTAGATTTATGTTTATAACTTTTACATTCTAGAACCTGTTCTAGGTCAGGCACAAGGTTCTCTTCCTTCCTTACGAGTAACCAGAATATTGACCACGGTGCTATGTTCTGAGCCTCATTTTAGGTTGTTCTATAACTGATCGCTTGGACTTTCTTGTTTGTCCGCAGAGGAAGCCTGGTACTGGGCTATACAGAGGCAGAGCTGTGCATTAGAGGAACCGGCTATCAGTTTATTCACGCCGCAGATATGCTGTACTGTGCAGAAAATCATGTGCGAAGTAAGTGCTGCCAAACCTAAAGGCTTATAATTCAGATCAAATGGCGATAGTCTTCTGTGTATGCTGTCCATGGTATTATACTGTGATCGAGATTATACAGATACATAGGGGGCGATTCATTAATGAGCTTACGACATAAGTCTGGTGTAAACGTATTAATAAGTTGCAGTGTTTTTGCAATAGTGCTGGCTGGCTATGCTTTATTGGTGTAGCATGGGTGGGATTACACCTCCCATCAAATTCGTCATTAGTTCCGCCACTAAATTGGTGTAACTTACTCCAAAAATGTACTCCGGATCTCAGAGCCCCTGATTCATTATCGCACATACGGTTAATGAATGAACTCCAGCAGGTGCTCCACCAAGACGAACGAATACTGCACTCATCTTTGTGAATCGCCCCAATAATCTTCACGTCATTTTCTTACAGACACCACAGATCTTTATCTTCTCTCGCTTGGAAACTGTTAGGAGGCTCCATTGGATTCCATGGTGGGGCGCTGCACTGTTTGTGTTGGTTTTTTCTTATTATTTTTTTCCAGTAAAGTGACAGATTTTATTATAAATCGGATTGGTCTGACAATGTTCGTATTGGTCATGCTCTCTATGGGTCAAGAAATTCATAACGCTGATGTTAGCTCGTTATATTTTTTGTGTCATACCTTAGAAATAATATTATGGTTATAAAGGGAATCTGTCACAAGGTTTTTGCTACCTAACCTGAGAGCAGCATAATGTAGAGACAGAGACCCTGATTCCAGTGATGTGATATTCATGAGCTCTATGTAACCCTATCCCCCGCCATGATTGGCAGCTTTCTGGCTATGCACCGTGCACGAGGAAAGCTGCCAATAGGGTGTGGGCGAGGTTATACAGAGCTCAGCATTCTGATGACTGCTGGATCTGCAGCAGAGAAAATGGGGACTTTATTAAAATGGCAGCAAGTACCCCAGTAGGTGATGCATCGCTGGAATCGGGGTCTCTGCCCCTACATCATGTTGCTTTTAGATGGGGAAGCAAAACCCTACTGACAGCTTCCCTTTAAGGCTACAATCCATGCAGCCAGTGTGGCTTCAGAATACATGAATGCCGGCAGCTAGAAGTTGAGGTGTTGATGTGATGCCAGCTGAGCTCTTTATCAGGGTGGGGATGTGGAGTGTGTTCATGAAGATAATGCAGAACAGAAGATACTAGTCAGCTCTAGGGAAGTATAATACGCTGCTGTGTCGCCTCTGGAGCCATTGTTCTGGAGCCATGATCCTGGATTATGGCTGATAATTGGCAGTATGACAGCGTGTGGAGATTACTTGTTTTTGATTATTGACATTTATTCTTTTTTAATGCAGTGATTAAGACTGGAGAGAGCGGCATGACTGTTTTCAGACTTCTCACTAAAGACCACGGATGGGCTTGGGTGCAAGCAAATGCACGGCTTGTGTATAAGAATGGAAGACCGGATTATATCATTGCAACTCAAAGACCTCTTGCGTGAGTGTAAATTGTAAATTCCACCCAGCCTACGTCTAGTGTCCTTCCTTACGATAAGTTATAAGCAGACACTAACCAATTTCATCAGAATCTTGTGCGTCTGCCTTCACCCTTCTCTGTGTCTGCGCAGAAAATGAGACAGGCAGGAAGTTGCCCTCATAGCCGCCATCATGGAGCTGTGTACATAGCTTGTGGCTACCGTCACGTCCATTGTTTGCACACCGTACCGTACCTATAATTTCAGCAAACGTTGCATAAATCAATAGTACTGACGAATATAAAACACTTCTATTAATTTGTATGGAGGGGAGGAGGAAGTACTCAGGACAAGGAGAGACAGAGACACAGGCAGATCGAGCTGTAGTTTCATGCACATGTTTAATCACAGTTCAGTGCTGGATTCACAGCCACACAGCTCAGTACTGTGTTGTAATTTCTTTCATAGTGCTGCTGTTTCTGTCTGCGTGCAACACAGAAGGAAGAGCAGGAATCCATATCTGTGTATAGTTGAGAGAACTGAGAATTGGGGAAAGAAGGTTTTATAATGGTCATAAATGGTGTTAATCCTCATGTACACACCTAGGGCAGCTAGCTCTGAAAAGTTACCAGAAACAACCGGACCACTTTAAGATTCTGCAGTTGGTGCTTTGCTATTTTACATGTACATGAGAACATTATATTCCTTTTTTGCCAGTGCATGGTTTCTATTTCTCTATTACATTGATTGCATAGCCTTTTGGAGCATTACGATTAAATACATTAGATTACCAACATATATCCAGATCAGAGCAACTCTATCAGATACCTTAGAAATTGCCCGGTTTGTGTGTTGTATTTTTTTGTTTCTTTTTCTACAAATGAACTTTGATTCCTCAATGTGTGTTGTGTTTGTTTTCCCGTTAGAGAGGAAGAAGGAGCGGAGCACTTAAGAAAACGGAGCTCGCAGCTGCCTTTCATTTTTGCGACTGGTGAGGCGGTGTTGTACGAGTCCTCATTCCCCTTCCAAGCTGTAATAGTCCCCTCCCTAAATAAACCTAAAGGTTCCTCCAGTAAAGGGACCACTGCCAAAGCGAGTGTGAATGAGCCACCTGTCAATCCTGCGTCCCTCCTGGGGGCCATGCTCAGGCAGGATGAAAGTGTCTACATTTGCCCTCCAGCTTCAAACACTTTTTCTTTTGAGAGCTTTTACAAAGAGAACAGAAATGACCTGAGCAACTTTTGGCAAAACGCTCAAGTACCTGTGGCAAATAACAACATGAAGCAAGAGGAAGGGGCTTGTTCCCAACTAAAAAGCGTTTCGCAGTCTTCAGAGCACACGGATGTTTTACCAGAGGTGAAAAATAACGAGCTTTACAACATTATGAGAAGTTTGGGCATCGACTTTGACGATTTGGAGGTGATACAGCAAGACGAAGAGTTTTTCAGAAATGAGTTTGACTATCCGGATATTGGAGATATTGATGTGGCTGATGAGATTCTCACTTACGTGCAGGAGTCCCTAAACCGAAAATCGGACTGTATGTTCATGAGCTCCGCTCCACAAATGGCTTGTGTGCAGGACCCCAGCAGAGTCGCACAGGATAGCTTGGATACAACACCGATGCTTCAGCAGCCGCCAAACCAAGCAATGCCGCAGCAGCTGTGTCACAAAATGAAGCACATGCAGGTCAACGGCTTGCTGACAAACTGGAACCACGCGAGTGGCGTGCCCGTCACGTACCAAGAGCAGCAGCCCACTGAGCAATATGTACCTAGCCTCAATAACGTGGCTCCGGAATTCTATAAATCTGAACTGAGCAGCGCTCCGTATACCTGCAAACAGGAATATTTGCCTTACCAGGACCCGTTGCCTGCAGTGCCACTGCCTTCTAACCTTACACAAATGGATTTTGATCTAGGAAATGTGGATCAGTCAATGTACTCCTCATCCTCACACTTGGATGGGTTTTTGGATTGTCTCCCACAGACTCCTGAGCTCCAAGAGTGTAGCTTAAATGCACCAGCCGTCATGATGACTTCCCAGCCGTGCTATTCTGGGGCAGTGTCCATGTATCAGTGCCTCCAGGAACCTCAGCCATCCTGTCTGAATCAAATGCAATATAACGCTGTGATGCCCGGCCAGCAACAGATGATCAACCAAGTAAGATGCATACAACAGTTTGCACTTCACAATACTTGCTTATAGTCTTAAAGGGAACCTGTCGCCATGAAAATGCCATCCAATGTGCAGGCGCCATGTTATAGAGCAGTGGAACATGAGCACACTGATACACACTTTCTTGAGAAAAAAATCTGTATATATGTCCTATCAGTGACTGACAGCCATCTATGTATGCACACTGATACAAATCTGTCAGTCATGGATAGGACCGCCCACTGGACCAATAATGACTGACAGCCATCTATGTATGCACACTGATACAAAGAAAGATGTCAGTCATGGATAGGACCACCCACTGGACCAATAGTGACTGACAGCCATCTATGTATGCACACTGATACAAAGCTGTCAGTCATGGATAGGACCGCCCACTGGACCAATAGTGACTGACAGCCATCTATGTATGCACACTGATACAAAGCTGTCAGTCATGGATAGGACCGCCCACTGGACCAATAGTGACTGACAGCCATCTATGTATGCATGCACACTGATACAAAGCTGTCAGTCATGGATAGGACTGCCCACTGGACTGAATGTCCCAGAAGGAGCAGAGGTTTAAAGGAATAAATCACAGGTCATACTGAATCTTTACTCACTTGGCTACATATCAATCTGTTCAGCCCCTCTTGATCTATAACATGATGTCTGCAGATTGGACTGCATTTTCATGATGACAGGTTTCCGGTAAAAAGTAAATGAAATGTATACTCAAGTGTGTACCTGTGCATCCATTTTTATTGTGTTAATTATGTTTTATAGAAATATGGGTGGATAGGTGAAGGTCCGGAACAGGGATAGGAGAGTGGTTACAAAGAGCATCACTCTGAAGGGCCCAGCACATCAATGTGTTACACTAACAGCCTGTTCTTTTTTTATATAACCTGTGTAATTCTCCATGTAAAGGGAATCTGTCAGTAGGATCAACTCTCCTAAGCCGTCAATATTTGCATGTAGAACATAAAAAGTTGAATAAAATGTTACCTTGATATTGGTGATCCAATGTCTTATTCCAGAGAAATCCACTTTTTCTTAATATGTAAATGAGCTATTAACCCCTTCCCGACCTTTGACGCCACATAGGCGTCATGAAAGTCGGTGCCAATCCGACCTGTGACGCCTATGTGGCGTCATGGAATGATCGCGTCTCTGCAGATCGGGTGAAAGGGTTAACTCTAAAGGCCCCGTCTCACATAGCGAGATCGCTAGCGAGATCGCTGCTGAGTCACTAGTTTTGTGACGCAACAGCGACCTCCATAGCGATCTCGCTATGTGTGACACGTACCAGCGATCAGGCCCCTGCTGCGAGATCGCTGGTCGTGTCGGAATGGCCTGGACCTTTTTTTGGTCGTTGAGGTCCCGCTGACATCGCTGAATCGGTGTGTGTGACACCGATCCAGCGATGTCTTCACTGGTAACCAGGGTAAACATCGGGTTACTAAGCGCAGGGCCGCGCTTAGTAACCCGATGTTTACCCTGGTTACCAGCGTAAATGTAAAAAAAAACAAACAGTACATACTCGCCTTCTGATGTCCGTCAGGTCCCTTGCCGTCTGCTTCCTGCTCTCACTGACTCCCGGCCGTACAGTGAGAAGTGAGAGCACAGCAGTGACGTCACCGCTGCACTCTGCTCTCAGTGTACGGCGGCTCAGTCAGAGCAGGAAGCAGACGGCAAGGGACCTGGACACCGAAAGGCGAGTATGTAGTGTTTGTTTTTTTTGGTAACCAGGGTAAACATCGGGTTACTAAGCGCGGCCCTGCGCTTAGTAACCCGATGTTTACCCTGGTTACCCGGGTGCTGCAGGGGGACTTCGGCATCGTTGAAGACAGTTTCAACGATGCCGAAGTCGTTCCCCTGATCGTTGGTCGCTGGAGAGAGCTGTCTGTGTGACAGCTCCCCAGCGACCACACAACGACTTACCAACGATCACGGCCAGGTCGTATCGCTGGTCGTGATCGTTGGTAAATCGCTATGTGAGACGGGGCCTTAATTTCACCTGATCTGCAGGGACAGGGGGAGTGGTACTTCAGCCCAGGGGGGGGGTGGCTTCACCCCCCCGTGGCTACGATCGCTCTGATTGGCTGTTTCACTTTCAACAGCCAATCAGAGCGATCTGTAATATTTCACTATGAAAACTGGTGAAATATTACAATCCAGCCATGGCCGATGCTGCAATATCATCGGCCATGGCTGGAAACACTGGTCTGCACCCCCCCCCTCCCACCACCGATCTCCTCCCCAGTCCTCCATCCTGTGCTCCCCTCCATCATCCTGTCCACTCCCCCGTCCTCCTGTCTGCTCCACCCGTGCTCCGATCCCCCCCCTCATACTTACCGAGCTTCCCGGTGTCCGTCTGTCTTCTCCACGGGCGCTGCCATCTTCCAAAATGGCTTACGCATGCGAAGTGCGCCCGCCGAATCTGCCAGCCGGCAGATTCGTTCCAGCTACATTTTGAGCACTGTGATAAAACCTATCACAGTGATCATAATAAAAAAAATAGTAAATGACCCCCCCTTTATCACCCCATACGTAGGGACAATAATAAAATAAAGAAAATATTTTTTTTTCCACTAGGGTTAGAACTAGGGGTAGGGTTAGGGGTAGAACTAGGGTTAGCGTTAGAATTAGGCTATGTGCACACGGTGCGGATTTGGCTGCGGATCGTAGCAGTGTTCCATCAGGTTTACAGTACCATCCGCTGTGCCCATGGTGCGGAAAATACCGCGCGGAAATGCTGCGTTGTATTTTCCGCAGCATGTTAATTCTTTGTGCGGATTCCGCAGCGTTTTACACCTACACTGGAAATCCGCAGTAAATCCGCAGGTAAAACGCAGTGCCTTTTACCTGCGGATTTTTCAAAAATGGTGCTGAAAAATCTCACACGAATCCGCAACGTGGGCACATAGCCTTAGGGTTGGAATTAGAGTTAGGGTTGGAATGAGGGCTAGGGTTGGAAATAGGGTTAAGAATAGGCTTGTCGTTAGGGTTATGCTTAGGGGTGTGTTGGGGTTAAAGTTGTGGTTAGGGTTGGGATTAGGGTTAGGGTTGGGATTAGCGTTGTGGTTAGGAGTGTGTTGGGGTTAAGGTCGTGATTAGGGTTATGGCTAAAGTTGGGATTAGGGTTAGGGGTGTGTTGGGGTTAGAGTTGGAGTTAGAATTGAGGGGTTTCCACTGTTTAGGCACATCAGGGGTCTCCAAACGCAACATGGCGCCACCATTGATTCCAGCCAATCTTGCGTTCAAAAAGTCAAATGGTGCTCCCTCCCTTCCGAGCCCTGACGTGCACCCAAACAGTGGTTTACCCCCACATATGGGGTACCAGCATACTCAGGACAAACTGGGCAACAACTATTGGGGTCCAATTTCTCCTGTTACCCTTGCGAAAATAAAAAATTGCTTGCTAATACATAATTTTTGAGGAAAGAAAAATTATTTTTTATTTTCACGGCTCTGCTTTATAAACTTCTGTGAAGCACTTGGGGGTTCAAAGTGCTTACCACACATCTAGATAAGTTCCTTGGGGGGTCTAGTTTCCAAAATGGCGTCACTTTGGGGGTTTCTACTGTTTAGGCACATCAGGGGCTCCGCAAACGCAACGTGGCGCCCACAGACCATTCCATCAAAGTCTGCATTTCAAAACGTCACTACTTCCTTTCCGAGCCCTGACGTGCGCCCAAGCAGTGGTTTACCCCCACATATGGGGTATCAGTGTACTCAGGACAAACTGGGCAACAATTATTGGGGTCCAATTTCTCCTGTTACCCTTGTGAAAATAAAAAATTGTTTGCTAAATCATCATTTTTGAGGAAAGAAAAATGATTTTTTATTTTCACGGCTCTGCGTTGTAAACTTCTGTAGGCACTTGGGGGTGCAAAGTGCTCACCACATATCTAGATATGTTCCTTGGGGGGTCTAGTTTCCAAAATGGGGTCACTTTTGGGGGGGTTTCTACTGTTTAGGCACATCAGCGGCTCCGCAAACGCAATGTGACGCCCGCAGACCATTCCATCAAAGTCTGCATTTCAAAACGTCACTACTTCCTTTCCGAGCCCCGACGTGTCCCAAGCAGTGGTTTACCCCAACACATGGGGTATCAGTGTACTCAGGACAAACTGGGCAACAACTATTGGGGTCCAATTTCTCCTGTTGCCCTTGGGAAAATAAAAAATTGTGGACTAAAAAATCATTTTTGAGAAAAGAAAAATTATTTTTTATTTTCATGGCTCTGCGTTATAAACTTCTGTGGAGCACTTGGGGGTTCAAAGTGCTCACCACACATCTAGATTAGTTCCTTGGGAGGTCTAGTTTCCAAAATGGGGTCACTTGTGGGGGAGCTCCAATGTCTAGGCACACAGGGGCTTTCCAAACGTGACATGGTGTCCGCTAACGATTGGAGCTAATTTTCCATTCAAAAAGTCAAATGGCGCTCCTTCCCTTCCGAGCCTTGCCGTGCACCCAAACAGTAGTTTACCCCCACATATGAGGTATCGCCATACTCAGGAGAAATTGCCCAACAAATTTTAGGATCCATTTTATCCTGTTGCCCATGTGAAAATGAAAAAATTGAGGCTAAAAGAATTTTTGTGTGAAAAAAAAAAAAAGTACTTTTTCATTTTTACGGATCAATTTGTGAAGGACCTGAGGGTTTAAAGTGCTCACTATGCTTCTAGATAAGTTCCTTGGGGGGTCTAGTTTCCAAAATGGGGTCACTTGTGGGGGAGCTCCAATGTTTATGCACACGGGGGCTCTCCAAACGCGACATGGTGTCCGCTAAAGATTGGAGCCAATTTTTCATTCAAAAAGTCAAATGGCGCTCCATCCCTTCCGAGCCCTGCCATGCGCCCAAACAGTGGTTTACCCCCACATATGAGGTATCAGCGTACTCAGGACAAATTGGACAACAACGTCCGTGGTCCAGTTTCTCCTTTTACCCTTGGCAAAATAAAAAAAATTGTTGCTAAAAGATCATTTTTGTGACTAAAAAGTTAAATGTTCATTTTTTCCTTCCATGTTGCTTCTGCTGCTGTGAAACACCTGGAGGGTTAATAAACTTCTTGAATGTGGTTTTGAGCACCTTGAGGGGTGCAGTTTTTAGAATGGTGTCACTTTTGGGTATTTTCAGCCATATAGAACCCTCAAACTGACTTCAAATGTGAGGTGGTCCCTAAAAAAAAAAAATGGTTTTGTAAATTTTGTTGTAAAAATGAGAAATCACTGGTCAAATTTTAACCCTTGTAACTTCCTAGTAAAAAAAAATTTTGTTTCCAAAATTGTGCTGATGTAAAGTAGACATGTGGGTAATGTTATTTATTAACTATTTTGTGTCACATAACTCTCTGGTTTAACAGAATAAAAATTAAAAATGTGAAAATTGCGAAATTTTCAAAAATGTCGCCAAATTTCCGTTTTTTTGACAAATAAACTCAGAAATTATCGACCTAAATTTACCACTAACATGAAGCCCAATATGTCACTAAAAAACAATCTCAGAACCGCTAGGATCCGTTGAAGTGTTCCTGAGTTATTACCTCATAAAGGGACACTGGTCAGAATTGCAAAAAACGGCCAGGTCATTAAGGCCAAAATAGGCTGGGTCATGAAGGGGTTAAGATCTCTGGGCCAAATATGGATCTCCCTGAGAATCTGCCTCCAGAGCTTTTAAATGAAAGGGGTTTTTCCCAGTGTGAGACTTGTAGATCAGGAGGGCAGACTGTCAGTCATTACATGACTCACACACTTAAGGCCCATTTCATTTAAAATAAGCTCTGGAGATGGATTGTCATGCAGAGCAATCTGTCTCCAGAGCTTGTTTAACCCCTTAGTAACGGAGCCAAATTTTAAAAATCTGACCAGTGTCATTGTATGTGGTAATAACTCTGGGACACTTCAACAAATTCCAGTGGTTTTGAGATTGTTTTTTCGTGACACATTATACTTTATGATAATGGTAAATATAGGTTGATTTGTTTTGTGAGTATAAAAAAAATCAGAAATTTGACAAAATTATAAAAAAATTAGCAATTTTCAAACTTTGATTATCCCTCTAATTCAGATAGTCATACCATAGAAAAACCTTAAAAATAACATTTCCCGCATGCCTGCTTTACATCGGCACCATTTGTAAAATCTTATTTTTCATTTTTTTCATGGAAATTTACAAAATTATTTCTTTAGGAACCTATCCAAGCTTGAAGTGAATTTAGGGGTCCCATATATTGGGAAACCCCCAAAAAACTGATACCATTTTAAAAACAACACCTCCTGGCATACTGAAAACTGCTGTCAGGTAGTTTCTTAACCCTTCAGGTGCTTTTCAGGCATTAATACAAAGTGGCATGATAGGAATGAAAAAGTTGATTTTTACCACTTAAATGTCGCTGACTTTTCAGTCAGTGTAGCCGGCAGGCTCTAAGGCCGCTATTTGGCCATGAATTGCCATGACAAAAATAAGGACCACACAATCATGATCTCAGGGTGCCGATGGGGATAAAGAGGGAGAAGCCACTCTCTTTTAAACATTTATATGATGTAGGCATTATTGACAGGAGCATCTAAGGGGTTAAACAGATATGGACGGTGCCGACACTGATCGTGGCTGATGCAGCAAGTTGTCAGCTATAGTGCACAGCCGACAGCTGCTGGATTGTCACCTGTATGGGGGCGCTACTCTCTTATATCTCAGGTCAGTTAAAAGACGTATTGATGGTCATTAAGGGGTTAAAACAAATTTGGCGTTAAACGTGTGAGACATGTAATGAATGACAGTCTGCCCTCCTGATCTACAAGTCTCACGTTGGTAATGCCCCCTTTTATTTAAAAGCTCTGGAGGCAGATTCTCAGGGAGATCCATGTCCGGCCCATAGATCATAACAGCTCCTTCACATATTAAGAAAAACGTGGATTTCTCTGGAATAAGACATTGGATCACAGATATCAAGGTGTCCATTTATTGAGCTTTAGACATGAGCGGATATCATCGGATCCCTCTTTATTTGGCTCGCTAATAGCGCTTACCGAATAGCTGCAGCGGGAACCCGGATACCTGGAGCGCTCCCAATAATCAGCTGTCCGGCGCTGCATGTGTCGCGGCTGTGTGACAGTCCTAGCACATGCATGGAGAGCCTGTGTAGGCAAGGGGTATTTTTCTGACCTACAGGAAGAGTTATCAGCAGGCTCCTTATCATAGACAGGATTAGAATGACAGGTGACACCGCAGCTGATGACACAAAATCCAGCATTCACAATAAGCTCTTCCTCACTTCACAATCACTTTTGCACACGCTCATTAGATGCTTAATTGTGAGTGATGAGTGAACGTGCTCAGAAAAGGTGCTGGAGTGTCTCCGGCGTGCTCGTGTCCCAGTGCATGTCTAGCGTCTGTTCAACAGCCACAACACGTACAGGGATAATCTGTTTGTTAGGTAGGCCCTGCATGTGTTGCAGCTGTTGAACAGCCTTGAGATATGCAGCCGCTGGGACTCGAACATATTTTTTTGAGAACACCCAAGACACTTGTTTAGCACCCGAGCATGCTCAGATAATACCTTATCCCAGCACCTTCACTCATCACTAATAATTATAAAAAGACAAGGTCAGAGTTTGTTCATTGCTGCTAATGTACATGTGAATTTCCTGAAACAGAAGTTTAAAGTCTAAAAAAAACAAAAAAAAAAAACACCAATGGCTTGTATAAAAATTGCAAGATTTCTATTACATTTTTAATACAAAAACTTGATTTAAACAGTCATTTTCTGGTGATTACTGGTAATAAGCACATTGAAATAACCATTGAAGGAAGCAGTCGACCCGTCCCCTCCATCCCCTCCTGCAGTTGTAAGCCGACAATGGTAATGCTCCTGTGTGTTGAACACCAGACGATAATGGAGCTGGCAGGGCCAAAGCTGATATCTGGAGGTTACCATTCATATTAGAAGTATATCAGAAAGTTGTATATTTTGCAATTTTACATGTATTTATAGATATATTTTACAATCTAGATAACCTCTATAATTCCACGTTTTAACTTTGCCCACGTAACAATCTAAATAGGAAGTAAATATGGGTGTATAATGACACATTTCCTGATCACATCTTGCTGACAAGTGAATGATGATGTTTTTGGCTAGAAACACAGCAGATGTTTCTTGGGTCTGACATGTTCTGTTCAGGTTATGGTCAGCAGTGTTTTGGATGCTTCACTGCTTGTATCTCCTGCAAACATCCAGATGAGGGCATATACGGAGGACTTCTCATCAGTGGGGTGCAACTGCTGGAATACCTGCCGTTCAGAGAACATGCTGAGGGACAGGGGATGTAATTAAGTCAAGCGTCCGTCCACATTTATCGTGAGCCTACACTCTTTTCATTGGATGTTAAAAAAAATAAAATAAAATAAAAAAAATATCTGAAAACATATTCCGATGTCACAAGATTTCACAATAAAAACTTCATGCATTACTAAATGGATATCTTGGACCTAATCATCATGCTGTATTTACTTTGAAAATCCATAACAGAATAGCTGGATATTCCTTTCTGAATGTTTATTTCAATCTCCACCCATTAAGGCTCATTGAACTGTCCTCAGTGTCCCTCCTCCCTGCTGCTGAGCTCTCTATCACTACTTGGTACAAGGCACAGCTGTCCGTCGGGTGACAGTTTGGGAGGAGACTTTAAAATGAAAAGTCCTCAGTGTCCCTCCTCCCTGCTGCCGCGCTCTCTCGCTGCTTAGTACAAGGTACAGCTGTCCGTCAGGCGACAGTTTGGGAGGAGACTTGAATATGAAAGGTCCTCAGTGTCCCTCCTCCCTGCTGCCGCGCTCTCTCGCTGCTTAGTACAAGGTACATATGTCCGTCAGGCGACAGTTTGGGAGGAGACTTGAATACACAAAAAGGTCCTCAGTGTCCCTCCTGCCTGCTGCCGAGACTCTCGCTACTTGGTATAAGGCACAGCTGTCCGTCAGGCAATAGTTTGGGAGGAGACTTGAATACACATTGCTGCATGAATGATTTATTTTTATTGATGGACTCCTTAAGATCAGGGTTATACTTCCATTTTGATATGGAGTTTTAAAGTAAGTACACCAGCCTCATTAAGTCTAAGAGATCTATTTAATAATGTATGGGGTATGTATTGTAAAATTTTGTGACAGATCCACTTTTGTAGAATAATAATAAACAAAACAAAAATTTCACATACAGTGGGGCAAAAAAGTATTTAGTCAGTCAGCAATAGTGCAAGTTTCACCACTTAAAAAGATGAGAGGCGTCTGTAATTTACATCATAGGTAGACCTCAACTATGGGAGACAAACTGAGAAAAAAAAATCCAGAAAATCACATTGTCTGTTTTTTTAACATTTTATTTGCATATTATGGTGGAAAATAAGTATTTGGTCAGAAACAAACAATCAAGATTTCTGGCTCTCACAGACCTGTAACTTCTTCTTTAAGAGTCTCCTCTTTCCTCCACTCATTACCTGTAGTAATGGCACCTGTTTAAACTTGTTATCAGTATAAAAAGACACCTGTGCACACCCTCAAACCGTCTGACTCCAAACTCCACTATGGTGAAGACCAAAGAGCTGTCAAAGGACACCAGAAACAAAATTGTAGCCCTGCACCAGGCTGGGAAGACTGCATCTGCAATAGCCAACCAGCTTGGAGTGAAGAAATCAACAGTGGGAGCAATAATTAGAAAATGGAAGACATACAAGACCACTGATAATCTCCCTCGATCTGGGGCTCCACGCAAAATCCCACCCCGTGGGGTCAGAATGATCACAAGAACGGTGAGCAAAAATCCCAGAACCACGCGGGGGGACCTAGTGAATGAACTGCAGAGAGCTGGAACCAATGTAACAAGGCCTACCATAAGTAACACACTACGCCACCATGGACTCAGATCCTGCAGTGCCAGACGTGTCCCACTGCTTAAGCCAGTACATGTCCGGGCCTGTCTGAAGTTTGCTAGAGAGCATTTGGATGATCCAGAGGAGTTTTGGGAGAATGTCCTATGGTCTGATGAAACCAAACTGGAACTGTTTGGTAGAAACACAACTTGTCGTGTTTGGAGGAAAAAGAATACTGAGTTGTATCCATCAAACACCATACCTACTGTAAAGCATGGTGGTGGAAACATCATGCTTTGGGGCTGTTTCTCTGCAAAGGGGCCAGGACGACTGATCCGGGTACATGAAAGAATGAGTGGGGCCATGTATCGTGAGATTTTGAGTGCAAACCTCCTTCCATCAGCAAGGGCATTGAAGATGAAATGTGGCTGGGTCTTTCAACATGACAATGATCCAAAGCACACCGCCAGGGCAACGAAGGAGTGGCTTCGTAAGAAGCATTTCAAGGTCCTGGAGTGGCCTAGCCAGTCTCCAGATCTCAACCCTATAGAAAACCTTTGGAGGGAGTTGAAAGTCCGTGTTGCCAAGCGAAAAGCCAAAAACATCACTGCTCTAGAGGAGATCTGCATGGAGGAATGGGCCAACATACCAACAACAGTGTGTGGCAACCTTGTGAAGACTTACAGAAAACGTTTGACCTCTGTCATTGCCAACAAAGGATATATTACAAAGTATTGAGATGAAATTTTGTTTCTGACCAAATACTTATTTTCCACCATAATATGCAAATAAAATGTTAAAAAAACAGACAATGTGATTTTCTGGATTTTTTTTTCTCAGTTTGTCTCCCATAGTTGAGGTCTACCTATGATGTAAATTACAGACGCCTCTCATCTTTTTAAGTGGTGGAACTTGCACTATTGCTGACTGACTAAATACTTTTTTGCCCCACTGTATATTTTCAGTTTATAATATGTTTATATATATTTTTTTAGTTGGTATGTACCATAAATGGCAAAGTAATCTAATTATTGGATGTTTACCAGTGTAATGATGCAAGTGATATAGAGAGCAAAAATAGCAGTACAGGCAATGTAAAAGAAAACTCATCTGAGCGCAAGGACATGCCCACTAGGTATGAGCGAGTGTACTCGTTACTCGAGATTTCCCGAGCATGCTTGGATGGTCTCCCGAGTATTTTGGCTTGCTCAGAGATTTTGTCGAAGCAGCTGCATTCCCTAACAAACAGGCAATCCCTGCATGTGTTCAAGCTGTTTAGCAGCCGCAAATCATGCAGCTGCTTCGACATAAATGAAATCTCCGAGCACGCTGAAATACTCGGAGACCACCTGAGCATGCTCGGAGAAACTCGAGTAACGAGCACACTCGCTCATCACTAATGCCCACTAAATGTCCGCACCAGACACTCCTTAAAGTCCCACATTTGGGCTGAATACTGGGATCAAGCTGACAAAATCTTGCAGTCACAATAGTGACATCATAGCCCCTTAGATTGACCACCGTCAAAGGAAGCAGTGTCATAGTTGATAAGGGTTGGGGTGTGTGCTCACAACAGCTTTTTCAGGAGTCCAAAAACCTGTTTTTCAATTGTAAGATTTTAGTGGGTATTTTTATGTAATGTTTAAAGGGAATCTGTCACCTCATTTTTTGCATATAAGCTGCAGCCACCGCCATTAGGGGCTTATCTACAGCATTCTGTAAGGCTGAGTTCACACGTAGCAGAAATTTCCACGGCAATTCTGCGCATCCTGACGCGGGTATATCGCATGCAGAATTTGCATGCATATACCCGCAGAAAACTAGCGTTTTGCAAGCATAATTAGCTTGCAGAGTGCTAGCGTTTTCTAAGCGATCTGTAGCATCGCTTGGAAAACTGTTTGACAGGTTGGTCACACTTGTCAAACATAGTGTTTGACAAGTGTGACCAACTTTTTACTATAGATGCAGCCTATGCAGCATCTATAGTAAAAGATAGAATGTTAAAAATAATAAAACAAATTAAAAAAAAGGTTATACTCACCTCAGTGGCGTCCGTTCCTAATGCTGTGTGTTCAGGACCTTCCATTGACGTAGCGGTCACGTGACCGCGACATCATCGCAGGTCCTTCACACACACCTCGGAAGCCTCTGAGAAGGTCAGGCCGCCAGAGGGTGAGTATATCGCTATTTTTTATTTTAATTCTTTTTTTTACCACTTATATGGTGCCCAGTCCGTGGAGGAGAGTCTCCTCTCCTCCACCCTGGGTACCAACCGCACTTGATCTGCTTACTTCCCGCATGGTGTGCACAGCCCCGTGCAGGAAGTAAGCAGATCAATGCATTCCTATGTGTGCAGAATCGCCGCGATTCCGCAATTTTAATGAACATGCTGCGTTTTTTTCTGGATTGCGATTCCGCTCAGGAAAAAGATGCAGCATGTGCACAAAAAATGCGGATTGCAATCTGTTACATAGGATGCTTAATGTTAGCGTTTTTTTTGCGGTTTTATAGCGTTTTTATAGCGAAAAACCGCGAAAAAAACGCAAAAAATCTGCTATGTGTGCACACAGCCTAATGCTGTAGATAAGCCCCCGATGTAACCTGAAAGATAAGAAAAACAAGTTAGATTATACTCACTCAGGGGCGGTCCGGGGCCATCTTCATACGATGTTATCATCCTCCTTGCTACATGTTGCAGCTCCTGCGCAGGCGCTGGGCCTCTCTGACCTTTCCCTGCGCACTGCAAGTACTTTGCTCTGCAAACAGGGCAGATAAAGTACGCCTGCGCCGGAGCCGCGACAGGAAGCAAAGAAGAGGACGTCATCGTATGAAGATGGGAGGTGCCGGACCCGGAAATCCCCTGGGAGAGTATAACACAACCTGGCGGCAGCCTTATCTACAGCATTACAGAATGCTGTAGATAAGCCCCTGATCTGATGGCGGTGGCTGCAGCTTATATGCGAAAAATGAGGTGACAGATTCCCTTTAATGGCATTCAACAATGAAGAGAGAGAGAGAAAGTTAGTTGCAGGGGACGTTCAATTCTAAGGCCGATGATAAAGTCCTGGCAACCGCTTTAACTCCTTGCCGTCTTCAGGATCCTGAAGAAGCTGAGAGATGCTCTGAAGCCTGAACATAAGAACAGCGAGTTTTCACATAGAAATGCATACGTTTGAGTATTTTGTTAGCACTTTTTTCAAGTGGGTTTCGAAGAGGACCCGCTCCAAATCCACCTGCAAAAAACATTGTGTGAACCTACCCTTAGAAGAAATTGCTAAAAACATTTTTTTCTCAGATGCTTTATTGGGAGACACAAGAACCATGGGTTTTATGCTGCCACTTGAAGGCTGACGCCCAGCTATTCAGTTTAGTTTAGTTAATATTGGAGGCAGACATAGGAAACCAGATCCTTAGATGTCACGTTTTTACCATTTCATTTAGAAAGCTTTTTTTCATAGTTTAAAACCTATTGGCAGCAACATTTTCCATTTTAATTTTTGCTTGCCTGTCTTGAGCCAAGGTTGACTCCTAAGGTCCATGTTCCTGCGTAGGCTATAATTGACTTGTAGGCCGTAGGTCTGGACTGTCTGCCTGGGCATGGCAAACTCTGGGCCGTTGTATTAGCTCTCCTTGGATTTGGAGGAACCTCACTCTGGTCTTGGATGCCCTTATGTCTTTTCCTTTCGTTCTGATCAGAGATCGCTCCATTTTTGCGTTCCAGCATGATGATATTTTTTTTTTCTTAGCGATTCCTTTCATCAGGCGAAGCTCTGAGTGGAAGCTCTTACATGTCTCACTTTCTCCAGGATAGTGTGATCTTGGGTTTAGCACCCTCCTTAGCATGTTCTTCACTTTCCATTTTCTTCCTTTAGACACTCTCATCTCTGTGAGAAATTCTTACACAATCTGTCGTAGTCTGTTCAGCTCCACAGTGGGTGAAATAAGTATTTAACACGTCACAAATCTTCTAAATATGAATAAAAATATATCTATAGGTGCTATTAAGATGAAATGATCACTAGATGTCTGTAACAACCCATCCAATCCACATGCTCAGAGCTCCATTTGGATATTCTGATGCCTTGTTGGTTATCCCAGTATGTTCTTGCAGTGTTTGGACTGACACGACGGCTACCATTGTTCACTGGTTTCAATCTCAATGCTGAAGATCGAGCTAAGTGAGGGCACCCCTACCAAAGCGTGGCTCACTTCCCGTGTGGTAGAAGCCTCCTGGGTTGTACGCTTTCAGGCATCTCTTCTTGTATTCTATAGAGCCACTACTTAGTCTTCAGTCCAAATCCTTGTGGAGCTCTTACCGTTTTTGTCTAGTAATGCAAATCTTGGCAGAAGGGTACTACAAGCGGCAGTTCCTCGGGTAGTAAACTGAGGTGTCTCTATTCTTCCTTCTGCGGACCTTCACTATTGGAGTCTTTGGCTTTCCACACACCATTAGATCAATGGAAATTTTGCATCAAGACATTGCCGAAGATTTCTTCTGTGTCTGCTATTCAGAGCCTAGTTGTAGGACTTGGAAACACACGGTACAAGATCCTGACACTTGTATATATGATTATTATTTAAAAATACAGCTCTGGCAAAAATTAAGAGACCACCACATCAAAACCCTGTCATGGGCAGCCCAGTCTCCAGACCTGAACCTCATTGAAAACCTCTGGAATGTAATCAAGAGGATGATGGATACTCACAAGCCATCAAACAAAGAAGAACAACTTGCACATTTTTGCGCCAGAAGCAATGTGAAAGACTGGTGGAAAGCATGCCAAGACGCATGAAAGCTGTGATTGAAAATCATGGTTATTCTACAAAATATTGATTTCTGAACTCTTCCGGAGTTAAAATGTTAGTATTGTTGTTTCTAAATGATTATGAACTTGTTTTTTTGCATTATTTGAGGTCTGAAAGCACTGTTTTTTTTGTTTGTTTGTTTTTTTTATTTTAAACATTTTTCTTTGTCAGAAAAAAAATACAAAATTTATTGCTTGGAAATTCATAGACATGTTGTCAGAAGTTTATAGAATAAAAGAACAATTTACTCAAAAATATACCTATAAAGAGAAAAATCAGACAAACTGAAAATTTTGCAGTGGTCTCTTAATTTTTGCCAGAGCTGTATATAACTCGTTCCTCACAAAAATAAACCTTAGGTTGATGGAAAAATAAAGTTACTGGGATGCAAAAAGAGTCTGAATGGCTGTGGTATAGCAATTACTTAAAGGGAGGTTGCCGTGTAAAATGACTGTTCGGACCAAGCACAAGCGCTTGGATCATCCTAGGTGTGTTCAAGCTCAGGGCTTTTTCTCATCTACTTGTTTTCTGTCTCGCTCTGCCTCTGTCTCCTGTAAAGACAGAACTTTCAATCCAGTAAGTGTAAGTGGAGATTGATGTTAAACAAGTACCGTATTTTTCGGACTATAACACGCACTTTTTCCCCCCAAAAAATGTGAGGAAAATGGGGGGTGCGTCTTATAGTTGGAATGCAGATTACCCGCAGTGGTGTGGCGGCGGCAGTGGTGCGGCGGCGGCAGAGGATGATGAGGTGCGGTGAGCGGTAGGGCGTGAGCAGGGTCCCTTCCACAGGTGAGGTGACGCAGCGGCTCGGTATCCAATGTGAGCAGCAGAGCCGGGTGAATCACGGCTTTCTCGGTGGCGCCGGCCATCTTCCTGAGGCCGCGCGTGCGCAGATGGAGTGCTCTGCTTCCCGGGGCTTCAGGAAAATGGCCGCGGGAGGCCACGCGTGTGCAGATGGAGATCGCGGCGGCCATTTTCCTGAAGCAGAGTTCGCAGATTTAGATCTCAGCTTCAGGAAAATGGCCGCCACGATCTCCATTTACGCACGCGCGGCCATTTTCCTGAAGCCCCGGGAAGCAGAGCACTCCATCTGCGCACACCCGGCCTCTGGAAGATGGCCACCGAGAAACCGGTGATTAACCCAGCTCCGCTGCTTGCCTTGGATACTGGGCCGCAGCGTCACCTCACCTGTGGAAGGGACACTGCTCACACCATACCGCTCATTATCCCCGCACCTCTGCCTTCACCACACCACTTCTGCAACCCCCTCCCCCATGGACACCAGGCCTTGGCGTCACCCACCTAAGCAGGAAGGGACCCCGCTCAGGTGCACGCCGTACTGCATCACCGCACCTCTGCCGACACCATGCCTCCTGTGACCCTGCTCTGCCACCGCCAGCCCTCAGGTAAGATACTGTAAATTCGGACAGTAAGACGAACCCCCATCTTATAAAAAATATTTTTTTCTGCTATTTTCACCCCAAATTTGGGGTGCGTCGTATGGTCCGGTGCGTTTTATAGTCCGAAAAATACAGTATGTGTGAAGGTACAATGCTCTGTCACTCCAGGGGTACCCCAAGTGCCTGTGCTTAATTTCATCAGTAATTTTGTGCTGACGGGCTTGCTTTAAAACTGGGCACACTGTTAAAGGGACCCTTGTCAGCACAGTGACTGTTCAAACCAAGTACAGGTTGCTCGATGCTCTATGGAGGGGGCCAATCGTTTATATACATGTTCCCACCTACTTGGTTTCAATCTACCTCCACCCTTCTCTTGCTCTATGAAACTAGAGCTGTCAATCAAAGAGGAAGGGCTGTAGATTGAGGGAAAACAAGCAGGCGGGAAGGTGTATTTAAATTATTGGCCCCGCTGTGAAGCACCGAGCGGTGGGACTTTGTCAGCACAGAATGACTGTTCAAACTGAGTCGCTTTTAACTGCACCTTCCCACCTGCTTGGTCTCCATCTACCTCCGCTTTCTCTTGCTCTATGATGCCACAACTGTCAATCAAAGAAGAGGAGGGGGATGGAGATAGAGGGAAAAGAAGTAGATGGGAAGGTGCACTTATGTTTTTGGAGATGCAAAGGCTACACCGAGTGCCTGTGCTTTTAGTTTGAAGAGTCATAGAGTCATTCTGTGCTGACAATCCCTTTAAGGAGAACCAATCACGTTCTGAGATTCTGTTTTAGTAAATATTTTTTCTATTGACTGCAGCATTGAAGAGGTTAAGTTGTCACAATAGAAGCCAGATCCGATCCTGGTAAATTCAGGCAGGTTTCAGCAGTATGAGACAGCCTGCATCCAGCAGCAATATACAACTTCTTACAATTTGGGATGTTGGGATGCGGCTCACTCAGTTTCCTACTTGAATGTATTCCTCAGTGTATAGCCTTGTGAGTTCTGGGTTTTTAGTGATAACCCTGATTATAATATAAATGCCCTCAAAATACGAGTTACTGAAACCCAGACGTGTCTGAGCATTGTGATTGCTCTAGCGGGCAGTGTAAAAACTGGAACGTTTCAAGTATAGTTGAGCAAAAAAGTTTTCTGTGGCTGCTGGACTAGTGCCCTGCTAAGCTCCTCGCTGCCGGCATATTATTATTATTATTATTATTTATTTATATAGCACCATTAATGCCATGGTGCTGTACATGAGAAAGGGGTTACATACAGAGTTATAGATATCATTTACAGTAAACAGGTTTACAGTGACAGACTGGTACAGAGGGGAGAGGACCCTGTCCTTGTTGACTTACATTCTATGGGATAGTGGGGAAGAGACAGAAGGTATGCGGCGGCAGCTCTGGCGGTGGTGAGGCGGCGGCTCACCGTTATTGTAGGCTGTAGGCTTTCCTGAAGAGATGGGTTTTCGGGTTCCGTCTGAAGGATCCGAGGGTGGTGGATAATCGGACGTGTTGAGGCATGGAATTCCAGAGGATGGGGGATATTCGGGAGAAATCTTGGAGGCGATTGTGTGAGGAACGAATAAGTGTGGAGGAGAGTAGGAGGTCTTGGGATGAATGAAGATTACGTGAGGGAAGATAGTGGGAGATTAGTTCAGAGATATAGGGAGGGGACAGGTTGTGGATGGCTTTGTAGATCAGTGTTAGTAGTTTGAACTGGATTCGTTGGGGAATTGGGAGCCAGTGGAGGGATTTGCAGAGGGGAGAAGCAGGGGAGTAGCGAGGAGAGAGGTGGATTAGGCGGGCAGCAGAGTTGAGGACAGACTGGAGTGGTGCAAGAGAGTTAGCGGGGAGGCCACAGAGGAGGGTGTTGCAGTAATCGAGGCGGGAGATGATGAGAGCATGCACAAGAGTTTTGGTAGATTGTGGACTGAGGAAGGAACGGATTCTGGCAAAATTTTTGAGTTGGAGGCGACAGGAGGTGGCAAGAGCTTGGACGTGAGGTTTGAAGGACAGGGCAGAGTCAAGAGTTACTCCGAGGCAGCGGATTTCAGGAGCGGGAGAGAGCGTGATGCCGTTCACCATAATAGATAGATTGGGTAGGGGAGATACGTGAGGTGGGGGAAAGATGATGAATTCGGTTTTGTCTTACATTGAGTTTTAGGAAACGAGAGGTGAAGAAGGAGGATATGGCTGACAGACACTTCGGGATTCTGGACAGCAAGGAGTTGACATCTGGGCCAGAGAGGTAGATCTGAATGTCGTCTGCATACAGGTGGTACTGGAAGCCATGGGACTTTGAGTTGTCCTAGGCCAAGGGTATAGATGGAAAAAAGTAGGGGTCCTAGGACAGAGCCTTGAGGGACTCCAACAGAAGAGGGCGGGATGAGGAGGTAGTGTGGGAGTGGGAAACGCTAAATGTGCGGTTGGATAGGTATGAGGCAATCCAGGACAGGGCGAGGTCTTTGATGCCAAGGGAAGAAAGAATCTGTAGCAGTAGGCAGTGATCGACTGTGTCGAAAGCAGAGGACAGGTCAAGAAGGAGGAGGATGGAGAACTGTCTGTTAGCTTTGGCTGTGACTAGGACATTAGTAATTTTTGTCAGGGCAGTTTCGGTGGAGCGGTGGGGGCGGAAGCCAGATTGGAGGTTGTCAAGGAGAGAGTTAGATGAGAGGTGGGAGGAAAGTTGACCATGGACATGCTGCTCAAGGAGTTTTGAAGCAAACGGGAGCAGTGATATAGGGCGGTAGCTGGGCATAGCAGTTGGGTCAAGGTTAGTTTTTTTGAGGATGGGTGTGATGGTGGCATGTTTGAAGGCAGAGGGGAAGGTACCAGAAGAGAGCAATAGGTTGAAGAGATGGGTTAGGGCTGGAAATAAGCATGTTAGTGAGGTTGGGGAGCAGGTGGGAAGGCATGGGGTCAAGTGCACAGGTGGTGAGGTGTGATTTGGAAAAGAGGCGAGTAAGCTCTCCTTCAGTGATGTTGGAGAGGGAGGTTATTAGGGAAGGGCAGAGGTCTGGTATATGGATTGGTTGGGGTGGTGGACAAGTAAAGGTTTGCCTTGTTTGGTCGATCTTGTTTTTGAAGTAGGTGGCAAAGTCCTCGGAAGAGATGAAGGGAGTTGGAGGTGGCAGTGGTGGGCGGAGGAGAGAGTTAAATGTGCTGAACAGTTGTTTTGGGTTGTAGGATAGTGAAGATACAAGGTTAGTGAAATAGGTCTGTTTAGCAGAGGTGAGGGCTGATTTGAAGTCAAATGTAGCTTGTTTGAAGGCAGTGAAGTCGTCTGGCAGGCGTGTTTTCATCCAACGCCGCTCCGCAACCCTGGATGCTTGTCGAAGTTTTTTTGTGACATTGTTATGCCAAGGTTGCCTATTGGTTTGTCGCACTGTGCCATGCGTGAGAGGGGCGACTGAGTCTATGGCTGATGTGAGGGTCGAGTTATAGAAAGCGGTGGCGCTGTCCGTGTCGTCCAGTGAAGATATGGAGGACAGGGGTAAGAGAGAGTCTGTGAGTGTCTAGATGTGCGAGGTTTCTGCGAGGATGTGGTAATGGCTGGACATGGGGGGGCAGGTGAGGAGGACAAGGATGAGAAGGTGAGTAGATGGTGGTCAGATAAGGGGAAGGGAGAGTTTGTGAGATTAGATAAGGAGCAAAGGCGGGTGAAGATGAGGTCTAGTGTATGTCCATCTGTGTGGGTGGCTGTGGTGGACCAATGGGTGAGTCCAAAGGATGAAGTAAGGGCCAGTAGTTTGGAGGGTGCTGGCTGGTGGGTGTCAGTAGGGATATTAAAGTCACCCATGATGATGGTGGGGATGTCAGCAGAGAGAAAGTGAAGGAGCCAGGTGGAGAATTGGTCAATGAAGGCAGTGGCTGAGCCTGGTGGTCGGTATATGACAGCCATTTGGAGATTGGTGGGAGCGTAAATACGGACAGAGTGAACCTCGAAAGAAGGGAGGATAAGGGAGGGTGGGGGTTGGATAGGGTTGAAGGAGCAGTTTTTAGAAAGAAGGATACCCACTCCTCCACCATGTCTGTTGCCGGAGCGAGGAGTGTGGGTAAATTGGAGGCCACCGTAACTCAGTGCTGCAGGCAAGGCCGTGTCAGGGGGCGTCAGCCAGGTCTCAGTGAGGGCCAGGAAGAAAAGGTTGCGAGAAGTGAAGAGCTCATGGACCATGTGGAGGATAGGGTAAGGGGTAGTAATGTATGAGGCAGGGGGCAGGATTGGGGGATGTGTCACCAGCAGTGAGAATAAGCGGAGAAAAGGGAAACAGGTGGGTGAAGGAAAATGAGAATTAGTGGAGCAAAAACGGTGGGGATAATGTGAGCATGGTTAAAGAGCAGGGGAGGAAAAGCAAGTCAAGTAAATTTAGAAGATAGTGATTGGTCTTACCGTCTGGCCGATTTCTGGACTATTTCTGCAATATTTCTGATGCCACTTTAAAGATGTCACTTCAAATGATGGCACATCTGACCAGTACCATGCAACTTATACCATTTGAAGAGTCCATATCAGCACCTCTTCTCGTTAGTAGGCCCGGCGTGATGTAACAGATGCACACGTTATATCATTCCGGGGCTTACTAATGAGAAGAGCATCTCTGCAGTAGGAGGAGGTTCACAGGGCTCTGATCTGGCAATCACAGACTACGGACGTTTCCACTATGAATCTTTTTGCTCATCTTTAATTTCAAGATATTGTAGAAACATAAAAAGCCTAAAATGTAGAAAAAAAACCTTTTATACTAAAGACTTAATTAGCATGTCATTTTCTGATTCTAATCTATATAGTCACAATACCCGTTTTTATTTTTCAGCAGTTTCAAAATGGTTTTGCTGGAGGAAATGTGAACAAACCATACACGGCACCGCTGGATGTGGCAGGAAGCTCCCAGGCTGCTTCTCATCTACCGTCTCATCACCATCATCTTCCTGCAAATTCCAAACTCTATCCTGACTTACCGTCCAGTGGGTTCTTGTAACTGTGAGGAGAGCCGCCTCTGCACACACCGTCAGTGTGTTTCCGTTGGCCTCAATAATCAAAGACTTGATGCAGAAAATGCTTTAAAAGCCACATTACATCCTTGAGTTTATTTGGGCAATTTGCACTTGATCGGCCGCCTAAAGCTCACACGTTGGACTGGACTGGCCACATCCGGATGTAGAGAGAGCTTATTTTGGAGAAGAGGAAAAGCTTTGGTTTTCCCAACTTATTAAAAGAACATATAATTTTCAGTGGAATTTTAAGGCAATGTATTTTTGCAATACAGTTCTGTAATATATAACAAGATAAGGCGAGCATTTTATTTACCCTTTCACTGCTATCCAACTAAATTGTTCCTCTGTAGAGCACTTATTGCCCTTTGAATACTAATGGTATGCTTTACCATTTTATAGGAAGAGCGTTTTCTTACCTTTTAATCTAATTTTATGCATTTAAAAAAAAAAAAAAAAACGAAAAATGTCCCCTTCCCATACCCCAACGAAAGCACTTACTTTTAAAGTGGCAGTGCGATTCACTGTGTCTTGACCACTTTGCACTGTCTGATAGACTGGATTAGAATGTGTCACTTTAATGCCTATATCCCAGAGTAGTTGTGATGTATTTTTCCACCACTGGAAGTTCATTTGGATAATTGGACAGATATATATTTTTTTTATTTTTTTTTGTAATTCTGTCATCCAGTTGTGTGATATAGTTATATGGTTAATGCACCTTTTTGGCTGTAATTATGTAAAATCACCCTTTATCCATAGACCTTAATGAAAGTCCCTGAAGCACAATGCTCAGAGGGACGTTAATAGAGCAAGTTTAAGTAGACCCCCCAAGAGGAGAGTTATCGTGTTACCATCCATTTTGAACTGTTTCCATGAAAAACAAACATGAAATGATCCCTTATATACCTCCTCTACTTGTATTGACCACATCTTCACTTTTGCAAAATGCCAGTAGGTAATATGAATATTCATCCATTTCCATTTTCTTATCAAGAACTTGACCCAAAGAGACACAGAATGACTATGGTGACAATCAAAATAAATCTATGCATTAAACTTCATGTGATTATATTCAGATAAGATTTTGCCCATGTTGACACCTAAACGAAAACCACCGTGTTCTCTGTATTCCGGCACTACACTTCAACGAGGGATGATGGCTAATCGGTAAGAGGAAATTCAGACTCGAAACGAATATGCTGTAATGGGGAATGTGATAGTTTATATCACTGTAAATCTTTGTAGAATATTCTAGTGTGAGGCCATTTGTTGCCAGGAAGGTTCTTCTATTCTATTTCTACTTTAAAACCTATCGATGAGCGTTCAGACGCCATATAACTAGCGGCTAAGTCCAATAAATCCCCCTTAACGATAGTAAACCTGGCCTCTTGCTATTGTGCAGGTAGGTACGGCTAGACACACATGATTTATAACATTCTCACGTGATATTTTGTAACCTCAAATGGATGAGTGTTTTTTTGAAGTTCAATTAGTGGTACTGCCACTATAATTTCATCTGTTTTGCATATAGAGAGATTGGTGGATTTAGGCAATACTTTTAGAAACACATTTCCCTTGCCAATAACTGTTAATGTAGGTTAAAGCAATTACGAGTTTTTAGACCAAAGTAGATAAAGTAGAGTAAGGTTCTGTTCACATTAGCATCTTGGCTTATCGTAATAATATAGCCATAACCGCTATGCTGAATTTGTCCAAATGGGTTTCGGAATAGACCCAATTAACAATCTGGAATTTCAGACCAGCCGGCAAAAATAATGCCTGCCTTAAAAAAAACAAAAACAAAAAAACTGAATTTAACTATAAACTGCAAATGTGAACATTGCCTAAGGACAGCATGTTATATTTATTAAAAAAAAATCAATAAAAAAAAAATATAAAAGCAACAGATGTCTCGTATGCTTTGATAGAAGTAGGATGGTGTCCTATCAAAGCCATAGGTAATTTAGGAAAGCTACAGGGACAGGTTCACCTCCCGTTAGAGAACAATCACTTTTATATCTTGTACAGTGTAAATTTCTCTCTTAGTTTTAAGTTTCAAATTTATTATAATGTCAAATTGATTTTTATATGGTTATAACTTTAACTACTTTTAATCCCTTTATTTTGGCGTCTAATAGCACTCGGTAGGATTCTAGGGTGCACTATTTTACTTCTAGTAACATTTAGTAAGCGATGTCTAAATGGGTTTCTCTCATGGTTGGAGCATATTTTAGCTTTTTATCGTTGCATAAATTAAGTCACCTACTTAATAATTCTTAATTTTATTTGCAGTGATATTAATGGTAGATCCAAGTTATGTCAGTCAGTATTTACCTATTGCCTTCACTGTTTCTAGGTAGGATTAATGATATTTCCCCAGTTAAAAGCTTTTTGGAACATTGCGGCAGACCTACTAATACTATCCCAATTTTAGACTAGACACTAGACCAAAGTGCAGCACACTCTGTGATGAATTTGCTGCATCTTGCTGGCCATTGTAGACCTTTTTCTGTTTTTTACACCACGCCAAAACTGGCTTACTCTACATTAATATCTTCCATCAAAACAATGATGCTTGCCAATAATCTGGTGCATTTTTTAACTTGACACACTTCAAAACTGTCTAAGTTGTAAAAAGTGTCCAATACGCACAACAAATTTGAGCCTCCTATTCATGAAGGTGCTTCCTGGCATAAAACTCTTTGAAATGGCACAAAATTTAGGTACAACTTCAAGTTGCAGAAATATTTTGCAAGTTGACGTTTTTATACCAGTTTCACCCAGGTTTGCCAAAGTGGACTAAGCATTTTTAATCCAGCTCCTCATATTTCTCTTAATTTGCATCCCAAAGGGGACATAAATTATGCCAAAAAATGTGCGTCGGGTCCTGGCCAAGAGCAGCAATTTCACTAAAAGTCATGTGCCTCTAAATGGCTGTGGCAGATCTTACGCCAGCACACTCTTCATTAAGGCTGGCGTGCAAAATGCCAGTCTTATTGAATCGGGCCTTGGCGTACTGCATATAGGTTAGGTATTGTGTTTTGGTTAGTTTTTTGTATAATTTGAGCCAGAATTCTAGAGCTTATTTCTTAGTAAATCTCCCCGTGTGTTGACCATTAATTCATTCTTGGTTTTCCTAGATCTACACAGGAAGTTTTCATCTTTGTATTATAATATCTGATAGGAAAGCAATACAAACTGCTTGCATGTTGAAAATGTCTGATTTCACTAAATAATATCAAATGTTTTACGAGGGTTGTCAGAGACAGTAACATAGGTCATCGCTGGCTGTGACACCCGGCCCCCCACCTATCAGCTGTTCTCGGTGTCAGCGGCTGCTGGAACTGCTTAGCTAGGGAGCTGCACAGCACAGCGCCGCCAACCATATAGTGGCCACAGCCAAATACAGCACATCCGCCCCCTGTTAATATCAATAGGGGGCAAATGTTCTCTACCTTGCCGCGACCACTAGTTCGTCGACAGACCTGCGCTGTGCAACTCCCTAACAAAGCCGTTTTGGCTGACACTGAGCACAGCTGATCGAGGGGGGGAATATGCCGGGTGTCGCACCCCCACCCAGCAGTCATTGAAGACCTATCCTAAGGCTAGGCCATCAATGCTAAAGTCCCAAAAAACTTCTTTAAAGAAAAATATTGGCTTTGCCCTGACCCAATAATGTGTAGTCAAAGGGATATCTGTTTTCTTATACCTGTTAAGAACTGTTGAAACTCATTTGAGGGTTACAACAGGTTTTGGATCCCTATCTATTACCTGGATTGGTCCTCAGTGTGAGCACCCAGCCCTGTAAGTTTAGTGTGGACCATGTAATACTAGGGTTGAGCGACTTTTGCTCTTTTAGGATCGAGTTGGGTTTTGTGAAACCCGACCTTCTCGAAAGTCGGATCGCGTGAAATCGGCCGATTCTACTGTAAAGTCGGGTTCCGGACCGGAACACGAAACCCAATGCAAGTCAATGTGGATTATTTTACATTTACTTAATTAAAATCTCTCTCTCCCCTCTCTCTCCTCCGTGCAAAGCATATGTTGTGTTTGACTGCGGAAATCACTGCAGCCCAAACGGTAATATGGCTCTATGACGCCGCAGAAACCAGGCCGGAACCTATGTCATCACGCTGCCCACACTCCTTAATTGGCTGAAAAAATGGCGGGGAAGGCGTCATACAAAACGCGACTTTGGCGCCAAGATCGCCGACCACGTGGCCGATCCCACGCTGGAGTCGGGTTGGGTTTCACGAAACCCGACTTTGCCAAAAGTCGGCGACTTTTTAAAATGAACGATCCGTTTCGCTCAACCCTATGTAATACTACTAGGTGTTCCCTGCAGAGGCATTGTCCCTGTTCACCAGGAGAGTAAAGTTGTCCTACTGCTGGGGCACCCGGCAATTTTATCAGGGGATTCTTCTAACAACAAGGCATTGTTCACACCATTTAATTTTTCATTTAGATTCATCCATTTATCTACATTTTATATAAAACAGGTTTCATAGACTGATTTGCTATAAGGAGAGCAATGTTTTGTAATGTATACGAATCTCGTATCTGCCCATTTCTCCTTGCGAAGCTGGGAAGCCAACATTGCAGTGATATAGTGAAAGTCTTTCCAAGCACCAGGAAAATAACCTGTGCCTTATCTTGTTTTTTCGTATTATTTTATTTGATATAAATATATATATATATATATCTATATATGACTCTATGCAATGTTTTACATGTCAACCTGTCCAGTCACCAAGGATGGCATCTGCATTAGGGTTTATTTGTACAGTAGAAATTGAAACAGTATTGAGATTTTTTTCGTTTTATTTGTTTAGAGTGTAATGAATGAAAGTAAAAGGTTTGATTTTGTTGTTGTTTTTTTTGTTAGTTTTTGTTTTTTCCTCCCCCCCCCCCCCAAAAAAAAAAAAAAAAAAAAAGAAAAACATCAGTCGATTTTTATACATTATAAAGATACGACAAACCTCACTAACTTTGCACTTGATATTGTCCCTGCTTTCTTGGAATGAAGGATTCCTTGGTTGCATTTAGTATGCATTATCTTCCAAGCTTCAGTTATGTTGTGTTTGCAGCACTGTTCATTTTTGTCTGTCCTGAGCGTCACGAAGGCGGAAGATGCTCCGTCCTCAGCCTGTTACACTAAAATGCCCAAATGCAAGACTGTCGAACATGCTTAGAAATAAAAACTTGACTTCTAGCTATCTTACTTACTGCTTGCATTTGATATCCTCCTTTCCTATATAAAAACCACAGCAATCGTTAGCAAAAGAAAGGTCTTAAAAACAAACGGAGAAAAAAAATCCTATTTCAAATCTGAGTCCTGAACAAAAAATGCAAAAATATTACAAAAATAAAAATTACCGTGAAGGCTGCTTTGAGTTGTAGCATAACCAAGTGTGCTAATTGTTACATGTTGTTATTATACCTGCTGAATTATATCCTTTTTTTTATTTCTAAAGAAGATGTAAAGTGTAAACACAATTATATGTTCATATATCGTCGCCTTTTGTGATCTCAAGACTTAACCTAACACATTTTTTGTTCCAGTCTTGTCGAACACAAAATTTTAAAAAAAATCTAATTTTTAAAGGAATACTTTGTATTTTGTTTTTTTTTTATCTCAAAAGATTCTTCGAATTGTAGATGCATCAATACTTGATGCAAAAATGTTTGAAATAATAATAAAAAAAAATGTATATGTTAAAGTGATGACATTGTGTGTGCTGTGTAACTTATATGTAATGAACAAAAGCAGCTTTCTATGTAAGAAATACTGAAAGTTTATTTGCCAACGTCTGGCAGAACATAATCCTTCAAAAAAAAAATTGTATTCTGTGTAATTTAAAAATGAGGCAGAAAACAATGAAAAAAGTCACATTTGTGTTTTTGTTTTTTTGTTTTTTTAATATTGTTTAATAAAAAGACAATAGTATGGACTGGATTTAATTGGAATGATGTCAGAATTATTCTACACACACACAAATCATGTACGGTAATTGTATATTAAAATTCTTCTGGATAATTCAGAAAAGTTAGCGGACCTGTCACCAGGTCAAAAGAGGTCAGTTTTTGATCTAGTTTAATTCCTGCCGCTCCCCTGAATATTCTGTTTTCTTTTCTTAAATCCACCATATAGTGCCATAAATTAGCTTTTTTATTTTGTGCTAATTTTATCACCTTTACCAAAGATGCGTTGCTCAGAGGACTCTCTGGAGGCAGGTCTTTAGGCTACTGTGAATAATTACCCTATGAGTACTGCCTCCTTGATAAACCATAACATTGGCTATAAATAATAAGGCCCGTATGTCTGCAACTGTATAGTGGATTTGGATTTTAAAATTAAAAAATACTCGGGGAGCTGTGGGATTAAAACAAGAGTAAAAACGTTGCAGTTTTGACCTGGTGACAGGTCCTCTTTTAAGTTTCACTTATTGTGGAACTGGGTTAGAGCCTCTCCAAAACGGCAGGTCTTTATGGCTTGGCCTGGTATGCACTGGTTGGTAGCTACCAAAAATATTTCATGTAGGGACAACCAGTGAATCAGCAGCGGTGTCATTTGTGTTCGACTCATGCCTGCTGAGACAAGGCTAGCCCAGCTGGTCTTAACCATCTCAAGACCTAATGTAAGACAAATTTCTGAAAAAGATAATGCTGGTTATGACAAATGTAGAACACACAGCACATCAGACAGCTTCAAGTGTTTGGGTCTCTGCAGTCACAGACTAGTCAGAATGCTCATAATGCCCCGTCCTCTGCAATAAATGCTTAAAATGGGCTTGTGACCATCAGAATTCGACCATGAAAGAAGTTAGCCTGGTTTTGGTGAATAACATTCTCTTTTCTACTTCATGTGCACGGCCAGGCGTGCGTGTGCTGCTTACCTGTGAAATAGAGGAAGGTGGGATGGACTGTGGGACGTGGGCAGAGGCAGTCTGCTGCTCTGGGCAATGTTTTGCTAGTAAATGTTGGGCAGTGACATTCAGGAGGATGATTATACAATATACGAACTAAACATTGTGGCAGACATTTCTAATATATAAAGCTGAATGTGTGTGTGTATGTATGTGTATGTCCGGGATTGGCATCTGCACCGTCGCAGCTACAGCCACAAATTCAAAATTTTGCACAATCACACGTCTGGACCCAGAGAGCGTCATAGGCTATGTTGTGAGGCTAAATTTTAACCCCGCGCTTTCCAATTCACCAAACAATTTTGCCCCTATCTATATAATGGGGAAATAGTGAAAGGAAAAGTGTTGGAGGCAAATTGACAGTTGCCAGATGTGAAGGGGGACTTAAAGAGTGAGAGCGATGGCGCCAAAGAGTATATACCGTACAGTTGCTAAGGTGGGGCCCCGACATGGGATACTCACCACACACGGGGATATGAACACACACACAAAATGCGCCACACACTACCACTTGCTTGAACACATATACCACCCTCGGGACACATTTCACCACACATACACCAACCTCGCCACATAAAAGTCAAAACACAAGTCACCACTCAAAATCTCCACGCGCAAAACTCGCCATGCGCAAAACTTGCTGCACACCACTTGCTACACTAACCTGTCACATGCAACTCGACACACAAAAAGTCGCTACATGCATGTCGCCACACACAACTTGACACATGAAACTCGCCCTAAAACACACACAAGTCTGGTATTATCCTTCAAAAATAGAAATCTGATTAATAAGCAAACTACAAGAGCAACAAATGTACCATATAGGAAATACGGCAGCTGTCAGTCACATGACCTGTCTATTATGTGTATGTGTGAGCTAATATATACTGATAGGGGGAGGGCTTCCTGTTGGGGATTTATCAGGCTGCCAATAGCAACCAATCACAGCTCAGCTTCTATTTTGCTACAGTTAGGCTACGTTCACATTTGCGTTGTGCGCCGCAGCGCACAACGCAAACAAAAACGCGGCAAAACGCACGCTAAAACGCTGCGTTTTGCGCCGCATGCGTCCTTTTTGGCCGAAAGTTGGACGCAAAAAAAATGCAACTTGAAGCGTTTCTTGCGTCCAACGCTTGCGGCCATGCGGCGCAAAACGCAGCACAACGCATGTCCATGCGCCCCCATGTTAAATATAGGGGCGCATGACGCATGCGGCGACGCTGCGGCGCCCGGCGCTGACCGCAAATGTGAACGTAGCCTTAATTAATCTGAGCTCTGATTGGTTAATATAGGCAATAAAGGACATTCTCTGTATAACAAAGCTTGTGTGAGGTAATAGCATGTCAGTTAGGGTGTGTTGGTGGAAAGGCTGATGTCAGTCACATTACCTCTATGTGAGAGGATATAGAAGCTGCCAGTTACAGACTATTTTTTTACCACAATAATGCCTCACAAGAAAAGGAATTCCATGGCACGAATGTCAGCTGATGCGAAAAGAAAAGCTGCGTTACGGGCCAATGAAAAATGTGAAGACCGAGAAACAAGGCTGACACACATGAGAACATCAGCTGCTTCCTCAAGAGCCAATGAACTTTCTGAGTAGAGGGAAGCGAGGCTTGCAGACAAGAGAACAAGAGCTGCTTCCTCAAGGGCCAATTAACTTTCTGAGGAGAGGGAAGCGAGGCTTGCAGACATGAAAACAAGAGCTGCTTCCTCGAGCCAATGAACTTTCTGAAGAGAGGGAAGTGAGGCTTGCAGACATGAAATCAAGAGCTGCTTCCTCAAGGGCCAATGACCTTTCTGAAGAGAGGGAAGCGAGGCTTGCAGACAAAAAAAGGGGCTGCTTCCTTGAGCCAATGAACTTTCTGAGGAGAGAAGTGAGGCTTGCAGGCATGAAAACAAGAGCTGCTTCCTCAAGAGCCAATGAACTTTCTGAGGAGAGGGAAGCGAGGCTTGCAGACAAGAGAACAAGAACTGCTTCCTCAAGAGCCAATGAACTTTCTGAGGAGAGGGAAGCGAAGCTTGCAGATAAGAGAAGAGCTGCTTCCTCAAGGGCCAATGAGTCATCTCAGCAGAGAGAAGGTCGACTTGCCACTAAGAGAATTGCTATTTCTTTCACCAGGGCACAGGAAATGGTTGGAGATTTGAAACATGCTGCCTTTTGTTACCAGTCAGACATAAACTATCGGGATAATCCTAAAGTTCAGATAGGAAAAATGGATGTGGTCTGCATGTACTGCAGGTCCCTGAAATGGAAAGTTGAACCGCCAGGTTTATGCTGTGCAAATGTCAAGATAAAACTTCCACCTCTCCTGTCACCACCAGATCCCCTAAAGTCTCTGATGACGGGTACCAGTATAATATCAAAGCATTTCTTGGACAACATCAGGAAGTACAACTCCTGCTTCCAAATGACATCATTTGGTGCAACAAAAGAAATGTTTACAACAGGATTTATGCCGACATTTAAAGTTCAAGGACAGGTTTACCACTCAATTGGCTCACTGCTTCCATTACAAGGAGAAGAACCTCAATTTCTTCAACTCTTCTTCATGGGAAATGCAGAAGCAGAGGCTCAGCGGAGATGCTCTTTAATTCCTAACACTCGCCTTGATATTGTCACTAATTTGCAGCAGTTCCTTCACTCCAACAATCCATATGTTCAACTTTTCAAGACTGCACTTGAATGCATGCCAAATGACAATTACAAGGTTGTCATTCAAGCTGACAAAACACCACAAGGTGAACATCAGCGACGTTTCAATGCTCCCACATTTGATGAGAGAGCCATCTTGATTGTAGGTAATGATTTTCAAAGCCGTGACATTGTGCTTCAGAAAAGGAACAATAGTTTGCAATGAGTAGCAGAAACTCACAGGTCCTATGATGCACTGCAATATCCAATCATCTTTTGGCAGGGACAGGATGGCTATCGCTTTGGAATACCTCAGACAGATCCTACAACAGGCAACCCTTCAGGAAAAAAATGTCTGCCATGGACTTCTATGCATATAGGATCATGACAAGATTTGCAGAGGAAAATCATCTTGAAATGCAAACACCTCTTCCACCAATTTATTGTTGACATGCATGCAAAGATTGAGAGTGAACGTCTTTTATATATCCGACTAAATCAAAAGAAGCTCAGGGCAGAGGAACATAGTCACCTTAGAGATGCTGTTGCAAATGATCCAAAAGAGTTGGGGAAAATTGTTATTCTTCCATCAACTGTCACTGGAAGCCCACGACACGCATGAATACACACAGGATGCAATGACTTATGTGAGAAAGTATGGCCGTCCAGATCTTTTCATCACCTTTACTTGCAATCCTGCCTGGGAGGAAATTGGAGGGCACCTGTTGTCGGGCCAAAAAACAGTGAATTGCCATGACCTTATTGCTCGGGTTTTCAAACAGAAACTTTCAAAAATGACTAATCTCATCACAAAACCACATATTTATGGTGAGATGCAGTGCTGGATGTATTCAGTTGAATGGCAAAAAGACCTTCCTCACGCCCACATCTTGATCTGGCTGAAGCAAAAAATACAGCCTACTGAAATTGACAATATCATTAGTGCCAAATTGCCAGACCTTCAGATTGACCCATTGCTGTTTGACACCATCACAAAAAACATGATCCATGGTCCGTGTGGGAGTCTCAACAAAAATTATCCCTGTATGATTGATGGCAGGTGTTCAAAGCATTACCCACGATCCCTGGTCCAAGAAACCCAAACAGGACAAGATGGATATCCAGTCTACCGAAGAAGAAAGCAGGGGATGGTGGTTTCACAGCAAAGCTCAAAATGCGTGTTGGATCATCACTCCAAGAGATAGAAATTGACAACAGGTGGGTAGTGCCTTACAACCCTTTGCTCTCAAGAATCTTCCAGGCCCACATAAATGTCGATTCTTGCCACTCTGTGAAATCAATCAAGTATATCTGCAAATATGTCCACAAAGGAAGTGATCAAGTAGTTTTTGAACTCCAGAAAAATGAACCTATTATTGATGAAGTGGAGGCATTCCAGATGAGCAGGTACATAAGCAGCAATGAAGCTGTTTGGCGAAAACTAGGATTCTCCATTCATGAGCGCTACCCACCAGTTGTGCATCTGAGTGTGCACTTGGAAAATGGTCAGATAATTTACTTTAACCCAGCAAACATGCAGGAGCTCCTAAGACCACCCTCTTGGCATTTTTTGAGATGTCAACAAGAACCTTTTGCAAATACAATTCTCTACTGTGATTTACCAAAGTACTACACTTGGAATGCCTCCAGAAAAGCACTGGAATGGAGGAAACGGGGGCTTGATATTGAAGGCTATCCAGGGGTGAAAGCAACTGATACTCTTGGTCGCGTCTACACTGTTCATCTGTCAAATGCAGAGTGCTTCTACCTGCGCATGTTACTTCATGTTGTCAAAGGCCCTACATCATTTTCTGACCTGAAGACCGTCGGAGGCCATGTGTGTGAAACATTCAGGGAAGCTTGCCAAAGAAAAGGACGTCTGGAAAATGATGGACACTTGGACATGACCCTCAGTGAAGCAGCAGCCACACAAACCCCAAAGTGACTAAGGCTTCTTTCACACTTCCGTCTTCCAAATCTGCACAGGATCTGTCAAGACGTTGAAACGACGGATCCTGTGCAGATTGTGGAAAACGTGTGCACTGGGCCTGTCTTTCTGACGGACCCGTCGAGGCTATGTGCACCTGTTGTGTATGCGTCTTCGCAGCGGTTTTCCGGCTAAAAAAAAGGTTAAAAATTGCATTATTCTCCCCTACCGATGTCCTGCACTGCGATGCTCCCGGCAGCTAGCGTTCCTAGTAATACATTGCGAAATCTCGCGAGAAGTCGCGGTCTCGCGAGACGGTGACTTCTCGAGAGATTTCGCAATGTATTACTAGGAACGCTAGCTGGGGCGGCGTAGCTGCCGGGAGCATCGGTGACACCGGTGGGTGAGAATACTGCGATTTTTTTTTTTTTAAATTATTTTTAACATATCTTGTTACTAAGATACTTACTTAGTAAAAAAAGAGAGGGAGCAAGCGAGAGAGAATTTCCCTGACTGGAAATTCTTCCACACATGCTCAGTTTGAAAGGACGGGACCCGTCGCTAGATTCCTGCTTTCACAGTCAGCGATGCATCCTGTGCCCATAGGCTTCCATTGTAGCCAGTGACGGGCAGCGCAGGATGCATCGCTCACCGATTTTCCGACGTGCAGAAAAAACGTTCCTCTGAACGTTTTCTCTGCCCGATGGACCGTTTTTTTACGCAGGATCCAGTGCACGACGGATGAAACGGATGGCCATCCGTCATAATCCATCGCTAATACAAGTCTATGGGAAAATGCAGGATCCTGCTAATTTTTTTGCAGGATCCTGCATTCTCAAAAATCTACGGATTGTGACCGGAGTTGAAAGACGGAAGTGTGAAAGAGGCCTAAGACACCTATTTGCTATTATTCTAACAACCTGTAGCATTTCAAATCCTATTGAGATTTGGACAAAGTACAAAACTGATCTCAGTGAGGACATCCTCATGCAGATTAGAAGGGAAAATCCTCAGCAACTCATCAACTTCACTGAGGAAATGTTCAATGAAATTTTAATGCTCCTTGAAGATCAGTGCATAGCAATGTCATGAATAGCCTTACAGTTGCTTGGTTTGCCTGCTCCAATAAGAAATCCTGAAGGCATCCAAATGTGTAGGGAGATTTTCATAGAAAAAAAACTACAATATTGATGAACTGACAGCATTTGTGTCTCAGAACGAGCCAATATTGGTACCAGATCAAAGGGACGCCTATAACTACATTTTAAGTTTCAGTGAAACCAACAAAGGTGGGATTGTCTTCCTTGATGCTCCAGGTGGAACAGGAAAGACATTTGTAATCAACTTGCTCCTGGCAAAATTTCGACAACAAAAAAAGATTGCACTTGCAGTGGCATCTTCTGGAATTGCAGCTACGCTTTTAAAAGGTGGCAGGACAGCACATTTGACATTCAAACTACCACTTAACCTCTCTCATAGTGACAGCCCCGTGTGTAATATTGCCAAGGATCAGGACTGGCCAAATTGCTTCAAAAATGCAGCGCGATCATTTGGGATGAATACACCATATCACACAAAAGGACTCTGGAAGCAGTGGACAGACTGCTGCAAGACCTGCGCAGCAACAAAGATATCATGGGAGGAGTAGTTGTTGTTTTGGCAGGTGACTTCCGACAAACACTACCTGTTATTCCAAGATCAACCCCCTGCAGACGAACTCAATGCCTGTCTCAAAACATCGTACCTTTGGAGAAAAGTGAAGAAAATGTCACTGAACACAAACATGAGGGTCTACATGACAGGCGATGTTTCTGCTGGACTGTTTTCGAGCCAGCTGTTGACTATTGGAGATGGCAAGGCACCAGTAAACTCAACCACTGGACAGATCACCTTCCCAAGCAACTTTTGTTGCATTGTGACCTCCATTGAGGAGTTGAAAGCAAAGGTTTTTCCAAACATTCAACTCCACTTCAAAAATTCTGGCTGGCTGTGTGAAAGGGCTATTCTAGCTCCCAAAAATGACAGCGTCAACAAGATTAATCTTCAAATTCTAAATCTCCTTCCAGGTGTGTGCACAACCTACAAGTCAGTAGATACTGTAATAGACCCTGCTCAAGCATAATTTTATCCAACTGAGTTCCTCAATTCCTTGGAGTCACAAGGACTTCCTCCTCATAACCTCTTTCTAAAACCTGGAGCACCTATTCTGCTATTGAGAAATTTGGATCCACCAAAGCTGTGTAATGGAACAAGACTCTTGATTAAGAACCTGTTTCCACATGTAATTGAGGCAACCATTTTGACAGGATGTGCCACAGGAGATGTTTTCATTCCAACAATTCCTCTCATTCCATCTGATTTGCCTTTTGATTTTAAACGCCTCCAGTTTCCTGTTCGAGTGGCATTTGCTATGTCCATCAACAAGGCTCAGGGACAGTCCTTGAAAGTAGTTTGAATCAATTTACAATCTCCATGCTTTTCTCATGGTCAACTTTATGTGGCCTGTTCAAGAGTTGGAACAGCCAAAAATCTCTTCGTCTTTGCACTTGAGGGAAAAACTAAGAATGTCGTTTATCAAAAGGCTCTCTAATAAGTAGTAGAAGATTACTTCACATTACTTGGCCAGTTTAGTGAAATCTGTGTGGAATATCTCTGGTGTTGAAATATATGTTGTGAAATGCTTCTATTAGCTTAGTTTTGTTTTTTTTAAATTCGTTTTATTAGCTTAGTTTTTGCCTTTTAATAATTACATTTCTATCTATTTGTTTTGTGGTTTTTGTGTGCAGAATAAATTTTTGTTAGCACATTCTATTTTGCTAACAGCAGTTATTAACCTGGGCGAAGCCAGGTAGTACAGCTAGTACACTATATAATAGCAACGGTATTTCCTAATGGCCTCTTTTTGCAGGTTAAAATTGTTCAAGGATAATTTAAAGATGATGAAAAGGAGTTCAGGGTGTTGACCTGGTCTCAACATTCCCCAGATCTCAATCTGATCAAGCATCTGTGGAATGTGCTGGAAAAACAAGTTCGATCCATGAAGGCCCTACCTCAAAATTAACAAGCCTTAATGGGTCTACTGCTAACATCTTGGTGCCAGACACTACAGGACGTGTCATAATTACAGTTTTTTTAGTGTTATTTAAATCCCTGTTGTCCTCTAAGGCCCTGTACTATGCTAACGCATTTTGTTTTTCCGGAAATGTTTCTTTAAAACTGAATTTGTACACTGTTGAGTACAATATTAAACTTTAGGTTGTGAGGATAGGGATATATTTTTGCTGATAACAACTTAACTAACCCCTCCAAAATGACACTGACAGGTTTCCCCACTTGCCTGTATTCAAATAACCTCTTCAGAGAGGAAGAGGAGAAGAACTCTAGTGCCATCTCTTGGGTGTAGCAATCGTAAAGGTCAGTATTGACCCTTTAACAAGCTGTGCCACATTACTTAGGAAAAGCCAAACCAGCATCTCAATTTCCAGACAAGGGATTCAGTGTGTTTGCCCCTCATCAGTGCAAAGCTGTAGCTTTGAATTGAATAGGTGAGAGGCCTCTAAAAAGGTGATCCAAATTAGATGGGGGAGAGAAAACCATACTCAACCACCGAAATAAACGACCCCTACTGTTTACTTGCTGCATTTGTTTTCTGTCCCTTCTTCTTTTCCCCACAGTCTGTTTTTTTGCTTGCAGCTACAATGTTGTGCAAAGTGTGAAAGAAGGTGTAGAAAGCAGGGCTCTCAGGACTCCATGCCAGATACTTCCATGTGCTATAGTTTAAAAGGGTTGTTCAAGACTTTTCTCCATTTGGAATGAAAAAAAAACCGCACCCATAATCCCTACTATCCAGTGCTTACCCACCCAGATTGAGAGTTTAAGGGTATTTCGATAACTACATACCTTAAATTTATTTCAGATCAATCTCTGGCAGAGACTCTTCTCTCTGGGATGTATGTTAGATTTTATGAAGCATCTAATGGACTCCCACTGCATAACCTCTTTTCTACTGCAAGAGTTTTTATTTTTCTAGATATTTTCATGTTGCTAGCTATAATCTGCATCAATCCAAGAGTTGATTACTATTGGGCATGTTCACCTCCACGTTTCAAAAAGTCATGTGGACTCAGAAAATTCAATTCAAGACTTTTTTAGGTTCTTCCTGGGGAAAGAGCTAGACTGTGTTAAAGAGTATAAGGTACTTAAGAAGAAAAAAAATGCAAGAAGTTTTTTGGGTACCCAAGCGTTGGTCATAGGGTTGATCGAATAGCTTCGGATCAGTGCTTATCCTCATAGCTATGGCACTTACTGTATAGCTGCATCTGGAACCCGGATACCAGGAGCGCTCCCGATAATCAGCTGTTCAGAGACGCAGCTGCATGTATCGTAGCTGTGTGACAGTCATAACACATGCTTGGAGAACCATTAGATTATCCAAAGCTATTGGATCAACCCTAGTTAGTTATTTTGACTGATGCAGTTAAAATGTGTGAACTCCCCAGTTTTAAGATATGGTTCAAGGCACCTGCAAATGATTAGGTCACGAGCCTCCTCAAATCTGTGGAAACCTCTAGCTGTAGGGCTCTATCGGGCCCTAGAGACATCAGGCAGTGTATATATGAATCTAATGAGACAATATGGTAACTGTGGCATTTTTCAACAAACAAGGGACCTAAGGAGCAAGAAGCTTTCACTGGAGGCGGATATTTTCATTGACAAACTGTTTTTCAGCATTCCATTTATGGGATAATGTAATGGCCATCTTCCGCAGCACAGCAGCCTTATAAGAAGGAGAGTGGAATTTGAATTCTACGATTAACCTAGAAGTTAGGATCTCGGGTTCTGGACTTGTTCGCCACGCAGAAGACATTTTACTTTCTATCCCTTTTGGACAAATTTATTCAAGTAGTGAATGCCTTTTCCCAAACTTGGCTAAAACACCTTATTTTTGCTTTCTTCCCTCATTCTAAGGCATCTGCCAAAAATACAAGAAGAGGGGGGAAAAAGTCTTCCTTATTTCCAGAAATTGGCGTAAAATAATTTGGATTCCTCTCCTGCTTCTACTTTTGGGTGACTTGATGAACTCATCATCTGCCGTGTTTTCTTCTTCAAGGTCCTATGAAGTTGATCTTTTAAAAAGTAGTGCTCTGTTAAATCTCTTCCCACAATGTATAGTGTGCATCCTGCAAGGGAGATTAAGTTTTTTTTTTTTATTAATAAAATTGCTATGTTCATTTACTTTTCAAAAAAATGTTACTTTGTAATGTACTCTATATTAAAAAAAAATGTATATAGTGCCATTCCTGAAATGTACTTTAAGTTCATGTACAAATTCCAGACAGTGGGAATAAAGTTGTGTGCTGGTTTCTGGCCACATCGGCTTACTTTGCTGAGTTTCTTCTCTACGAATCATTTTCCAGTGGCGAGAAGTAAATCTTTTTTTCTCTTCTCTCTGCCTATCATGGAGGGGACACAATAAGTTTTCTTTATCTGCAGAGGGAACTATCTGGGTCATTACTAAATTCCTGTGATTACAGCAGCATCTACGCTAATTCAAACAGTGCGTACTAACAGTGGAGAGGTCAGCAGTGGGAAAGTGGGCAAGCAGGCTTGTAGAGTTAGTGACCAGATTGCAGCTATAGGCCGCATGCACATGTTCAGTATTTGGTCAATATTTCACCTCAGCATTTCTAAGCCAAAACCAGGAGAGGAATAAACCGAGGAAAAGTATTATAGAAACGCGTCATCACTTCTGCATTTATCACCCTCTCCTGGTTTTGACTTACAAATACTGATGCAAAATGATGTCCTTCTGGAAGACATACTCAGACCGGGATTGGGAACCAGCAGAGCCAAAAAAGAGAGGTGCTTACTTCAGTGATGCATCGACGTAGACGCAACTGTCATTAAAGCTGTCCTCTTGGTGGGAGGTAGATTGAATCATTTTTATAACCAAAGGGCTAAAATAACAACCAGTACCTGGATCTTAGGAATTATTTCATCCAGGCTAAAATTGGAATTTTGGAGAATCCCGCCAAACTTCTTCATACTAACAACTTTAAATGCTCCGGATCAGCAGCAAGCCCTAGTAATAGAAATTCTGTAATTGAGGGAAAAGAAAGTCATTGGAGAAGTCCCTAAAGGCCAGGAAGAGAAAGGATTCTATTCTCCCTTATTTCTAGTTTCCAAGCCTGATGGTTCTTTTAGAAACATTATAAATTTGCGGAAATTGAAGAAATTCCTGCAGTATCATACTTTTAAAATGGAATCCATTAGATCTGCGACTAAACTTCTATTTCCCAGGTGTTACATGACAGTTCTGGATCTAAAAGATGCTTACTACCATCTGCCTATTTACCAAGACCACCAGCAATACCTCAGAGTGGCGATACGGCTTGACGACCAGGTCAATCATGTTCAATTTGCAGCTATGCCATTCAGGCTATCTATGGCACCACGGGTATTTACTAAGGTAATTGCGGAGGTATTGGCCCATCTCAGGGAACGGGATACCCTGGTTATACCCTACTTGGACGATTCCCTAATGGTGGGAGGGTCTTTCATCCAATGTAGAGCTCGCCTAAATTGTATAATATCATCCCTGCAGGATCTTGGCTGGTTATTCAATTTAAAGAAGTCAAGGCTAAATCCCTCAACTCATCAGACTTTCCTCGGCATCCTTCTGGTCTCAAAAACTCAACAATGTTTTCTGCCAAAGGAGAAAAAAATGAGCATCGTTCGCAGGGTCATGGGAGTAAGAAGCGATCCAAATCTGATGTTAAGAGACGCAATGTCCCTACTGGATTCCTTGACATCTTGCATAACAGCCGTTCAGTGCGCTCAGTTCCTTACCCGGATGTTGCAAATCGAGGTTCTCAGAGCAGACAGAACACTTCAGGGTCGCCTGGGAGGAAGATTGCGATTGTCAACCATCACACTCGAGAATCTGGTCAGGTGGTTGGACCTATGGCACTTGTCAAAGGGCGTGCCATGGGGAATAAAACCAGACAGAATAGTTACGACCGATGCCAGCCCTGTGGGGTGGGGAGCCCACATGGGAGACATACTAGCCCAGGGGAGGTGGTCAGCCATGGCAACTCAAAGTTCTTCAAACCTAAAAGCGCTCACGGCAGTGAAATATGCATTCCTTCAATTTCTACCGTCTCTGCGGGGTTCACATGTATGCATACAGACCGACAACACGACAGTGGTAGCCTACCTAAACCATCAAGGGGGACAAGGTCACAATCACTGATGTTCACTGCAGACGACATACTTACCTTGGCCGAGGAGCATCTCCTTTCTCTGTTGGCACTCCACATAAGGGGGGAGCACAATGTGCAGGCAGATTATCTCAGCCATCACTCCCTACGCCAGGGGGAATGGTCCCTGAACTGGCAGATCTTTGAACAGATAGTACGTCTTTGGGGACTCCTGGTTATAGATCTTTTTGCCATAAGGAACAACAGGCAGGTCGGGAGGTTCGCATCACTATGGGTAGCGGACAGGCCATACATAGTAGACTCCCTTCAGGTCCAGTGGGATTTTTCTATAGCTTATTCGTTTCCCCCAATGTGCTTGATTCCCCTAGTTATCAGGAAGATCAGGGAGGAGAAGGTGAGAGTAAGGCCGGCGTCACACTGGCGTGTTTTACGGACATATGAGAGGCGCAGAAAATATGGATTGCATACAGTACCATGATTCTCTATGGCCCTGCTCCTATCTGCCGTATTTTACTGATCCGTATTATACGGTCTTGTACGGTCGTAGAAAATCGCAGCATGCTGCGTTTGTCAGCGTATTGCGCAAAAAAATTCCACCAATGAAAGTCTATGGGGGCGAGAAAATTACGGATTACACACGGACCATGCGTGTGACTTGCGAAAAATACGCAGCGGTGTTCTCTAGAAAAGCCGGCAATTCAGTGCGGTGTACAGTAAAATCACACTGACAGAATAGAATAGGTAGAATAAATGTGTACGCATAGAATAGGTATATATATATGTATATACACTGTGTTCCAAATTATTATGCAAATTGGATTTAAGTGTCATAAAGATTTAATTGTTTTGTTTTTCAAATAAACTCGTGGATGGTATTGTGTCTCAGGGCTCAATGGATCACTGAAATCAATCTTAAACACATGTGATAATTAGTTTTCCAGGTGATTCTAATTAAAGGAAAACTACTTAAAAATGATGTTCCAGATTATTAAGCAGGTCACAGTTTTCAAGTAACATGGGAAAGAAAAAGGATCTCTCTGCTGCTGAAAAGCATCAAATCGTGCAATGCCTTGGTGAAGGGATGAAAACATTAGATATTTCCCGAAAACTTAAGCGTGATCATCATACTGTTAAGAGATTTGTGGCTGTATCTGAGCACAGATGTGTTGTACTGATAAAGGCATAATGAGGAAGGTATCTGCCAGGCAAGTTCATTGGATTAAGAGAGCAGCTGCTAAAAAGCCATTACAAAGCAGCAAACAGATATTTGAAGCTGCTGGTGCCTCCGGAGTCCCTCGAACCTCAAGGTGTAGGATCCTTCAAAGGCTTGCTGTGGTGCATAAACCTACTATTCGGACACCCTTAAACAGTGTTCACAAGCAGAAGTGGTTGCAGTGGGCCCAGACATACATGAAGACTAATTTCCAAACAATCTTGTTTACTGATGAGTGTCAGGCAACCCTGGATGGTCCAGATGGATGGAGTAGTGGATGGTTGGTGGATGGCCACCATGTTCCAACAAGGCTGCAACGTCAACAAGGAGGTGGAGGAGTCATGTTTTGGGCCGGAATCATGGGGAAACAGCTGGTAGGGCCCTTTAAGGTTCCTGAAGGTGTGAAAATGACCTCTGCAAAGTATATAGTTTCTGACTGAAAACTTTCTTTTATGGTATAAAAAGCAGGAATGTGCCTTCAGGAGCAAAATCATCTTCATACATGACAATGCACCATCTCATGCTGCAAATAATACCTCTGAGTCATTGGCTGCTATGGGCATAAAAGGAGATAAATTCATGGTGTAGCCACCATCTTCTCCTGACCTCAACCCTATAGAGAACCTTTGGAGTATCATCAAGCAAAAGATCTATGAGGGTGGGAGGCAGTTCACATAAAAACAGCAGCTCTGGGAGGCTATTCTGACTTCATGCAAAGAAATACAAGCAGAAACTCTCCAAAAACTCACAAGTTCAATGGATGCAAGAATTGTGAAGGTGATATCAAAGAAGGGGTCCTATGTTAACATGTAACTTGGCCTGTTAGGATGTTTTGGAGTTAAATAGCTTTTTTGTTAAGTGAATGTGACCTCCTAATGCTGTAAATTCCACAAATGAGGATTTTCAGTTCTTTAAAACATATCAAATGTTTAGAAATTCTACTTTGCCTAATAATTTGGAACAGTGCATTTTAAGTTTTTATTCATTTTGGAGATTATACTGTTATCATTGGGAGGTTTCTTCAATAAAATTCAATGTATACTCTAACGGGCGATGACTTTTATTAGACTGACTGTCATTTGCACCAACCATTTAGGAAAATCAGAGAAAAATGTCATTTGCATAATAATTTGGAACATAGTGTATGTGTCAGTGAGACACACACACACATATATATATATATATATATATATATATATATATATATATATATATATATATATATATATTTAATTCAGCGCAAGATAGCAGAAAAGCCAGTATTTCAATTGCCGGCTTTTGCTATCTCCTCCACAAACCCGACAGGATATGAGACATGGTTTACATACAGTAAACCATCTCATACCCCTTTTTTTTATTACATATTCCTCTTTACTAATGTAACAAGTGTCTGTGTGTAAAATTGTGAAGCTCTAGCTATTAAATTAAAGGGTTAAATTCCAGAAAAAATTGGTGTGGGCTCCCGTGCAATTTTCTCCCCAGCGTGGGAAAGCCAGTGACTGAGGGCAGATATTAATAGCCTAGGGAGGGACCATGGTTATTGCTCCCCCCCCTCGGCTAAAACATTGCCCCCAGCCACCCCAGAAAAGGCACATCTGGAAGATGCGCCTATTCTGGCACTTAGCCTCTCTCTTCCCACTCCCATGTAGCAGTGGGATATGGGGTAATGAAGGGTTAATGTCACCTTGCTATTGTAAGGTGACATTAAGCAAGTTTCATAATGGAGAGGTGTCAATTATGACACCTATCCATTATTAATCCAATAGTATGAAATGGTTAATAAAACACACACACATTATTAAAAAGTATTTTAATGAAATAGACACAGGGTGTTTTAATATTTTATTATACTCTCAATCCACCTGAAGAACCTTGTCATCTGAAATAAAGTTAAAGGGACTCTGTCACCTGAATTTGGAGGGAACAATTTTCAGCCATAGGGGCGGGGTTTTCGGGTATTTGATTCACCCTTTCCTTACCCGCTGGCTGCATGCTGGCTGCAATATTGGATTGAAGTTCATTCTCTGTCCTCCGTTGTACATGCCTGCACAAGGCAATCTTGCCTTACGCAGGCGTGTACTATGGAGGACAGAGAATGAACTTCAATCCAATATTGCAGCCAGCATGCAGCCAGCGGGTAAGGAAAGGGTGAATCAAACACCCGAAAACCCCGTCCCTATGGCTGAAAATTGTTCCCTCCAAATTCAGGTGACAGAGTCCCTTTAAACAAACAACAATATTCCATGCCTTCCGTAGATCAGTCATGTCCCACTCTGTAAATCCATCTGAAGGGGTTAAATCATTTTACACCCAGGAGCTCTGCTAATGCAGCTGTGCTCCTGTCTGTAAAACTTTGTGAATGAATGGAATGCAGGGGAATGTGCTGTAGTTACCTCGAGTCGCGGTGATGCGCCCCCTGCTGGATGAACTCATATGAACTCGACCGTGGGAACTTTCTGAAAAGTCCATGTCCATGGGCAAAACAAGCTGACATGTCCGTTTTTTAATGTCAGCGTGGGCCACAAAACATGCAGCACACGTGCATACGCATAACACATGGATGTCATCCATGTGACACGCATCGGTGCCGGGGAAGAAGCATTACAGTAAGCGCTGTTCCCCAAGCGCCGGGTGCTGAACACGACTCTCATCATTCTCCCCTGCTCTGCTGTCACACGCTAAAAGACTCTTTATTGCAAAAAATATTTTTTGCATCACCATATTTTGAGAGCTATAATTTTTACATATTTTGGCCCACAGAGTCACGTGAGGTCTTGTTTTTTGCAGGATGAGTTGATGTTTTTATTGGTACTATTTTTGGGCACATGACTTTTTTTATTTCTGATTTTTGGAAGGCGGAATAAACAAAAGCCAGCAATTCATTAATTTCTTCTTTTTTTTGGGGGGGGGGGGGGTGTTTATACCGTTCCATGTGTGGTAAAATTGATAAGGCAGTTTTATTCTTCGGGTTAGTACGATTACAGCAATACTTAATTTATATAATTTTTTTATGTGTTTGCGCTTTTATAAAATACAAACTATTTTATATAAAAAATAATTATTTTTGCATCGCTTTATTCTGAGAGCTGTAACTTTTTTATTTTTCCGGTGAAGGAGCTGTATGGCAGCTTGTTTTTTTGCCCAAATGTAGTGCAGGCACAGTGTTCTGAGCATTGTTACCAATAGTAATGCACAGTTACAGTTGACTGGTTGCCATCCATCACGAGATTTGCTACTTAATGGACAGTAACAACTTTGCTACTGTATGGCTTTTGTTGGCAGTGCTTTAAGTTTACAAAAATGAAAAGATTGTGCAATTCGGGTTTTGGATGGGATGCTGTGCCGAGTTACTGTTGGGTATGGGGTTTTGAAAAGGATGCAGTGGAGTTGTCAAAGGAGGTGTTAAGACCTGCCTGGTGTTGTAACCGGACCTACTGGCTAACCTTTGAGGATTCACAATTTGTCCTTGTTGCAGTGATTCATCACTGTTGCTCAACAAATTGACTCAGTGTGCCTTGAAAGCCATGTACTGTCCATGTTCATAATTGCTACTTAACGTGTCGATGCTGCAACGCTCTTTCTCAATATCAAGTTTAGAGAGCCGCCATTGCTCTCTTGCATGTGAAAATAAATGCAGAACGAGCACCCCCAACAACTTAACCAGCTAGTAGTTTTGTTGGTACATAAGCAGAAGACTGTGAGTGTATGCTTGATTCCCTGCCACATAACCAGGGATATCTGATGGCACGACTGAGAAGGAGAAAATGTTTTCGGAGTACAACAAGCAGTAGGTGTGAATGATGATGACACCAACCTTCAACTGCTTCTTGAAGATGCAGCCTGACTACCAGCAAATTGAGCCCAAGATAATGAGGTAGGAGGACAGTTGAGGATTTTCTCATTTTGCTGGCTTGCTTTTCCCAAGTTAGCAGGTGTCGTTGCTTCATGTGCTGATAGAGAGCAGTAGTTCCCAGTGTGATTGATGTGGCTTTCTGTAGATTATTTTTCTCCTGCAGAGTTTGCACAGTCTCTCTGTGACCCCTAACTTGTTCCCAGGTCCTGTCCACCACCCAATCATCATCATGGTGTTCATCATCATTCCTGCTAGTTGTCTCAGTTTGAGAAAGATCTTGGACTCCTTTTCTCGCTTCCTTATATCCACTTCTCGATCTGACCTGACTAGCAGTGCCACTACCACAGCTTGCAAAGGCCAGAACTAATACCACTACCAAAAGGAGTAAGCATGTGGGGAATGTTATCCTTCACCTCCTCTGTCTCTGCCTCATCTCAGTCCAAACGCTGACTTTTCTCATCCAACGCATTGTTGGGATAACTGAATAAAGTTGTTGAATATTACATTATAGTTTCTTCTGGCAAATAATTGCATTGTATATACATAACTTATTAATTTAGAGCTTGTTTACTCTATTTGCACGTTTAGTAGGTATCTAATGCATAAATAAATATCTATGAATACACATTCATTTCTATACAGTGCAAACATCCCAATTGTTCTGCATTTGCTTGCCAAGAATAAAATTATGTAAATCCTCTGGATCCCTCAGCTGCCTGCTTGTTTTACTTTTGATTCCTTTTTTTTTTTTACCTCCCAAGTCGTAAATGACTGCTAAGGGTATGCTAGTGTCTTGTACTGTTACTGCTTGGCTGCATAACACATAAGCCTCATAAGCTGAGAGTAAACATTATTATTAGTGAATGATAATTGTTAAAGATGGATTTTCTTTGCATATCATTTGCAAAAAATTTTTTGTGATGATCTGTTTTAATATCCATATATTTCTAACCAAATTATTCAAGTTTGAAAGATGTCAATTGAAAGACAAAAGCATTTTTACACCCATTACCCAATAAATACAATGGCCCCAATTCATCAAAGCTTTCATGCCAGAATTCTGACTTAAAAGTTTTGAAAAGTCGCTAAATGTTCACCCCAGTTTCTTCCAGTTCCAACAAAATAGGCTGAGTTGGGGCAGGACAAGGGCGCAACATGACATTAAAGCTAGTCAAATTCAACATGAGTTGTGGCGTTCCCTATGCCAGAAATCTCACTTCAGTACCTGACTGAAGTGAAGTTTCTGATATAGCGCACGGAGGCGCACGCCACATGTCAGAGTGTCCAGTCTCCTAAAAAGGCATGCTCCTCTTCATAAATCAGGATCTTCTGACTCCAGCACACCCCCTCATCAAGTCCGGCATGAACAACACCAGTCTTGATTAATCAGGACCATTATATCTAATAAATACAAATGCAGAATTGTCTTGTATACTTGTAAGCTGATCTACCGTCCAACAGTGGGCAATTATTATCTCAGGCCAATGCTTTGAAGTAATGCAAAGGTAAGATTATGAGCCTGAACTGACTTCTTATACATAAACCTAGATCTGTGTCAACTGAACAGCAAATAGTGGTAAAAGATTAGTTTTTATAATTTATTGAGGTCAAAACTTGCTCTAACACTGCAGGTCTTGATTAGATGCACCTGGCTAACTGTGATTAAGAACCAGGGCCTGTTTCCACTTTGGTCTCTGTCAGCTGGGGAAGCGGCGCACAATAGGAGAGATAAACCATAGTCTCTCTGAAAGGAGTCTGCAAACGGCCGTGTGCACCAAACAGAGTATCACTGGTTGCTGTGGACAATAGCCATTTGCTAGAGATTTTGGGTTTATGGTTTTTAGTTCGATTCGGTACAACCTGTGTAAATAAATGTCACATTGTTTTGACACCAGAAGCCAGTGCCTGTGTGAACACTGCCTACTGCTGAGCATGAATCCCTACAGTTGGTTTCTGAATGTGAAGCATAATCCCACAGAGCACAGGAGATTGCAGTTTAAATGAAGGCCGGTTTCACACTTGCATACCGTGGCTTTGTGGAGGGCTGCGTACTTCCTCCGCTAAGCCTACTTCCGCATACTTCAGCATGCATTTTGCGTACTTATCTTTAAGATTGGGTACGCAGGACATGCAGATGTATGCGGATGTGTCGCTTTGACGCGCCCGCCGTCCGCAAAAAAAGCAACTTGTTGCGTTCCCATGCGGTCAGCGGGCACGTCAAAACAACGCATCCTCATATATCCACATGTCCTGCATACCCAATGTTAAAGATAGGTACGCAAGACGCATGCTGAAGTAGGTGGGGCTTAGCGGAGGACGTTCGCAGCCCTCCGCAAAGTCCCCAAACGCTAATGTGAACTTAGCCTAAAGGCAGCTATAGCACTGCAACACAGCCTAAAAGCATGGAGCAACTTGTTAAGCAACTATGCAGGCCAATTACAGCAGCAGCCATTACAGCTGCAGCAGCAGCAGACCCAACGGGAAATTAATAGTGATGAGAGAGTGTACTGGTTGCTCAGGTTTTCCCAAGCACACTCGGGTGACCTCCGAGTATTTGTTATTGCTCAGAGATATAGTTTTCATCGCCACAGTTGCATGATTTACAGCTGCCAGATACGCTGAATACATGTGAGGAATGCCTGTTTGTTAGGGAATTCCCACATGTATTCGACATATCTGGAAGCCGTAAATCATACAACTGAGGAGATGAAAACTATATCTCCAAGCGATAACAAATACTCGGAGGTCACCCGAGCAACGAGTACACTCGCTCATCACTAGAAATTAACAAACTCTTAAATCAGCAGTTTCAACAACAGCAGCAGCAGGAGTTAAAGCAGCAACAGTTGCAGCAGCAATAGCAGCAGCAGAAGCTCTCCAGGTCGGGGAGAAGGCGCCTCCAGCCAGCCGAAGTGACAAAGTCCATATGAGGTGGACAGTACGGGAGGCTTTGCAAAAAAAATGACTCTGAAAAACAACATTGAGACTTTCCTCACTGTCTTTGAGAAGGTGGCAGACAGAGGAAAACTGACATGAGCAAGGGGCAGAGGTCCTAGTTTCATACCTTACATCGTAGCCATAGAAAGCATTCTGTGATGCCAAGGAGTACGGCAAGCTGAAGGCAGAGATTATGGCAAATTTGGACGTAACCTTAGCAGTCAGGGTGCGACGAGTGCACCTCTGGCACTACCAATGGGACAAAGTGACTCAGTCCCAGATGTTTGACCTCTTACACCTGGTGCAACAATGGCTGCAGCCTGAGATCTGCTTTCTGGCACAGATGGTTGAAAGAGTGGTGGTGGACTCACTACTTAAATCCGTGTAAAGCTGGGTTGTCCAAGGAGATTCCCAGAATGCAGATAACTTTGTGAACTTGTGGAAAGATATTTGGCTGTGGAGAACTCCCTAACCAATCAAGGGAGTTTGAGGTAACCTTTCTGGTATACGCAAAAAAAGTGTCCCAAGACCACATCTAAGGGCCTCCCAAAGACCCATAAGGTGGCAGAGTCAGGTTCAAGGCATCTTACTCATGGTTCTGATTATTGGGTTCAAGGGATACATCTTGTACTGTTGTCTATTTTTGAGGTGTCACACTCGAGGGCATATATCAGCCCATTGTCCGTTGGTGTCAGAACCAATGGACTGCTTTTTAGGCTGACACTTCTCACATTTAGCACATCCCATGTGTAGGGCCACACTGCACTCTGGGAAGGGTCCTCAGCTGTTTGAGGTGATGGTGAATGGTGTTACTGTGAATGGACCTAGGAAGTTTGATGACCCCAGTAAGTGCCACTCTTCCACATGTACTAGTCCCTGGGAAAGGGGTGGGGGTAAGGTGTATGTATGGAGCTGCCATAAATTATCCAATGGCCCAAGTCGATATACTCATAGAATGTGGTACCGTGTCCCTCTAAGTGGGAGTGGGCAAGGACTTGTTACATGCTATTGTTATTGGACATAACTTTCTGTTGTTCTGGGACTTATGAACTAAAGCTCTGGCACCCAGTAGCTTGGTATGCCATCAGGAGTTGGCTATGGTTACAAGGTCACATTATGTAAACTGTGAATTTCCTTTCACTGTACTGGCTAGAGAGGAGGATGAGGAAGCATCACTTGAAGACAATGTTCCTGACATGGAGGAGTCCCAGGAAAACTTTTAGGCTGCCTATCTCAGGTACTGTAAGGGTACCGTCACACAGTCCATTTTCATCGCTACGACGGCACGATTCGTGACGTTGCAGCGTCGTAGACTGCGGTCAAACGTTGCAATACACGGCGCTGGAGCGATAATTTCATGACGTATTTGCGATGTAGAAGCCGTTGGTTACTGTGCGCACATCGTATACAACCTGTGTCACACGATGCAATCATGCCGCCACAGCGGGACACTAGACGACGAAAGAAAGTTTCAAACGATCTGCTACGACGTACGATTCTCAGCGGGGTTCTGGATCGCAGTAGCGTGTCAGACACTACGATATCGTAACGATATCGCTAGAACGTCATGAATCGTGCCGTCGTAGCGATGAAAATGGCACTGTGTGACGGTACCCTTAGTGTGTACTGTAAGTGTGTTCAACTGATTAAAATGATACCAGGGTGATGAAATCCATCTTGTGATTGTGAACATATACTCAGTATGTAAGATAGGGGTAGGTCACTGAGGGATCAGTGACTGGACATAAGTCATCCATATGAATATATAAGCAGACCACCACAGGCCGCCCCGGAGCACGGGAATCTCATTAACTGAAAACTGAAAATAAAGATTAAACAACAACCACAAGACGGATTTAATCAACCAAGGTATCATTGTAATCAGTATAACGGCGCCGACCAGACACTGCAGGTTACTGTGCACAATCCTGCTGACAGGTTCCCTTTAAAAAAAAGTAGACTGCTCTTTAATTAAAAAAACTATCCCATGATCTCTGCAGTGGTGACTGTTGAAAATGATGGGATTTTATGTGGTCATGTAAGCCATGCATGTCACATATCTTATTAACATTCAGTGTACATACAGTACATTGTTTTTCACACATTCTTACTACAGGTCAGCAGAGGCAATATTCAAATTATGACTGCCATTTTCTGCAAATCTGCAGTGAAAGGATGGAATGTGAGTGTAATCTTTAGGCCCTATATGCTTTGTAACTTTCCATTCTAGAGGCTTTATGAGAAAATAAAACTGAAGGTCTGGCTGATTTTCTTATATTCTGATGTAATTAATTAATAAAATATTCACCAATATGAATAGCTAAAAGCAGGCAAGTGGGGTGTCTCAAGTAACGAAAAGTTTGTTAGCGATTTGAGTATTTTTTTTTTCATGAAATAAGTAGCAGTTGAAGGGAAGGGATCAGGAAAGCTGGCGGTTTTCCAAAGCAAACACGGGAGAGCCGAAGACTACAGCACTAAGCTGCTCTCCTTTTGTTACTAAAGCCAAACTCAGTGGGATGTTATGTAAGCATTGAATTGCTGGCATTTACTTGGTGCCATGTTTTTTTTTTCTCTGTACCAGGCACTTAGCAAATGTTTATAGGGAAAAGAGAAAATATCTTTAATATACAAAAAAAATACTGTTTCCACCATTGATCTCAAAACACAATATATAGGAAATATAGAAATAAAAAGAATGACATTAAATTGGAGCAAGAACCCCAAATAAAATGATTTAATATTGGATAAGCTCTGAACAGTTTTCCAATGATATGGAGACTACAAGTTGTCCAAGAGAATAGTCAGTGAGGGAACCAGAGCAAAAATGAAATTCTCTTACAGGACCACCACAGGATAAACTAAACGACTTGTCTGGGTCTAGCTTATTTTTTTCTGTGGGTCTAAGAACTAACAGGTAGGTAGTTACTGACTCCCTTACTATTCTCCTTGGGGCAAGCTCAGAGCGGTTACGGACTGCTCCGACCAGTGAATCTGCTGCTTCATGTCAATAAAGCAACTGTTCTGGGCTGCTCTGTCTTCGCAATGTGGATGCCCACATCATGTTGATTGACAGCAGGGACATAGCGCGGCACCGCCACCGGGACACACGCAGCGGCGTGCCACACATCGGAACACCCCCTCATCCCAGCCTGTGGCAATGCTCCACTCTTGTCTCCTCCAGCAGCCACCCTGGGAGCCCGCTTCACCGCAGCCACCACCACCTGTAAACAATAAGATGCATGGATTATAAGAAGCGGCACCATTTTATTAAAAACATTTTTTCCTATTTTTCTCATGAAAATATGGGGTGCGTCTTATAGTCCGAAGCGTCTTATAATCAGAAAAATACAGTAATTGATTGTCCAAAGTGTTACCATAATGCTGTCTTGGGTATCATATTCCTTATCATCTTTAACATCCAAGAAACAAAATAGAATGAAAAGAAGAAAAGAGTGCAGAGTAGGTAATAGAAAGTATGGAAAAAAAGAGAAAGGAGGAAATAGGGGGGGTCTGATTAAGAGGGCGCAAGAAAGTGGAGGGAGGGGGGAAGAGAAGGGAACTGAGGGGTGAAGTATGAGGAGAGATGAATCCCCCCATTATTGTTAGACAAAGAACCCTCAATGGTTTACCTCTCTAGTCCAGTATTCCTGTTGAAAGACGGAAGATGGATAATCTGTTCATTAAGGGGCAGATTGAGCATGGTAGAAGCGCTGTCAAATTGGTGAGAGGAAAAGAAGGGTAAAGATTTGTGCAGAAAATGCATAGGTTTTGTTCACCAAGAGACAGGTGTGTTCAAGGAAAAGAGGCTGTTTAAATGATGCTGGCTTGTTAGATCAGAGATATAGTGAAAAACTTCCAAATGTGTAATTAGAAGCAAACTGCAGGAAGAAAAACAAGGTGATAAGATTTTGTATGTAAATGCATGTAACAAACATGGTAGTGATCCCCCTGCCAATCCCAATTTGACTCCACCCCCAAGTAGATTCAGCAGTTATACATCAGTCTTTCACTGCCATCTGAGACTTGCTAGGACAATTACTCAGTCAAGGTGGGCAGCTCAACTCAACACCTGCTGCTCGCCCCCAGCACTTACATAGACTGCTACTACCAGACCTCACACCTAAGTCTAGGGGACCCGATACTGTACAATGACCTCACACCCCAGTCTGGGGGACTAGATAATGCAGAGTCCCAGGAGGGCATGTGGCGTCCCTGGAATCCTAGTGAAATGCTGGCCATGATGAGTAGAATGCCAGACCATGAAATGATTCCCATGACATTTGTTAGAGAGATAGATAAAATTAAAAAGCCTTTCTCCTGTTGTTGGTGAGATCTAGAGGACCTGGAGTCAGCAAAGGCAGAGGATACTTTTTACCCCTTGTGGTGGGGGCAATAGTGGCCCCACCCACAGATGATACTTCACTGGATTCGGGGAAGCAGTATGTGAGAAAACTCATTCAGAGTGGGCAGGCCTGGTGAGCTTCCCAGTCAGCCCCCCTTTATGATATCCAACAGGATGATACAGAGTCAGTAAAAAAAATATTATACTTGGCTCTGGCAAAAATGGCAGGGCTTAGGATGCGTGAACACATCCGCGGTCCACACCCATTTACTTAAGTGACTCACTTTGCACTCTATTGACAAGCGGTGGACTCCGCGTTGTATTTAGGACCCACAGTGAGCTAAGCATATACCTACTCTCCATCCTATTTGATGGACGACCTATCATTATTAAGAAGAATAACTGATCAGGATTCAGTCTGATCAACCACCATTATTTCCCCACAAGTCTGTGCACACTGTCTCTGTCCCCCTGTGCGTTTGTTGGCTGGGGTCCCATGCGCTGTCTCTACCCCTCTGCACTGCCTGGGGCCCTTGTATGCTGCCTGGGGGACTGTTCACGGCCTGGGGCCATGTGCGCTGCCTGGGGCCATATGCGCTGCCTGGGGCCACTGTGTGCTGCCTAGAGCCCCAGTGTGCTGCCTGGAGCCTCATGCGCTGCCTGGAGCCTCATGCGCTGCCAGGGGCCCCTGTATGCTGCCTAGGGCCACTGTATGCTGCCTGGGGCCCTGTACGCTGCCTGGGGCCCCGTGCACTGCCTGAAGACCCTGTTTGCTGCCTGGGGCCCTGTCTACTGCCTGGGACCCCGTTCGCTGTCTCTGCCCCCATGTGCTGCCTGGGGCCACTGTGCCCTGCCTGGGGTCCTGTGTGCTGCCTGGGGCCCCCGTGTGATGTCCGGGGTCCCGTGCACTGCCAGGGGCTCCTGTATGCTGCCTGGGGCCACTGTGCGCTGCCTGGCACCCTGTATATCACTCAATGGTTCTCAAAAGCCTGAAAAATCTGATCTACAGCAGCTGGGGTATATTCTGGCCCAGAGGGGTATAATCTGGCCTAGGCCAATTCATACCCCAGGGTATAGTTTGGACTAGGCCAGAATATACCCGGGGTATAATCTGGCCTAGGCCATGTGAACCCCGAGTATATTATGGGTGGGGGGTTAATCAGGCCTGTTACACCGGTCCAGAGCCCCTCTTATATATGACCAGTCCCAACAAGGGGACCAGACCATGAAAGGCTATGTGCACACGTCTGAAATTGTCGCTGAAATTTCGGCGGCAATTCAGCAACTCCCTGCCACGGGAAATACGCATGCGGAATTGGCATGCATTTTCCCGCTAAACACTAGCGTTTTTCAAGTGTAATTAGCTTGCAGAATGCTAGCGTTTTCCAAGCGATCTGTAGCATCGCTTGGAAAACTGATTGACAGGTTGGTCACACTTGTCAAACATACTGTTTGACAAGAGTGACCAACATTTTGCTATTGGTGCTGCCTATACAGCATCAGTAGTAAAAAGATATAATGTTAAACATAATAAAAAAATAAAAAATTGTGATAATCTCACCTTCCGACGTCCCCCGCAGCCTTCCCGCTCCTTGCGATGCTTACGCCAGCTCCCGTTCCCAGCGATTCTGTGCGAAAATGACTTCTGATGATGTAGCATCACAGGTTATTGTCGCAATGCATCCCTGGGAACGGGAGCTGGCGGGAGCATCGCTAAGGCCTGGGCTGGATCCGGGGGCCGCCAGAAGGTGAGTATATAAATATTTTTTATTTTAATTATTTTTTTTACACAGGATATGGTGCCCAGTCCCTGGAGGAGAGTCTCCTCTCCTCCACACCTGGGTACCATCCGCACAATATCCGCTTACTTTGCGCATGGTGGGCATAGCCCATAGTAAGTGGGTCAATGCATTCCTATGTGTGCGGAATCACCGAGATTCCGCACAAAGAATGAGCATGCTGCATATTTTCCGCAATGCAATTCCGCCGCGGGAAAATGCGCATTAGCAAAGCATTGCGGAATCCCATTGAATTTAATGGGTTATGTTGTGTATGCGTTTTTGCGGTGAAAAACCACGGCAAAAACACATAAAATCTGCAACGTGTGCCTAAAGATGAAGAAACATCACATGTTGGAATTGTCAAAAGCTTGGACACATAAAGAGAAGCTGCAGCTTCCCTCCTAGGCCCAGAGTAGAGAATGATAACTTCCCTCCTCTCCTTTCTCCAGCAGTAGAGTCAGGGTATCACTACTATAATGGCAAAGCAGAGTCAGGACCGGCATGTATAATGTCCTTCAGTAAATTTGGTCCTGCACCCATTATTCCCATTTCAATTGTGGGCGGTGATCCCTTGCCTTTTCTCATTGACACTGGTGCAACCAAAACAGTAGTGCACAGGAAAGATTTAGATACTAGCTGTCTCTCCCAGCAGTCACTTCCTTGTGTTGGGGCAGAAGGAAAAACCATACACACCCAATGACATGCCCCATTACAGTTTCCTTCCAACCCAATCAGTCCACCCTTAGCAGACACCTAGTCAGTGACACCGCCCCTGTGAATCTTCTTGGTGCTGACCTGATGCAGAAAATATCTGCCAACATCAGTGTGTGGAGCATGGTACTGTGTGCCTCTCTGGTACCCTAAACGAAAAGGAGGTTTGCCTACTGGCTGCCTGCGATTATATCCCTTGATCCATGTTTGTCACAGTATGCTCTGAAGAGGACACCTCCCAGTTGTTCTGTCTCCTATAACAGAATACTTCTGGTCCAATGGGCCAGCAGATGTAGGCCGCCTGTTTGTGCCCACAGTTAGAGTTGATCTAACTCCTGGAGCCCCCTTGCCAAGAAAGCAACAGTACCCATAGAGTATGGCACAGGCAGATGCAATATCCAAAACAGTGAAGGAGTTTTTAGAAAAAGGGGTTATTGTCGAAATTGCATCACCATGCAATACCCCACTGTTCCCAGTAAAGAAAAGGGTAGAGAAAGGTTAGCCTGTCCAGTACTGCATTGTCCATAACTTGCGGGCCACTATCCTCAATACACCCATTGTGCCTAGCCCGCATACCCTATTGGCACAGATCCCTCACATGGCCACCCATTTTATGGTCATTGATCTAGCCATTGCTTTCTTTTCAGTACCACTCCACTCCAATTCCTGGTACTTGTTTGCCTTCACACACCAGAGCAAACAGTATGCCTGGGTGGTACTCCCCAAGATGCCCAAAATTGGCCCAGCCAATACATGGCGCCATGTCTTCAATCCTAGTAGACTGTCACAGGCCATCTGACCCGGCTGTCCTCCAGTATGTCGATGACTTACTCATTTGCTGCCCCAGTAAAGAGGACTGTATTGAAAACACTGTCCCTCCAACAGTTCCTTGCAGACAGTGGCTGCAAAGCTTCTAAAAGGAGATTCCAGTTTGCTGTTCAACTGTCATGTTTTTGGGCCACTGTATTTCTGCAGGGGGGAAGCAACTCACTACAAACAGAAAGAGGGCTATTAAGATGCTCACCCCTCCTTCTAATCCTGCAGCCCTGAGAGCTTTTAGAAATGCCTTGGCCCTTATGTAGCCATTGTATAATTGCCTATCCACCCAGCCTTTCCATCTGATGTCTGAGGTCCTAGAAAACTTCTATACCCTCAAACTAACCATCTTTTCCACTTCGGCCTTAGACCTCTCAAACTACTCAAAACCTTTCAGACTGTCATGAACAGTCAGGTTATGCTTTTGTGTACTCACTCAAGCCCATGGTGGTCAAGAGCGACCAGTGGCCTACTACGCCACTCGTTTAGACCCAGTAGCAAGAGGTGCTCCCTCTTGTATGAGAGCCATAAATGCCGTGCAGCTCCTCTTGCCTAAGTCTGCTGATATTGTTCTGACTTTCTCCCTCACTGTTTATGGAACGCCCGCCATGGCCGTGGGGTACTCGGTTCCGGGTCCAGTACCAGCGGCAGCTACCCAGTCTGTGGCCCTGAGCACCCATGTTAAAGGGAAGATCTTTAAAGGGATTTGTGAAATAATAAAAGTTTGTGACACCACCTGTGGTATTCGGTCAGGGATGACCGACGCTGCTTAAAGGGGTCCACTGGGGTGATGTTATGGCAGCTGGGATGGTGTAGCTTCCCACAGGTGAAGCTGGGTCCCTAGGGCTCCCGGTGTAGTAGATGAAGATGGTGTAGTAAGAAACAGAGGACACAAGGTTGCAGTCTCTTTACCTCTTTATTTGGTTTAAGGCAGCCACAGTCCAGGGCACCGGATCACAGGTGCTGGTATGGTCCGGCCGGCTCAGAAATCCCTCTAACCACGTGGAGTTGGAAGCCTTCCTTCTAGTGCTTTGTTGTTGTAGTCCCTTGCTGCCATAGGCCTCAAACAAGGTCCTCACGTTCTCTCTGTCCCCTGTTGTGAATTCCGTTCTCGGGCTCCCTCCTGTGGTCATGAGTGGTACTTTGTGAGTTCTGTTCATGGGCTCCCTCTGGTGGCTTTTAGTGTTACGGCTGGTCTGTAGCTGGACTCCAGCTACCTCGTTTCCTGCTAGGCCTGCTGCCTATTTAACTCCAACTGGACCTTTACTTGTTGCCTGCTGTCGTATTCAGTACTGGTTCAGATCTCTCTGGGACTTCCCTTGTGACCTGTCTCCTCGTGGAGAAGCTAAGTTCATGCTAGTCCATTTTTGCTCATTGCTATTTGAAAATGTTTCTCAGTATGTTATGAGTTCAGTCCAGCTTGCTTATATGCTATTTGATTGCTAGCTGGAAGCTCTGGGGTGCGAAGTTGCGCCCCTCACATCGTGAGTCGGTGTGGGGGTCTTTTTGTATTCTCTGCGTGGATACTTTTGTAGTATTTTATACTGACCGCACAGATTCCTTGCTATCTTCTGACTATTTAGTTATTAGCGGGCCTCATTTGCTAAAGCCTATTTTCATTTCTATGTTTGTGTTTTCCCCTTAAACTCACCGTTATTATTTGTGGGGGGCTGCTTACACTTTGGGGAAAATTTCTCTGAGGCAAGTGAGGCTTTGTTTCTCTCTAGGGGTAGCTAGTTTCTCAGGCTGTGAACGAGGCGTCTAGGCCGAGTTAGGAACGCTCCACGGCTGCCTATAGTGTGTGTTGATAGGATCAGGATTGCGGTCAGTAAAGTTCCCACATTCCCAGAGCTTGTCCTTTTTTTTTGGTTTACCCATCAGGTCAGTTCATGTGTTCCTTACCACCAGGATCATAACAGTCCCCCTTTAGGTAGGACAGTAACCCGTATGACAGGTAACTCGAGCCTTTTTACAGGATCTCTATCACAACCCGGGCTCTATGCGTTACTGTTTCTTCAGGTGTCTATGGTGGACAGGTGACTTGCATTCCAGCTGTCCTGCCGGTTTCTGCCTTGGGGCATAGAGTTACTCCCACAACCTCAGTCTTCCGGCTACCTGTATACTGCGCTCAGCGTGGAGGAAGCTCACTAGCAGCTTCTCTCTCAGCTCTTTACTTCGCCTTTTGCTTCTCTTCCCTTTCAGTCTCTTTCAAGTTGCTCTGCTCTCTTTGCTCTTCCCAGGATCTGCAGCACCTCATGTGGCTGCATGGCCTCTCTTTTCCTTCCTCACTCCTTGCTCTCCTCTCACCAACTGTCTCTTTCCAACTGCGTAGCAACTGCCTAGCAACTGACTCCTCCTCCCGACCAGAGACAGCAGCTCCCCTGAAGTCAGGTGTAGAGCTCCCCCTTCTGGCCTGGAGTCAGAACGGTGTTGTATGCGCTGAATACCTGTTAAAGGGATCCTTCCTCGCTTCCAAGCATGACCTCACTCTCCCCGTGAGGAAAGCAATGCCACTGAAACAACCAGGGACCTGGGGGGTTACACTTATGTTACTCCTGACGCTACTGCCATTCTTTCTCAAGTACAACCAAAACATCTCAGTACTGCTTGACTTCTTAGGCTTCAATGTGTCTTTGTCAGCCTGACAACATCATTCACTGTTGCACTACTCTAAATCCAGCCCCCTTGTTGCTTTTAGAGGGGGGAGGGGGTGGTAGTCATAACCTGGGTGACCAGCCAGTTCAGCCAGAAGAGGAACATGACTGTATATAAATAATGTCCCAGGAAACGATGGGTTTCAGTCATGTTACTGATGTCCCACTAGATAACCCAGACCATGAGGTCTTTGTGGATGGATCGCAGTATGGCATAGATGGCTGGTTCTACAATGGATATCCTGTTGTTTCCCTCCATGAAACAATAAAAGCAGAAATGCTGCCCCCACACATGTCCGTCCAGGAAGCTAAACTACCACTTAAGAAAAGAACCTATACATAGTTGGTATCTGCGAACTCGTTATGAGCTGGCGAATCAAAATGGCAGGTCAGTTTTAGCATTTAGTGAACATGATAGAAAAACAAACAAAAAACAATTGCAGAATTGCATTTTTTTCAATTTCTCAGCACTTGGTATTTTATTCCCGTTTTCCAGTGCACTATATGGTAAAATCAATAGGGTTGTTCAAAAGTACAACTCATCTCGCAAAAAACAAGCCCTCACATGGCCATGACGGAAAAATAAAAAAGTTATGGCTCTGGGATGAAGTTGATCAAAAAGCAAAGACAGAAAATCACAATGTTATGAAGGCGTTAAAGAGAACCCGGTAGCCAACTCAGCAGTGTATCAGTGCAGAGCTGGCTGTCAGTCAGTGCCAGGCGTGGTTACAGCCATTGCTCTTAGTGCTGTGATGACTTAAATTGCTCCAGACACACCTGCATGACTAAAAGCTAGCGGGTCCCAGGAGAAATTAAGTTAATTTTTTCCCTGCATGCCGCACTTTCAATACTGTAACGAGACACCTTCATAACACTATTAACCTGCAGGTTAACAGCATTATTTAACTTGACAGGTTCCTTTAAAATGGATAAAGAAAGCCTCTAGTATACTATGTCATGGGAATTGGGCTAACTTTAATATAAAGTACAAGTAAGGGGTTTCAAATATTTGTCATTGGATCACCTGCAATTTGAATTTATCCCCTTTCTGATATGTGACGTTTGCTGAGCCTGCATCATACCAGGCAAGTGACAGCTTTGTTATGCACAGCTTTTTTACACAGCTGCTTGGAAAAGCAACTGACAGTGGCCCAGGTGCATGATCCTGAGGTCATCACCCCTGGCTCACTTGTGATGGTATGTGGGGTGTCACTGAAGGTCTCCATGGCGCTCATGTCTCCACTTCATACTGCTGTGACACCGAACCACAGGCTGAGCTTCATAGGAGACCATGAATTTATCTATATACTGCAATACAATTACATTGCAGTATGTCAAACAAGAGACCAGATTATAACAGGTTCAAGTCCCCCAAGGGGACTACAAATTTATTTAAAAAAACCCATAAAAATTCAAATCACTCCCATTTTCCACCAAATTACACAATACTTACTCAGTAAATGCCATAAACAGAAAAAATGTTTTGTTTGTTTTTTAACAGTAATGTTCTGGCATGCGCCTTTATATCAGTACATTACCCTGTGTATGGCAACATGAACATCCACAGTAATTGTCAGGGCATGTCTGGTCATTTAGACAAAACTCTGATCCTTGCCATATGGAGTCATAATATTTTGCCACACTGTAAGAATGCTAATGTTTAAAGGGTCTATTGTGAAACAAACACATTGTCATGGTAACCAATCAGATCTGAGTTTTCGCTTAATCTAGCGCAGGATTGAAAAGGAAAGATCTGATTGGACAGCTATTTTTTTGTTTGCACTAGTTTTCATAGATGAGGTCCACTGTGTGTAGGCATAGCTCCTAATTAGTTCCAGATTATTCAGAATTATCATTGCAAATATTGTCTCGTACACTAAAATGCTGTTTTTAGATATGTAAGCGACTTAATAGGAACATAGTTTGACGGAAAATAAACATAAATCATCACTTTTTTTTTTTTTTTACCTTCCCTTTGATGATGATACATGTCTCCGGATCCAGATTCTGCCTCAAGGTTAAAAATTAGAAACTATTCTTGGAAATTCTCAAGACTAGACATGCCACTCCTGTAACACTGCAGGAGCTGTAATTTCTACCAGAAAGTCTAAGTATAGCCTCTGAAAATGTATTTTGTACAAGCGGTCAACTCATATTTGCAAAATAAGAGACATTTCTAGAAGACACATAGAAGACATGTTTGTGCCCTTAAAGGGAATCTTTCAGTAAGATCCATCGTCCTCAACCAAACCACACATATGGGCATGCAGATATGCCTCCACTCTGTGCCAGTCATTGCACTGGCTGCCCATCTGCTACAGAGTCCAACATAAACTTTTCACTGTCACCCATAAAGCTCTCCACAGTTCAGCAGCACCCTACATCTCCTCCCTCATCTCTGTCTACCACTCTACCTGTACTCTCCGTTCCGCTAATGACCTAGGACTAACATCCTCCATAATCTGAACCTTCAACTTCCGTCTCCAAGATTTCTCTTGTGCTGCACCAGTTCTCTGAAATGCACTACCCCAAACAATTCAATCATTTCCCAGTCTTAAAAATGCATTTTGTGTCAGTGACTGCTGCATGCTGTGACAGTAATAAGGCTACTTTCACACTAGTGTCGTGCACTGCACGTCGCTATGCGTCGTTTTGGAGAAAAAACGCATCCTGCAAAAGTGCTTGCAGGATGCGTTTTTTCTCCATAGACTTTTATTAACGATGCAGTGCGACGCATTGCCACACATCGCAACCGTCGTGCGACGGTTGCGTCGTGTTGCGTCGGACCGTCACCACCAAAAAACGTTGCTTGTAATGTTTTTTGGTGCATCGTTCTCGTCTTTTCCAACCGTGCATGCGTGGCCGGAACTCCGCCCCGCACCTCACAATGGGGCAGCGGATGCGTTGAAAAACAGCATCCGCTGCCCCGTTGTGCGGCGCTTCCACAGCTAGCATCGGTGCGCCGCCACGTCGCATAGCGACGTGCAGCGCACGACGCTAGTGTGAAAGTAGCCTAATTGCTCCGGGTTTGCCTGATGACGAGTGAAATAAAGTTTATTTACTCCGGAATGCCTCACAGTACAGCAGCCGGGCACCTCCATAAGGCTGCTGTCAGATTAACCCTACAACAAGTTAATAGCATTATCGAAGAGGACAGGGCTTCTTCTAAAAACACAGTCTAGTTATAAAAGCGAACATTGAATATATACATTTTGAACTACTATGTAGACTAGATTTATAAATTTGAGGCATAGCATACATTTTGACCAAATTATCTGCCAGTGACAAGGTGACCTTCTCTAATGGGAGCCTACACTATCAGACTTTGCTCTCCTGGACCTAAGCGTGCAAAGGTAAACTAAACGTACTGTATAATCCAACTTTTATTAAAACCAGTCTTACACAGATAGGACGAGTTCTCAGTTAATGTAGGTGCGGTCTTTTATCCTCAAAGGTACACTGCAGAAAATAAACTAAAATGGATAAGCACCTCCTAAAAGAAAGAATTCAATGTACAGGTTGTTGTGAGTGCATTGCTATAAAAACAAGCAAGCAGATGCAAATGCACTCTCAGCATGCTAAGGTATATGCAAACATTGAATTAATATACTGTATATACTGTATATATATATATATTTTTTTTTTTTAACTATTAGACTGTACTATAAAGATCTATAACAGACTGTACCCTATAAAGGTCTACTCGGTCATATGTGAATCAACCCAACCAAAAGTAACTTACATGTTGTCCTAAAGCGTTAGTCCTGCATAGCTCATTTCCTCATTAGCGAGTGTTGTGCACCGATGCAATTCATTAGAATCTCGATGTGGAAGTGACTGAGCAGGACAAACCTGTTGGCTAACCTGCGTTGGTACAGGTACTTGGGGTTTCAACAGGTATTGTATTTTTATTTATTTTAAAGAATATGCCTAATACTAAAATCCTTTCATTCCTATTCCTAGACAAAGGGATCTGTATAACACTGCCCAACGATTGTTACCCTGTTGTGAATTCTGCTCTTGGGTTCCCTCCGGTGGTTGTTGATAGTAATGCAGTTGTCCCTGGGTTGCAATCCTGGGCAGGTGTCCCTGCTGATTGCAGCTCTGACTGGGATATTTAGGTGTGCAGGATTCATTAGCCCTTGCCAGTTGTCCATTGTTCTTGGGGGTTTTGCATCTCTGTCTGGTTCCTCCTGCCCTGCTGCCAAATCCGCAAAGATAAGTGTCTGGTTTTTGTTTCTACAGCACACATGCTGTGTGCTTTACTATTCAGTGCTATTCATGGTTTTTTCTTGTCCAGCTACACATGCTGTGTGCTTTACTATTCAGTGCTATTCATGGTTTTTTCTTGTCCAGCTTAGACTGTGTTTGGATATTTTCAGTCAAGTTGGATTCTCAGGAGAAGCAGATATACATTCCATGTCTTTAGTTAGATGTGGACTTTTTGTATTATCTGCTGTGGATATTTTTAGGGTTTTAATACTGACCGCTTAGTATTCTGTCCTATCCTTTCCTATTTAGCTAGCGTGGCCTCTTTTGCTAAATCCTGATTTCTGCCTGCGTGTGTCTTTTCCTCTAATACTCACAGTCAATATTTGTGGGGGGCTGCCTATCCTTTGGGGTTCTGCTCTGAGGCAAGATAGAATTCCCATTTCCATCTATAGGGGTATTTAGTCCTCCGGCTGTGTCGAGGTGTCTAGGATGTGTTAGGTACACCCCACGGCTACTTCTAGTTGCGGTGTCAGTTTAGGGTTTGCGGTCAGTACAGGTTCCACCTACTCCTGAGAAAGTCCCATGCGGCTCCAAGGTCACCAGATCATAACATTACCCCCAACACCATTCTGTCCCACATTGTAATTGAACTTTGGCTACCAACTATCATACTGTGAACGTGAGCACAATAGGAATACTGAGGGTCAGCATATCCTGCTCATGGATAGATCGGGTTCATTGTGCCTAATTTTACCATAAGCAGCACAATCAAACTCCCCTCCATTTCTCCACAGGGCTAAATGGGGCATGGCCCCCAACCTGGGCATGAGCTAGTTTTAGAGACTCTGCGTGCACATTTCTCAACATAAGTTGCAGTTAGGTCTGGTATTACAACTTATACAGGGTGGGCCATGTGTATGGATACACATAAATAAAATGGGAATGGTTGGTGATATCAACTTCCTGTTTGTGGCACATTAGTATATGGGAGGGAGAAACTTTTCAAGATGGGTGGTGACCATGGCGGCCATTTTGAAGTCAGCCATTTTGGATCCAACTTTATTTTTTCCAATGGGAAGAGGGTCATGTGACACATCAAAGCTACTGAGAATTTCACAAGAAAAACAATGGTGTGTTTGGTTTTAACGTAACTTTATTCTTTCATGAGTTATATACAAGTTTATCTTTGTTTACAGCCATTGACATGTCGCAGAGGTTAACATGTGAGGAGCGGATAGAAATTGTGTTGATGTCTGGTGAACGCCGTATCCTGTCATTGCAGCAGATTTCAATGCAAGACACTACGCAAGAAAACTGTCACCATTCCCATTTTATTTAGGTGGATCCATATTAATGGCCCACCCAAAAAAGTTTGCCTCATCACTGAACATAATGTTTTGTGTAAACTGAGGGTCCTGTTCCAATTTTTGTTTTGCCCATTCTGCAAATTCAGTGCGCCGATCTGGGTCACCAACCATTCCCTTTTTATTTAGGTGTATACATATAAATGGCCCACCCTGTATACTTTCCACACATCTTCTGACATAAGTTACCATTGGCATTTCTGTGCCATGCCGAAGGAAAACCGTGCAGGATCACTGTCTGTATAATCCTTAAGGGTTCACTCACATGAGTGTAGATTCTCTCATGTGAGAGAATCGGGCCGATCATGCCAACGACACTTGTCTCAAACTCTGACAGAGTTTGATCTGAGTGTCAGCTTAGTGTGATTCGATTCTCTATCATGAAAGAATCGCATCACAGGTGCGGAGAAGATGGAGAACTTAATTTCTCCATCTTCTCCATTGTCTCTGGGTCCGCAGATGTCGGACTGCACTCGGATATCATATTCACCCATAGACTTGTATGATCTGAATATCAGAGCCACTCGCAACATGCTGCTATAGGTTTCTCATGCCAAACCGGCATGAGAAGATAATTGCAGGTCTGCACTGCCCCATAGTATAATATTGGGCTGAGTGCTCTCCAATAATACATCGGATAGCACTCGGCTGTTTTATATGGCAGTGTGAGTGAACCCTAAAGGTTAGAAAAAGCTCTGAATGCCATGGATAATAGAACTCAGCTCTCAGCATTTACACTGGAAAATACATACAGTATATAGAGGTAAAGCTACAGGTTATCCCAACATAAATCATATTGTTAGTCCAAAATACACATAAAATATTGGCCCAAATCAGTGTAGTGAATGACTAAACAGAATGCTGTGCTCTGGGAAAGGAAATGCTGAAGTGCTGCCAAAACTGGAAGTAGTTCTTTCTCAGTGGAAAATTACATGGAAAACAATTGCAATTATATTTTTTTACATGGAGCTCTTTGGCTGACTGTAATAGGTGGAATATATTTACAAATTCTTGTAAGGGCTCACGTAGAATGGCTGAATATGGCTCGAATAAAAGTCTATGTGGCTCCACTGTACAAAGAATTCCAACTAGAAATGAATTGTAGCATGTTGCATTGGATGCTGTTTAATAAAAATAATCCAGAGAAGACTATGGTGCTTATATATAGTCACTATATGGTGGAATAGGCAGCCGCAGGGACTTCGGGTGTCATCACACAGGCTCCATGTACATGGCCTCAGACATTCCTATTGGCTACCATAAAGTCTCAGGACATTGGATATCACACATACCCATTATAATAACCTATGCTGCTATGCACAAGTCCATTTTATTACATTAACCATTTGTCCATGTAACCCATACAGAGACATGTCCATTATTTTCTGGCAGCATGGATGACAAGGGTCAATGCAAGTCTATGGATCTGTGAAAAGCATGTAGACCACGCAGATGCCATCCATGTGCCATCTGCATGCTATACATGTGCTGTACTTGTTTAATATTGCAAAGTATAGGAGAAGCTTTGGAATTTCTTATTTTATTGACCCATCCGTGAAAAACACTGATGACACACAGATGGGAAACACTGGTGGCACCAGTACCAGTTTTTCACAGGCATTTTTAAACCCGGACGTGTGAAGGAGGTCCAACAACTTTGCCACATTTTATTTTCCTCTATGTCTTACAATGGGATTATAATCTCTTGGCTACAAATGAACATTTTATATTGGCTAAATAAGACGCTACATAAATTATGGCCAAAAGTCCAGGTTTATATTTCTTCAGTGTCAATGAAATGAAATGAATTCAATGAAAAACCATTTCTCTGCTCAAATAAAAAACATGTGTTTTTTTCTCAAGAGGCAATATAATACCCAAGATAAAAAGGAATCTATTCTGTGTTTATAGATTATTAATCTTAAATGTCAGATCTGGTTCTTGGCATAAAAAGGGTTTATATCAGTTCAGCTTCTTGCTGGTTTAACTTATTCTGATTTTATTATCTAATATGACTATGGTTTGGCTGTTGCCACAATGTTCCATACATGAAAGGTTTTTATATGAAATACGCTGCATCTCATATTGATAAAATTGGGTTCTTAATAGAGCTCTCCTGGAAACATTTTTCTAGTAAATCTCTGGATTATACTGACTCTATCTTCATATAGAATGGCATGAAGATACAGTTGAAACCAGAAGTTTACATACACTATATAAAAAGACACATATGCATGTTTTCTCAATATCGGACATGAAATCAGAATAAACTTTTCCCGTAATAGGTCAATTAGGATTACCATAATTATTAATATTTGCCAAATGCCAGAATAATGAGAGAGAGAATGTTTTAATCAGAATGACACCGGAAGTCCTGCCCCCATTGACAGAGTGGAGTGGAAAAGAAGCCTCCTCTCTGTAGACGTGACGTCGGCGGAGGCTTCAGCATGCCCGGCAGGAGAAGTCTGTGACCCCTCTGTGCCGAGGAAGAACGGCGCCGTGCACAACAGTCAGGTTAGCTACAATTACCTCCCTGTTAGTGCTTAGGTACATTTTTTGTTTTCTTTTAAGTTTCGACTATACCATTTAAGAATTCAGTTAGGTCACAAAACTACGTAATTTTTTTTTTAAATTGAGAGACCTCATATCTTTATGGTGACCAATAACATTTTTTAAACCCATTTTAGAGAACTCCGGCTATTTTTAGCTAAGCTCAAGTTCATCAAAAATGCATTTACAGCTGTGTCAACAAGGCGAATGTCTGCCATTAAATCCAGATGTTTAACCTGCCTTACATACTGCTCCACTGATGAAGGATTAAGTCTTTATGGAACTGCATATAACCTACTTTGTTCATAATTTATCTGCATCATAAGTTACGCTGTATTTGTATTTACTTTAATAATGACAAATGAATGACTTCCTTGTGTTTCCATTTTGTCAGTATCGGGACCATATTACAAGAAGCAGGCCTATACATTTCTCGTGAACGTCTAGCTTGCTGCCTTTTTCCTTCTGCATTTCTTTCTGCTCATAGTGTTTTCTATGATATGTTTCATATTTGTTTATTCTATTTGTCTTCAAAGCACGCCACATGCCTTTTATTAAGGCTTTGATGTCATATCCCCCATGTAACTAAATCATCGTCATTTTCTGTGCCACCCAAAGTTCAGTTTTATTGTAAACCATAAAGCATCTCCACATTCTCAATTAAAGCGAAGTTGTGGTCATTGCACAGTTACCATCTCAGCCTCGACCTTAAAAAAATATTCTAGTATATTTCAGTAATCAAGAAGCAATTGAAAAAGAAAGGAATTAATTGATGCATTTGTTCAGAGTGGATCATGTAACGAAATGACTTGTTTCCCTTGCTTGGTTTCTACGGGATAATAGCAGAGAAATGTACTTTATAGGTAGAGATGAGTGAACCTTCAGGTGTTCAGGTTTGCTTGAACATACAGTAAAAAGTTTGGTTCGGGTCCAAACTTGACCCCGGACTCGAACCCAATAGAAGTCATTTGAGACCCGAACTTCAGCACTTTAAAATGGCTGCAAAATGGTCATAGTGAAGGCTAGTGAGCTGCAAAGCTGAATGGGAGTAAGAGCAGGACAATTGCCCTGCAAAAAAAGTGAATATGGAAATGACTTAAAGGTGTTCTGTCACTAGAAAAATAGTAAATGAATAACATAAACATTTTAACAGTGCCCTTCCAGAGGCTGAGGCTAGCTACTTCTAGTCAAGTTAAAAATTTCACCCACAGAGCATAGGGCACAGTACCCATACAGAAGCAGCTTACAAGTTTCACCCACATACCATGGGGCAGAGTACCCCTACATATGCAGCTTAAAATTTCACCCACAGACCATGAAGCAGAGTACGCCCTCAGAAGCAACTCTCGAATTTCACCCACAGACCATGAGGCAGAGTACTCCCTCAGAGGCAGCTAACATATTTCACCCACAGACCATGGGGCAGAGTACTCCCTCAGAGGCAGCTAACATATTTCACCCACAGACCATGGGGCAGAGTACCCCTTCAGAGAACCTCCACAGCTCCAAAATGTCAACTCCAGTAGCGTATGTTCAAAATGCCGCCGATGTAAAGCTTATAGTATAATGTTGGATCGAGCTGGCGGTCCACAGCAAGGCTTGCTACCAGCAGTCCATTTCAAAATTGCACCAACAGATCATGTTTCCAAATTTCTGTCATAGAAGCTGATAACAAGTTTCAAACCCAGACAATGGCCCACAGTACCACCACAGACTGGGTTGCAGAGTGCACAGAGCGGCTTTTCGCAAACTACTCCCACAGATATGCCTTTTGGCACAGAACTATGTCTAAGGCAGTGAGGGGAATTATATGTGAGTGATGGTATGTATCCCACAGGATATACATAGAAATATATTGGAGCCGCTGGAGTGAATTGCAGTCACAGACATAGCTGTGATTGCAGTGCAGAACAAAAGTACTGTAAGTTTGGTCTTGGACAAGCTATTTGCCCAAGGCAGATTTAAGATTTATTTTTTGACTGAACTACAGGATGGCATTGGGGCGGTTCACTCTCTCCAGCCAGGTGGCCCATGGCCACAGATCTCATTTAAAATCCCAGGAAAAGAGTAACAGCCGCACTCAAAAAGGTTCTTTGCTTTTGCAAAATAGTGCTCAAGTTTATTTACAGTACACCACAAAAAAGGTTAAGTAACATGAGAATGCTATGTGGTGACTGTGAGTGCCGGCCGTAAGGCACAGCACAGCGGTGTCGTCACCGCTGTGCTCTGCTTTCACTTTACGGCCAGCGCTCACAGTCAGTGCGGGAAGCAGACGGCGAGGGACGTGTGACAGACAGCAGAAGGTGAGTATGTAGTGTTTGTTTTTTTTACTTTTACAATGGTAACCAGGGTAAACATCGGGTTACTAAGCGCGGCCCTGCGCTTAGTAACCCGATATTTACCCTGGTTACCATTGTAAAACATCGCTGGCATCGTTGCTTTGGCTGTCAAACACGACGATACACACCGATCTGACGACCAAATAAAGTTCTGAACTTTCAGCAACGACCAGCGATATCACAGCAGGATCCTGATCGCTGCTGCCTGTCAAACACAACGATATCGCTAGCCAGGACGCTGCAATGTCACGGATCGCTAGCGATATCGTTTAGTGTGAAGGTACCTTTACTGGAGTAAGATTTGTGGCAATGCATTCATGCCACTCATCAGATGATCCTGATTCATTCACTCTTCACAAATAGTTTGAAATAAATATCCTGCACATAGGAGCTTTCAATGACCTTCACTTCACACTTCCTAAAAATTCCTGAATCTACAAGATTTCTGCAGTCAGCTATGGATATCTATCAGCCATCTAACAGTGACTATACTAGACATTTAGAGATCCATTGCAATATGTACATCAGGATGTACAAATGTAAAGTTGATTTTTTTGCCTTAATGCTATATGTAAGCATATTGTTTCATTGCAAATTACATTTGTGTCAAATTCTATGAAATTCGCAGGTGCCGGCAAATTCGAACAAATTCGAATCACACAAATAACCCCAAAAATGCAATTTTACTCATTGCAGAAGATTGTATCAGACACAGCAGGCTCAAAGTAACTGGCCAAGCTGGTTTCCCCATAATGCCTTGCAGATATCACATCACATGGTATAGCGCAGCTAATCAGCATGGACTATGAGAGCCTGTATAAAAGCCAAAGCATGGAATGTAGTGCAGCGCCCCAGAGTCCTGGTCGTTGCAGTACTGTGGCTCCGCCACTATGGGGAGCTATGGTACGTCTGATGGCACTGAAAGAGTTCATCTGATCAGGTATCACAGACACCAATACATTTCACAGTCGGGCCTCCAGGGGGAGCTAAGGGTTCTATTCATTAGGCCACTCCCCACCATTGTGGGTAAAACTGGGGGTCAGGCAGGAAGATAGAGAGAGCTGACTGGGTTGGAACCAGGCAACACCTTGTGGCAGAGGGTGTTGTGGGGGAAGATACAGTAGGGTCTCTGTCAGGGGTGGGATCCTGACAGAGGCTTGGCAACTTGAGCGAACGTAACGGGACCGTGCCTGCTCAGGATAGCGGCGGTGCCCAAGGAAGGATCAGAAGCGAGATAGATTGTGCTGAGTGAGAAACGAGATCAAAGCAATAAGGAGAATACCAGTAGGAGTCGTGCTGTAAGACCGAGGCAACATCCTACTGAGGCGCACAACCGGTGGCCGGAACGCCGAGAGAGTATTATAATATTCAGCTTCAAGCAATACTCTAAACAGCGGCAGGACAGTCAGTCTAAGGCGGGCTGTCTCACTTAAATCACCTATGCAGTCTTGGGGGGCAACTTGTGGAGAGGGGCGACTCTAGGGTCCCGGAAGAGCTCCGAGCCTACCCGTCAAACGGGTGCCGTCCCAACCAGAACATCAGGGAGGGACGGAGGATTAGCAGAACATCATCTAATCGAGTTGTGAGGGAACTTAAGAAACAGACACAACAGTTGTGGGGACTTTCTGTAAGCACAGCAGGGAAGGACCACAACACATAGCGCTAGAAGGAAGGCACAGATTTCCACCTGTGAAGAGAACTCTGGAGGTGCCATTGGACCGGCCGGACTTGCGCAGCCTGGTGAACCGTATTCTGGACTGAGGACCCAGAGATCTTCAGTAAAGAGGTAAAGAGACTGCAACCTGGTGTCCTCGTTATTTACTGCACTGCACCACTAACATTCATCTATCCACATCATTCACTGTGCGCCCCTCGGCAGGGTCACGGACTGGGGCCTAGCCACCGTGACAACCCCAGAGCAGAGACTCAGAGGCCCGGTACCGGGTACCCCTCGGCCCTGCGGCGGTGAGGGCGCTGCAAAAACTTGGCGTCACAAACAGGATCTACTTAAGCCTGAAGAATCAGGTCATGTGTGCCTTGGAACTTTATTGTGCTTGGACTGTATTTTATTGCAAAAACTGTGCCGTGCCGTTTGCCGCTAAAAGTTACCGCCAAAATCCGCCGCCATTGCAGCGCTGAGGAGAGCGCAGGAGAAGAAGAAGGGCATGGAGTAGGCGTGGATAAGCTGCAGAGCGCGAACGATAATGGCCGCCCAGTCCAAATATTTCTGTGTCCTGAGGACGTGCCCGTCAACAGCCGAGGTCCGCCTCCTGATCCTGTTTGGAGGATGGAGACCATGGAGACGGGGCCGCCCACGAAAGAGACCGTGGGAAGAGGACACTGGAGGAGAAACGAAAATGGCGACGCCGGAGACCCCGCATGGGAATGATCAGACTCGGAGAGAGGCCAAACAGCCCGATGCAGCCCAAGATACGCCGTCACTGCGGGAGCTGACCCTTGCCGAGCCAGCGATGGGCCAACCTCCTAGGCCGCTGTCAGAGGAGTGTGTGGCCGCAGCCGAGGCCCGACGGATAGCCTACTATATGGAAGCCGAAGCCTGTGTGATCTCTCGGCTGGGCCAGCCTACGGAGGTCCGCTTGTCCCCAGTGTCCCCTGCCTCCTCCATCCAGGCCGCGGCAGAGTGTGAGCTGCACGCCTCGGGTATGAGGCTTCTGCCAGAGGCTGAACATCTGCGGCGTCTCATGGCAGCTTGGCAGGACAGACCTCAGCCTGCCGCCCAGGTGGATCTAACGAGTGTGGGAAAGACCCCACTATCTCACTGGGGTGTGGTGGTCTCCTTCAACTCCCGACATGGGAAGGGAGTTATACAAGAGATCGGGGAGCCACTGCAGGTCCGCGTTGACCGCGAGGAAGTCGAGCCCTCTGGAGGAGGGTATGACACCGACCTGGAGCCTGGAGATGAGGTGACCTACACCCGGTGGAGGAGAGAAGTGGGTGGAACAGGCTGGATAGCTCGGGGCGTCCAGCGGTGCGTCGCCCTCCAGGCTGCTGCCGGAACGCCAGAGGACGAGCCTTCTGCAGGGAAGGTGCCGGAACCCGTCCCCGCGGAACCCCAGGAGGTCCAGGTTCACCGCGTGCCTCTGGGTCGCGCTCGCCCACAAGCAAGGAGGGCATCCCGGCGAGGGATCCTGTCGCTGCTGGAGCCAGGACCGGCCCTTGCTACACCAAGGCGACCCGTTGGCCGGGTGAGGCCTGGAAGACCACCCCCCACATTACAAGACTAAGTAAGCAAAAATGCTTTAGTATATGTATATAGTTACTGTTCTTCTGTTTAGCTAAACCCGTTCAGGGTTAACTTTTTAAAGGGATCCCTTTGTTGACCCGGGATCCCTATTGTTTTGTTTGTTTTTCTAAGTTTTTGCACAAGTTTCCAGAACTGCCGCAATCATGAACAGTGCATGATACAAACTTTTTGTAAATAGTTTGCACCTTATTAAAGGTGCTCCCTACTGGTTTTACTTCAAAAAGGACTCTTTGTGAAGATACCACACTGGAACCTTTGCTGAGTACGGACTGGTAGCTTGAGAAGATATGCTACCTCATAGAGACTTGGTCCCCTCTTAAAGGGGATGTTCATGTGTTGCACTTAAGAGAATAGTATTGCTTCAAGACAGAGATAGCAATAATGTTTTGATAAAGAGAACGTGATGATAATGTTTGTGTGAGAAAGTTATATGTATCCAACTAGTTAATTGTAAAGAAATGCTGATGATGTTCCCTGAAAGAAAGTGAAAGCTAGAAGAAGGATGCAGTAGGCCCGTAGGGGTGGATGTAGTGTCCAGCATACATGTCAGTAAGAACAATAATGAGAAAGTTAAATGTTCTATAGAAAATGTTTGATAATGTTGATAGATAATGAGGATAGAAGGTGAACCCTGAGTCCTCCTAGGAGTCATGTAGAGATGGCTCGGTGCTCTTAAACTGAAAGTAATGTTATGTTCTATACTGTGTATAGTAGTTGAAAAGACAGAAGGCTCGGGCTGAAAGGAGCGGTCCTGTAAGAAAGGAGAGGCAGTAGGTCTGGTGCCGTTAGGACAGGCGGTCCTGCAGATTTAAAGAAGGAGAATGTAAAAGTTAAATTGCCTTATAATGTGATTATAAGAAGGTCTTTAGCGGATTCAGAGTGTACATCCTTAAAGGCGATGTTAAGTTATTGTTCAAAAGTTTGTACTAGTAGAATACCCGGTTGGGTAAGAAAAGTTATTTATAGCATGTTGCTATGATATTTAACCATGTTTGTAACGTTCAAGTGTCCTCACCTCCCATAAAGGGAAGCTCTGTTTAAATATACTTATTGTTATTGCACTCAACAAAACTGTATGTCTTTTTGCTAACTTGTATTGTTGTTTTTTTTTCTCAGTCCCGGAGTACTGTGTTTAACCAGGGGGGAGTGCAGCGCCCCAGAGTCCTGGTCGTTGCAGTACTGTGGCTCCGCCACTATGGGGAGCTATGGTACGTCTGATGGCACTGAAAGAGTTCATCTGATCAGGTATCACAGACACCAATACATTTCACAGTCGGGCCTCCAGGGGGAGCTAAGGGTTCTATTCATTAGGCCACTCCCCACCATTGTGGGTAAAACTGGGGGTCAGGCAGGAAGATAGAGAGAGCTGACTGGGTTGGAACCAGGCAACACCTTGTGGCAGAGGGTGTTGTGGGGGAAGATACAGTAGGGTCTCTGTCAGGGGTGGGATCCTGACAGAGGCTTGGCAACTTGAGCGAACGTAACGGGACCGTGCCTGCTCAGGATAGCGGCGGTGCCCAAGGAAGGATCAGAAGCGAGATAGATTGTGCTGAGTGAGAAACGAGATCAAAGCAATAAGGAGAATACCAGTAGGAGTCGTGCTGTAAGACCGAGGCAACATCCTACTGAGGCGCACAACCGGTGGCCAGAACGCCGAGAGAGTATTATAATATTCAGCTTCAAGCAATACTCTAAACAGCGGCAGGACAGTCAGTCTAAGGTGGGCTGTCTCACTTAAATCACCTATGCAGTCTTGGGGGGCAACTTGTGGAGAGGGGCGACTCTAGGGTCCCGGAAGAGCTCCGAGCCTACCCGTCAAACGGGTGCCGTCCCAACCAGAACATCAGGGAGGGACGGAGGATTAGCAGAACATCATCTAATCGAGTTGTGAGGGAACTTAAGAAACAGACACAACAGTTGTGGGGACTTTCTGTAAGCACAGCAGGGAAGGACCACAACACATAGCGCTAGAAGGAAGGCACAGATTTCCACCTGTGAAGAGAACTCTGGAGGTGCCATTGGACCGGCCGGACTTGCGCAGCCTGGTGAACCGTATTCTGGACTGAGGACCCAGAGATCTTCAGTAAAGAGGTAAAGAGACTGCAACCTGGTGTCCTCGTTATTTACTGCACTGCACCACTAACATTCATCTATCCACATCATTCACTGTGCGCCCCTCGGCAGGGTCACGGACCGGGGCCTAGCCACCGTGACAACCCCAGAGCAGAGACTCAGAGGCCCGGTACCGGGTACCCCTCGGCCCTGCGGCGGTGGGGGCGCTGCATGTAGCAGCCATTTTAAGGTGACTAAGGATAAAAAGACAATGAAAGAGTGCTCACAACTTAGTAATAGAAATGGAGAGCGAAAGCCCTAACACATTTCAGATATTTAAAGGCAACTGTCTACCTCACAAAGTGTGCGTATCACAAACTATTTTTTTGCACACCTGTTTTACTAATCAAATTTTGCATCCAGATGCCTCATTTCTTGATAAATAATATTTGTCAAATGGGTTGTATTTTGTGAAAAAAATAGAAATATAAAAAAAAAATTTAGACTTTTACTTGGGCATTTCTGTTTTGCACACCTCTTTTGCTAATCCAATTTGACAATTCTATATGCCACAACTTTAGTGCGACCTACTGCCACTTTTTTCTCTATATATGTGTATTTACATACCATTTCTTGTTAAAGGGAATCTGTCACCTCATTTTTTGCCTATAAGCTGCGGCCACTGCCATTAGGGGCTTATCTACAGTATTCTGTAATGCTGTAGTTAAGCCCCCGATGTAACCTGAAAGATAAGAAAAACAAGTTAGATTATACTCACCCAGGGGTGGTCCGGTGCGTTCCGGGTCCGATGGGCGTCACAGGTCCGGTGCCTCCCATCTTCATGCGATGACGTCCTCTTCCTTGCTTCTGTCGCGGCTCCTGCGCAGGCATACTTTGCCTGCCCTGTTGAGGGCAGCGTAAAGTACTGCCGTGTGCAGGCGCCAGGAAAGCTCAGAGAGGCTCAGCGCCTGCACACTGCAGTACTTTGCTCTGCCCTCAACAGGGCAGACAAAGTATGCCTGCGCAGGAGCCGCGACACGAAGCAAGGAGGATGACGACATCGTATGAAGATGGGAGGAGCTGGACCCGGACCTGCGACGCCCATCGGACCCGGACTGCACCGGACCACCCTTGGGTGAGTATAATCTACCTTGTTTTCCTTATCTTTCAGGTTACATCGGGGTCTTATCTACAGCATTACAGAATACTGTAGATAAGCCCCTAATGGTGGTGGCCGCAGCTTATATGCGAAAAATGAGGCGACAGACTCCCTTTAAGTCCCTTTTACGAAGGGGAGTTTACATTTTATTAAAAAAATTTAGAAATTAAACTGTATAGTCTGTTTTTACATACCTGTTTTACTAGTCCAATTTGACAACCATACACCCTACACCTATGCTAGGTGTCCTTTTTGGGGAAAAAAAGTGTTGAATATTGAAAAAAGAATAGAAATAAAAAAAAAATTAAAAAAATCTAGGCATTTAATTGTGCATGATTATATATATCTGCATTACCAGTCCATTTGATACCTGTACATGATGGGTGCATTAGTGTAGTGAGCGGCCACTACAGTCAGTAGCCCATGTTCACATGTTCAGTATTAGGTCAGTATTTTACATCATTATGTGTAAGCCAAAATCAGGAGGGGAGCAATCAGGTGAAAAGTATAATAGAAACACGTCACCACTTCTGCATTTATCACCCACTCCTGGTTTTGGCTTACAAATACTGATGTAAAATACTGACCAAATACTGCTAGTGTGACAGCAGCCTTAAGGTGTGAGTTATTTTAGCTGACATTGATCAAATAATTTATTAAAAAAGATAGCAGCTAGATTTTAATGACACTTAGTCTGGATTCTACATTAGTTAATTTTTTTTACTAAACACAATTTTTTATTAAAACAATTTATTTGTAAATGATAATTTTGTGTCTGATTTTTTTTTTAAATATCTTAAGTCTATTATAATATGTTGGTTTAGCTGGCAGTTACGAAATGATTTCTAAAGTATCAGCCAGAGTTACTGACAATCTCTGGCATGAAATAGAAATAAAACATCCACGCTAGAAATATTTCAATGTCTGATTATTTCTGTCTATTTTCCGTTATGATAAAAAAGAATATAGGCAAACATATGACTTAAGGGTAAACACATGGACCTGTTTCCATTACAGTAGGATCTAGTTATAGTAAAATGAACCAGATGTTCACCTAAGCACGTATGTTTTCATTTACTGCTCTATTAATTTCTGAATATTTAAAGTGTTGCCCTATGATATGTATATCAGTATGAGATGTGATCTGATGTTTGATGCGTCGTTTTGATAGGGCTTTGATGATCTGACCAATCACATATGTGACTTTTCTAAAGCTCAATCCAGGTCACTTGAACTAGGAGTGGTATGACATGTTCTTATCTCCTCCAAGCATTATGTTCTTCAGGTTTACCATTGTACTAATAGTTTAACAAAGTCGGATATGAAAAAGACAATGGGGGGGGGGGTTATGGATATGGTAATCTAATTCCATGTCTGAGAGTTCCCTGATTTTCAGAGCAAATGGTGCTTATGAAAATAGTATGTTTCATATCATATGTGACACAGCTTGGAAGACATAGTATACAAAGCCTTACTTTAATATTGGGACAAAATGCTTCAGTGGGGGGAAATTTAGCGAAATAAGTATCTCTTAGAGCTCATGCAGACGACAGTATAACTCGGACAAGAGCTATCCCTCGTTTTTATGGATAGGACTCATCCCAATTTTATTCTATGAGGCTGTGCAAATGTCTGAATTTTTTCCTCAGACAGCCAGTCCAAGAAAAAAAATCACAGCATTCATGATTTGCCTCCAAAAATCGGATCACACTCGCCCATTCAACTCTATTGGAAGAAAAAAAATCGATTTTCACGGACTGACATTATAGAGAACTCTTTTTTTTTTCTCTACCACAGAGAAAATTGGATTACGCTCTGATAAAACTCTGGTCAAACTCTGATCAGAGTTTGATTAGCATAATTGGACCAATTTTCTCAGATGTGGAGAAAACGGACATCTGCACCTCCTCTTAATTGTACCTGTAAGCAGGTTGAAGGATGCAGTGACGTAAGAGAGGCAGAGCAAGGGTTAACAGTTTTAATTTAATAGAGGATACTCCATGCAGGGAGTCCCCTGTCCCCCCACTATTCCCCAGCCTCTCCCCTCTGTCAATCCCTTCACTGGCTCCCCATTGCCCAGAAACTCCAGTACAAAACCCTAAACATGACGTACAAAGCCATCCACAACCTGTCTCCTCCATACATCTGTGACCTCGTCTCCCGGTACTTACCTGCACGCAAACTCCGATCCTCACAAGATCTCCTTCTCTACTCCCCTCTTATCTCCTCTCCCCACAATCGCATACAAGATTTCTCCCGCGCATCCCCCCTAGTCTGGAACTCTCTACCACAACATATCAACTCTCGCCTACCATCGAAACTTTCAAAAAGAACCTGAAGACCTACCTCTTCCGACAAGCCTACAACCTGCTGTAACCACTGATCGACAAAACCACTGCATGACCAGCTCTACCCTCGCCTACTGTATCCTCACCCATCCCTTGTAGATTGTGAGCCCTCGCGGGCAGGGTCCTCTCTCCTACTGTACCAGTCGTGACTTGTATTGTTTAAGATTATTGAACTTATTTTTATTATGTATACCCCTCCTCACATGTAAAGCGCCATGGAATAAATGGCGCTATAATAATAAATAATAATGGTAAACAGTTAAATGAGGGTTAAACAGTTCAAGGATAGGCAATAGGTAGAGTTAATGAGCAAATAATATAACGGCAGTTCCTTAAATCACTTATTGTGTCAAAAGCTTCCCAGTCTTCTGCTGAAGCTTGGAGGGCGGCTGCGCCGACAACGGTCGGCGTGGTGCTGTTCCAGTGGGGTCCTGCAAACAACAGTCCATCTTCTGGTGGTGGCAGCCGGTCTCCGGTACCTTCCGCTGAGCCCCTAGTCCACAAGTTGGTGCGGCTGGGACAAGAAGGGCCACGGCACTTGCAGGGTCCAACCAGCAGCAACGTGCCAGGTAGGATGCAGAAGTTCGTATGCTACCCGACTCTTTCTAGGCAGTCTGAACACTGTACTCCCAATCACGGGGCACGCGGTACCTCTCATTCACGTAGAGGCAGAGCACCCAACACCTCAGTCTCTGACAGTCACTCGGGTGGTGGTGGGAGCTGGCGGGCGCAGACTGGCACGGCACGGGTGCTCGGGGAATGGAGCACACTCCTCAGCCTGCTGCACGCTGTCTGTTTGTGCCAAAAGTAACTGCTGCTGAGCGTGGCTTTTCTTGTGTACGCCCCCTGCTTCCAGGTCAGGGGTTCTGACAGGCCCTTATGCCTTCCCCTGGACAACAGGGGATGCAGCCTCAGCAGTTGCGGACCCGGCGTGGTACAAGTGCCCGCGGTCTGGTGCTTCTCCTTACATACCGATCAGCAAATCTTTTGAAATATGAATTTGCCAGCTTTGCAAAATAAAAAAAATTGATTCACGGTCAATCGCAATTATTGTAAAGCCTATTAGTACTCTGGAAAGACATGTATAGCACTCTGAGGTCTCCCAGGACTGTATACAACCTCTTTTCAAGCTTTTCACTGCAAATACGGCATTATGTCACTATACAAAACAGATGGTAACCGTAATCGGCAGAAACCAGCAGCCGTTTAATAACAGCGCCGTGACGGACAGTTTATGCATTTTAAAAGAAAAAAAATGGGTCTTTTGTGATAAAATTTACCATTTTGTTGCTGTCTGTAAGTCCACCAGAAAGACTGAAATATCTTGCACAGAATTCACCTGCCTAGAGCTGTGGTCCACACAAATCCTGGTTTAACCTTACATTTTACAAAGGATGCAAGCAGTGGCCAGGACTTGAGGATGACCATCCGTTCTTGTGTCCCATCATATATTATGTTGCTTTCTGTGTCTACCATGGTGTCCAGACTAGGAGCGCCATACTGGTTGGATTTGATTATTGGGTTAATTACCCACTTCCACCATATGAGTTAGTAACACAAAGTAACACTACAACAGCCTTTTATATTCCCAGTCCTGGGCAAGGGCCGAATCCAGCGCACGAACCTACCAGTTGAACTGAGACCAATTAAGGCACTAAACTTTCTCACTTTAGCAAAAGATTAGATGAATCAAATTTAAAAATAAAAAAACATATTGCCTCTTGGGCTCAATGCTGTGCAGGGTGCTGCTGGGGAAATGTCCCTTGTCACAACACACAAAATACTTTTACAGAAAAGGAGGGTAATGAAAAAAGAAAATTGTAGTCATGTATACCCATGAATTTTATTTTGAAAAAAAAAAGTTTGCCTTTTGTGCCCAGTTGAGTATAGGTGTCCTATAGTGTGCTGAGTTCTATGCCCATCACCCCCATTGATTCATACAAAATACTATTTTTTACAAAAAAAATTAGGAGGATGATGAATAAAATTGAAGACATGGAAGCTTATGAATTGTTTTCTCTTGCAGTGCACCTTGAAGCACAACATCAATTCTAAGAAGAAGCCCTTGGCTCTGCCATCTGAGAATACAAAAGATGGACAACTTACTGCAAGAAATAGTGGCAACTAAGTATTTTCCCCTGGAGCCATTATTCCATTATTTCACAAAAAGCAGTACCATTTCTCAAACAGCGGTACAGCAGTGCTCCCTCCACATGGTACGGCAGTGTATAAATAATTCATAGGAAAATCCATATTTTATACATGATATAATAACAACCAGTGTGTAGTATAATATGTACGATATGGGACTTAATCATAAGGGATTGGTCGCTGGAATACTAACAAAGCACACCATATTGCATCATTCCATATGGCCTATGGAATCCCCAAGATCAACTGCTAGGGAGCCCCTGACTAAGGCTCTGCCGAAACACGTGTTGGGGTGGGCGCGTGTCCACCCAGAGACCTCAGTGTGCTGCTAAATTGATCTATGTAGGTACAAAAATTACCTCCATATTTAGTACTGGAACAGTCTTTATAAATAGTTGCCTAGTAGGGGATCTTGGATACTAGGACATATGGGATGATGCAATATAGTGGATTTATAGCAATATTGTGCACATTGTTTTTTCATTAGTGCCATCTGCTCCAAAACTTTACGGCTGATATTTAATCATGATCCCATAGACCATGCATACCGTCTTCACTGTTACTGTCTACTGAGTAAAGCCGGGATCACACATGCGAGAAATACGTCCGAGTCTCGCATGGTAATACCCGGCATTGCCGCCATCTCTCTGGAGCGGAGCGTGCGGCCTCATGTATTGCTATGCGGCCGCACTCTCCGCTCCTGAGTGATGGCGGCAATGCCGGGTATTACCATGCGAGACTCGGACGTATTTCTCGCATGTGTGATCCCGGCCTTACTCAGTAGATCTCTATGACATGTACAGTGTGATGTTTTTCTGTTATGATATTCTGTGGTCGATACATATTTTCCTGTTGGACATGCACCCCCTTTTTATAATATGTGTATTCTGTCTGTCTCCTTGTCCTTTGTGATTTTTAAATAAAGTTTCTATATATTCTATTGGGATATTGATTGTTTCTTTTTTCTCTCTGTGCTTTGATGGAACAACAGTGATTGTGGCTCAGTGGCTAGCATTGCAGTGCTTGTATACTTCAAATCCCACCATGGACAACATCTGCAAAGAGTTTGAATGTTTTCACTGTGAAATGGGAATTTAGATTGTAAGCTCCAATGAGGGCAGTGATCATATTTTCTGCAAAACACTGTAGAATTAATGGCTCTATATAAGCAAACAAATAAAAATGATCAGCATGAATTGATTGATCTATGATATACTGCAGTAGCAGCACCTTAATAACAGCTTTTTTTCATTCTTCACACATTGTAAACAGATCTAGCACAAGTCCCAGCACATGGAAAAGGACCTTAGCATTGTGTAAGGAGATAGACCGGACCGCGGGTACCTGCATGTATCGTCCGGAACTGAAAGGGCTGCATCCTCTGTTCCCGGGGGGAAGCTTTAGAGAGGTGGACCTTCCATGCAGCCTGAGGGAAGCCCTAGTGAGACAGAGCTTCCTGCTGTCCCAGGGGGTGGGGAGAACCTAAAAAGGGCGCGCAACGTCGGGAGGATAAGAGAAGGAAGCGCATGAAGAAGAGTAGTCTGGCACCGGCAGAGTACAGTGCAGAGGACAGTGCAAAGAGCAGCGTGCAGAGCGGTGAGTGGCATGCCCTGCCTCCCCCACCAGAGGGTACCATTGTGGCGACGGTCCATATAGAAGGAGCCCCGGTCACCAACAGAGAGAACCGTGCAGAGATTTGCAGAGCCAAGCCGTGCAGAGCCAAGCCATACAGAGCAGAGCTGTTTAGAGCCGTGCGAGCAGAGCGGAGCCGTGCAGAACCATGCCAGCAGAGCTAAGCTGGGTGCTGTCCCCGGTGTGATAGTGAGTACCGCACACGCTCTGCCCAAGGGTGACTGCCTACTTGACAGACCCCTTGCGTATAGGTCCACCATTTGCGGATGACCGACTGTCAGCTCCCCGCTACCCTCCACGCTAAGAGGTGACCCTAGTTGAAGGCAGAGACTGCACTGAGTGTGCGACGCAGAGAGAGAGGGATGGATGGCTAGGCCAGAGTTCCTCTACCAAGGTCTTGTGTACACCACGGAGCAAGGCTTTGTTCCGGCGGTTCCCCCCAGTGGACTCAGACCCGTGCTAGCCACCTTTAAGCATGAGGATACTACCCGCTGCACAGAGACTACGTCGAGATGTCACATGCTGCTGTTGTCGGTGCCACCGTTGGATTCCCGCTTGTCACAGACCACGCTGAGACACCACGTGCCGCTGTTGTTGGTGCCACCATTGGAACCTTGAACTTCCTCACATCAGAAGACTACAGTCCGATAAGTTTAACCTCTGTATTACCGAACTATTGTTAGTCCCTAACCCACCCTGCCATCCTCCCAGTTCTGCCCCATTCCTTAACTTCACTCTTCATTCCCCTACTCCCTGCGAGGAGAATTGTTCTGTGTTAAATAAATACACAGGATCTGCCTCCTGTCCGTGACAACATCACAAGTACCTGCTAGCATCTTACAATTGTATTATAGCCGGTTCCTGCTCTAGATGGCACGAAGGCATGTGCTCATGCCATCCTTGTAACATAACTGTATATCCAGATGCTGTAACTACCGTAACACCTCATCAAGATGAACACTTGCATACAAATGGGAAAGGGTAAGTCCCACTATTTCATCACTGCTATTGTGATACTTCTTGCCATCTTTGTTTACTTGGCTGCCCCATCAAGGCATGTGAACGGTACAGCCAACCAGTGGCCTCGACAGCCTGACACAGGAGTATCGCAACTGGGTGGGGATAAGGTGTTTATACTAATAATGCTACCTTTTTTAATCCCCCACCCTTCCATTCCCATTATACTTTTTTTCTCCCAATCATCATAGACACGATTAAGGAATGATAATCTGAAACGTGTAGGATGTAATGAAGACCGCACTGTATGTCATTTGTGCGTATGGATTTCCAATAAAGGATTGAACCAAGGAAAACAGAGTACTGACTTCCCTCTGCTGATATTATAGAGAGTGATACATTATGGAGAGGGGTAGCGTGGGGGGTATTTTTTAGCAGGGAACACTGTGAGGAGCAATTATTTAGTCAGATGCATAGCACAGGAGATATTTTTATTTATGGGGCAGTATAATGACACTTTTATTTTTAAGGGCACCGTGTTGGGAAGTGTTGCTGAAGGCAAAGAAGGGGCAAGTCTACAGAGACGATCTCTGGGAATGGAATCTCATCATGTTGTCTGTACTACATGGAGACAACAAGGGTGGGAATGACTCCAATCAGAGAATATGTCACCTATAAGTTACCTGGGTGTAAATGTTTATTTGTGATACTGACTGCATCTCATCTGTACTGTAGGTCCTGTATGGACTGCAGTCTGATGATGGCTGGTAACAAAAACTCCCTGCAACTCTTTGCCATTGTTAAGGAGGACATACTGGGAGTCGTAGGTGCGTGTGATACAATTATACAGTTATGGTTGAAACTGTTGGCACCCTTGAAATTGTTCCAGAAAATGAAGTATTTCTCCCAGAATATTATTGCAAGTACAGATGTTTTGTTATACACGTGTTTATTTCCTTTGGGTGTATTGGAACACAAAAAAATGCAAATTTGGCATACTGTCACGCAAAACTCCAAAAATGGATAGGACAAAATTGGGTAAACGACTTTATTTCAAGCATGTGTGGCAAGTAACATGTGTGGGCATTATGAAAATGACATATGAAACCAGATAAAAGGGGAAAACTTGGCTGTAATATTTAGTATTTCTAGTATATTTAGTATTTAGTAGTATTTTCTGTTCATGGAGAACAGAAAGAGAAGAAGAGAACTTTCTGATGACTTGAGAATCAAAATTGTTGAACAATATGAACAGTCTCAAGGTTACAAGTCCATCTTCAGAGATCTTGATGTCCCTTTGTCCACACTGTGCAACATAATCAAGACGTTTACAACCCATGGCACTGTAGCTAATCTCCCTGGATGTGGATGGCAGAGAAAAGTGATGAAAGGTTGCAGCGCAGGACAGTCCGGATGGTGGACAAGTAGCTCCAATCAAGTTCCAAAAATAATTAAGCTTTCCCCTGGAGGCTCAGGGTGCATCAGTGTCTATCGTGTGTATTATCCGTCAACATTTGAATGAAAGGAAACACTACAGCTGGAGACCCAGGAGAACCCCACTGCTGACACAGAAACATAAAAAAGCTAGACTGTAGTTTGCCAAAATGTACGTGAGCAAGCCAAAATCACTATGATAAAGCATCTTGTGGACAGATGAGATGAAGATAGAGCTGTTTGGTAAAGCACATCATTCTACTGTTTACCGAAAATGGAATGAGCCCTACAAAGAAAAGAACACTGTACCTACAGTCAAATATTGTGAAGGCTCAAAGATGTTTTGGGGTTGTTTTGCGGCATCTGGCATTGGGTGCCTTGACTGTGTGCAAAGCATCATGAAATCTGAAGATTATCAAAGGATTTTGGGTTGCAATCTAGTGCCCAATGTCAGAAAGCTGGGTTTGCATCCTAGGCCATGGGTCTTCCATCAGGGCAATAACCCTAAACACACTTCAAGAATATATAAGCAAAGCATAATAAATAATAATAAAACAGAATAGGACCGGCTGTATAAATGCTTATTCTACAATAAAAACAATAATTTATTTTGTAGAAATCGGATTAAAATCTGTTCAGGCCATCTCTACAAAAGAATCATTACTGGGGGCATGATATACTGTATAACTGACATACAGCCAATTAGGTAGACTCTGGTGATTACAAGTGATCCATTGAGGCTCTTTATCCCAGGAGAATCTTGAATATGACTTTAATTAAAAAAAAATCTCCACATTCTGATCTATAACAATAGTGGATCCAGGACTTTTAAATATTTAATTTCCAATATAAAAAAACATACAATTGATGCCACTCTGATTTTTAATGAATCTTCTGATATATTTTAGCACATCTAAAATTATTATCCCACCACTAAAACTTCACTCATTGTAATGATGATTGGAACCCCATGGTCTGCTCTCCCTGTACAACATTTTAAATTAATATTTGGGTAATATAATATTGAGTGAAAACATCAGTTTTTTATTTTATAGCCATTAAACATTTTATGAACATATATAAATTTCAAGCAACCAATGATGTTATATGTCATCCAGTGAAAGTAAATCCAGATGGATGTTGTGGGTCCTGGATGAATATGTAAAGTTATCCTTTGCAGTGTAGAAGGAGTATGGTAAATTAAATCAGGTTGCTGATATATTTGGATTTATTGTAAAGACGACTTGCTTGTCATTCGTGCTTTACATCATTTTTATAATGATTACATACTGTTTATCTTCTCATAATATACCCATTAAAATTAAATGGCTAACTCGAAAGATTTACAGTCCAAGAAATTTTTATTTGATAAGTGCCGCTTTGCAAATTTTTACATAGTAATGTAGAAAGTTTATGAAGGATGAAATAATAATAAAAAAGAATGTGTTTTCTTGGCTTGTCTTCTAGCCATGCATTGTATTGCAATAAATAATAATATTCAACATGTTGCATTTTTTAATCAAAATAACGTAATAATGAAATCTGTTTGAAGGTATTAACTTGTTTAGAAACCCCATTTTTAAACATGCCACTAGGGCATTGTGAGTAAATACGAGAAAGTCCTACACTCCGGACCTTCATCAATTATTTAGAATGGAGATGATCTTTCAGGGGACCCTTCCAATAAAATTGATTGTCTAAATTGTACAACCCCTTTAAGATTTCAAGTTGTAGATCGATTTGGTTAAATGTTTAAAGGGGTGGTTCAAAATCAAAGGGGATTTTCATACTAAATATTTATCTAATTTAATAATATCTATAGTACATTTCTACTTCAATTAAAAGTTCCTTACCATTCCCTTTCTAACTAAATGTTTGTTTTTAAATTGCCATGAGATTGAGAATTTACAGTGCATTCTGGGATGCTCAAACATGATATCATCAGGGAGCTCAGGCTGCAGTCACAACTGCTGTCTCCACTCTGAAACAAAGTGACATCAGTGTCGTTCATTTCAGGGGCTAAGCTAGTCCTTGCTCTACTGAGTTTGTGCCAGTTATCAATTCATGCTCATTATGCACTGCCTGCTCGATATTTCTTTGAATGTGCACTGACAGTGCACTGTATCGCTGCTCTAAAGTAAAGCTATGTGCATATGTTCAGGATTTTTAGCGTTTTTTAGCATTTTTTGGCCGTTTTCTGCTGAAAAAACGCTTACATAAGCATCCCATCATTTTTAATGCATTCCGCATTTTTTGTGCACATGTTGCGCTTTTTTCCGTGGCAGAATCGCATTCGGGAAAAAAACGCAGCATGTTCATTCTTTGTGCGGAATTGCGGTGATTCTGCCCACATAGGAATGCATTGATCCGCTTACTTCCCGCGTGGGGCTATGCCCACCATGCGGGAAGTAAGCGGATCATGTGCGGTTGGTACCCAGGGTGGAGGAGAGGAGACTCTCCTCCAGACCCTGGGAACCATATACTTGTAAAAAAGAAAAAGAATTAAAAATAAAAAAATCGCGATATTCTCACCTTCCCGCTCCTCGCGATGCTCCTGTTCCCAGTAATGCCTTGCGACAATGACCTGTGATGATGTAGCGGTCTCGCGTGATGCTACGTCATCTGGGGTCATTGCCGCGAGGCATTACTGAGAACGGGAGCTGTGTCGAGCATCGCAAAGAGAGGGAAGGCTGCAGGGGCCACCGGAAGGTGAGAATATCATGATTTTTTTAAAATTATTTTTAACATTATATCTTTTTACTATTGAGGCGGCCTATGCATGTTTATTATTTTTAACATTCTATCTTTTACTATTGATGCTGCATAGGCAGCATCAATAGTAAGAAGTTGGTCACACTTGTCAAACACTAAGTTTGACAAGTGTGACCAACCTGTCGATCAGTTTTCGAAGCGATGCTACAGATCGCTTGAAAAACGCTAGCATTCTGAAAGCTAATTACGCTTGCAAAACGCTAGTGTTTAGCGGGAATATGCATGCCAATTCTGCATGAGTTATTCCCGCTGCAGGGAGTTGCAGAATTGCCACGGAAATTTCTGCGGCAATTCTGCAACGTGTGCACATAGCCTAAAGGGACAAACCGAGAGCGCACTGTCAGTGTGCATTAAAAAGGAGATACACAGGGAGAACAGAGTCCAGCTCAACCACCAAACAGACATCACTGATGATCTCCCGTTTCTGGGTTGACATATGTTTCTGGTGCACAATGTCAGTGCACATTCAGAAGAATATAGAGCTGGGAGCTCATACTGAGCATGTATTAAAATTGACAATTGGCACATGCTCAGTAAATGTCACTGATTGTGCTTCATTTCAGGATATATTAGAAACGCGATTAGAATAATAAATTAAATAGACATTTAGTATGAAATTAACCTTTCGTTTCAGACAACCCTTTTAATACCTTTTTTTGGCAAAGCTTTCTCCCCAGCAAAACAGTTGCAGAAAATTTTACACACCACTTAAAATAATCAGTTATCACTATTATTTAATTTACCAAAGGATATCTCAATATCCAAATATCAAACTTGAATGCATCTAGTCCATTTTGACTCGCATATGCTCAAATGCTAAATGAAAACAGATTGAAGGATGATTCATGTTACCCTATTATACTGTGGGCACAATGGAAAGAAAGTTAGAAGTGACTCTAGACAAGGCAGTAAAGTTGGTAGGATACAATACTTTTAGGAAAGATCTGTTTTCCATTGTACAGTAGACCACTGTTGCGCACACTTTATACCAATTTCTATGTGAAATGCCTTGAAGACAAGTTAAGTAAATGCTCTTTATTTCACAGAACCCTTTGTAGCTGTTTTCCTCTAAATCTGTTATGATCTGCCAAAAGTGGACCTTCTGAGTCATTATGGTTTGATCTTAGCTCATCAAGTACTGAGTTGAAAATGTCTCGTTGTAGTTACCAAAAACACAGCTACAAGGGACCATTTGTTTTGGTGTAAGCGACCTGTAAATCATAGGCTCTCATTTATTAAGACTGGGGTTTTACATGACAGGCTTCATGAACAGTGCGCCACAGTATGTTGCTCCAAATTTTTAAGAAGTGTGTGCCTCTTAAGGAATTTGACACATCTTTCAACTTCCGTGCTTCACCGCAAGAATTTATTTATTTATTTTACTCATTTATATAATGCGGTCAATTCCACAGCGCTTTACAGACATTATCATCACTGTCCCCATTGGCGCTCACAATCTAGCTTCTCTATCAGTATGTCTTTGGAGTGTGGGAAGAAACAGGAGAACCCGGGGGAAACCCACAGAAACATGGGGAGAACATACAAACTCCTTGCAGATGTTGTCCGTGGTGGGATTTGAACCCAGGACCCCAGTGCTGCTCATCAAGAATTGTTCTCCAGTTAGAAATGTACTTCTCGTCCCGATCTAATTTTTGGCATAAATTATGAACAATTATGATGCCAATTCCTCATCCCGCCAGAGCTCCGCCCAATTTTCAATATCAAAACTTGCAACACTTTTGTGTAACTTCTAACTGTGCAAAAAGTTTACAACATTTCAAGCAGTTTTATGCTGGAATTCTGGCCAAAACAGACATAGAGTTTGATTGGTCATGATAAAATTGAGCACAAAACAACAGATGTAGGCAGTATTGGCTGGAGTCAGCATTGCTGTCAGTTCCTGGAACTAAGATCTTCAAAAGATTTAACCCCTTCATGACCCCAGCTTTTTTCGGCTTTGCATTTTCGTTTTTCGCTCCCCTCCTTCCCAGAGCCATAACTTTTTCCATAGTCTCACTGCTCTTCTTTCCTCCAGACGTAGCAGATGCCCCCTTGTCCCTGTCTCAGGTCTATGATTAAAAAGATCATCAGAAAGGTCTTTGTACTGTCCCCTCATATATTTATACATTAACATAAGATCACCCCTTAGTCTTCGTTTTTCCAAACTAAACAGCCCCAAGTGTAATAACCTATCTTGGTATGGCAGACCCCCCAGTCCTCTAATAACCTTGGTCGCTCTTCTCTGCACCCGCTCCAGTTCAGCTATGTCTTTCTTATACACCGGAGACCAGAACTGTGCACAGTATTCTAAGTGTGGTCGCACTAGTGACTTGTATAGAGGTAAAATTATGTTCTCCTCATGAGCATCTATGCCTCTTTTAATGCATCCCATTATTTTATTTGCCTTTGTAGCAGCTGCCTGACACTGGCCACTAAGTGTGAGTTTGTCATCCGCCCATACTCCAAGGTCTTTTTCATTGACGGTTTTGCCCAGAGTTTTAGAATTAAGCACATAGTTATACATCTTATTACTTCTACCCAAGTGCATGACCTTACATTTATCCCCATTAAAGCTCATTTGCCATTTATCAGCCCAAGCTTCTAGTTTACATAAATCATCCTGTAATATAAAATTATCCTCCTCTGTATTGATTACCCTGCAGAGTTTCGTGTCATCTGTAAATACTGAAATTCCACTCTGTATGCCCCCTACAAGGTCATTAATAAATATGTTAAAAACAAGAGGGCCCAATACTGACCCCTGTGGTACCCCACTGCTAACCGCGACCCAGTCCGAGTGTGCTCCATTAATAACCACCCTTTGTTTCCTATCCCTGAGCCAGCTCTTAACCCACTTACACATATTTTCCCCTATCCCCATTATCCTCATTTTATGTATCAACCTTTTGTGTGGCACCGTATCAAAAGCTTTTCAAAAGTCCATATACACTACATCCACTGGGTTCCCTTGGTCCAGTCCGGAACTTACCTCTTCATAGAAACTGATCAGATTAGTCTGACATGAACGGTCCCTAGTAAACCCATGCTGATACTGGGTCATGAGGTTATTCCTCTTCAGATACTCCAGTATAGCATCTCTTAGAAAACCGTCCAGGATTTTACCCACAGTAGAGTGTCATGAATCCCAATGGCTAGGGATAGCAAGGGACAAGCAAAGTAATACAAAATATCGGACGAGCTCTAGGGTGATGGAACCTGGGCTGACCGCTGCCCTACGCCTGACAAACGCAACCAGAGATAGCCAGGGAGCGTGCCTACGTTGGTTCTAGACGCCACGCACCAGCCTAAGAGCTAACTAGTACTGCAGAGAAAATAAGACCTCACTTGCCTCCAGAGGAATGAACCCCAAAAGGTATAGTTGCCCCCCACATGTATTGACGGTGAAATGAGAGGAAGGCACACACATAGAGATGATATATATAGGTTCAGCAAATTGAGGCCCGCTGTAAACTAGAAAGCAGAACGATACAAAAGGGGTCTGAGCGGTCAGCAAAAAACCCTAATCAAAAAACCATCCTGAGATTACAAGAACCCATGTGCCAACTCATGGCACATGGGGAGAACCTCAGTCCACTAGAGCTACCAGCTAGCATAGAGACATAATAAGCAAGCTGGACAAAAAACCAAACAACTGAAAATCAGCACTTAGCTTATCCTGAAAGATCTGGGAGCAGGTAGGCAGGAACCAAACAGAGCACATCTGAATACATTGATAGCCGGCAAGGGAATGACAGAAAGGCCAGGTAAAATAGGAAACACCCAGCCTCTGATGGACAGGTGGAAACCAAAGGCCGCAACCCACCAAAGTCACCCAGTACCAACAGTAACCACCAGAGGGAGCCCACAAACAGAATCCACAACAGTACCCCCCCCTTGAGGAGGGGTCACCGAACCCTCACGAGAACCCCCAGGGCGATCAGGGTGAGCTCTATGGAAGGCGCGGACCAAATCAGTCGCATGAACATCGGAGGCGACCACCCAGGAATTATCCTCCTGACCATAACCCTTCCACTTAACCAAATACTGGAGTTTGCGTCTGGAAACACGAGAATCCAAGATCTTCTCAACAACATACTCCAATTCTCCCTCCACCAGCACCGGAGCAGGAGGCTCAACCGAAGGAACAACGGGCACCTCATACCTCCGCAACAACGACCGATGGAACACATTATGAATAGCAAACGATGCTGGGAGATCCAAACGAAAAGATACAGGGTTAAGAATCTCCGAGATCCTATAAGGACCGATGAACCGAGGCTTGAACTTAGGAGAAGAGACCTTCATAGGGACAAAACGAGAAGACAACCACACCAAATCCCCAACAAGAAGTCGGGGACCCACGCGACGACGGCGATTAGCAAACTGCTGAGTCTTCTCCTGAGATAACTTCAAATTGTCCACCACCTGATTCCAAATCTGATGTAGCCTGTCCACCACCACGTCCACTCCAGGACAATCCGAAGACTCCACCTGACCAGAGGAAAAACGAGGATGAAACCCCGAATTACAAAAAAAAGGAGAGACCAACGTGGCAGAACTAGCCCGATTATTAAGAGCAAATTCGGCAAAAAAGCAACCCAGTCATCTTGATCAGCAGAAACAAAACACCTCAAATAAGTTTCCAAGGTCTGATTAGTTCGCTCCGTCTGGCCATTCGTCTGAGGATGGAATGCAGACGAGAAAGACAAATCAATGCCCATCTTGGCACAAAACGTCCGCCAAAATCTAGACACAAACTGGGATCCCCTGTCAGAAACGATATTCTCCGGAATCCCATGCAAACGAACCACGTTCTGAAAAAATAAAGGGACCAACTCAGAGGAGGAAGGCAACTTAGGCAAGGGCACCAAATGAACCATCTTAGAAAAGCGGTCACACACCACCCAGATAACGGACATTTTCTGTGAAACCGGGAGATCAGAAATAAAATCCATGGAAATGTGCGTCCAAGGCCTCTTCGGGATGGGCAAGGATAACAACAACCCACTGGCCCGAGAACAGCAAGGCTTAGCTCGAGCACACACTTCACAAGACTGCACAAAGGTACGCATATCCCTAGACAAGGAAGGCCACCAAAAAGACCTGGCCACCAAGTCTCTAGTACCAAATATTCCAGGATGACCAGCCAACACAGAAGAATGGACCTCGGAGATGACTCTACTGGTCCAATCATCCGGAACAAACAGTCTTTCTGGTGGACAACGATCCGGTTTATCCACCTGAAACTCCTGCAATGCACGTCGCAAGTCTGGGGATACGGCGGACAATATTACCCCATCCCTAAGGATACCAGTAGGCCCAGAGTCTCCAGGAGAGTCAGGCACAAAACTCCTGGAAAGAGCATCTGCCTTCACATTCTTTGAACCTGGCAGGTATGAAACCACGAAATTGAAACGAGAAAAAAACAACGACCAACGAGCCTGTCTAGGATTCAAACGCCTGGCAGACTCAAGGTAAATGAGATTTTTGTGATCAGTCAAGACCACCACACGATGTTTAGCACCCTCAAGCCAATGACGCCACTCCTCAAATGCCCACTTCATGGCCAAAAGCTCCCGATTACCCACATCATAATTGCGCTCGGCGGGCGAGAATTTTCTAGAGAAGAATGCACATGGCTTCATCACCGAGCCATTAGAACTTCTCTGTGACAAAACCGCCCCCGCTCCAATCTCGGAAGCATCAACCTCAACCTGAAAAGGAAGTGAAACATCTGGTTGACACAACACAGGAGCAGAAGAAAACCGGCGCTTAAGTTCCTGAAAGGCCTCCACGGCCGCAGGAGACCAATCAGCAACATCAGCACCCTTTTTAGTCAAATCAGTCAAAGGTTTAACAATACTGGAAAAATTAGCAATGAACCGACGATAAAAATTAGCAAACCCCAAGAACTTCTGAAGGCTCTTAACAGATGTAGGTTGTGTCCAGTCACAAATCGCCTGAACCTTGACGGGATCCATCTCAATAGTAGAAGGAGAAAAAATGTACCCCAAAAAAGAAATCTTCTGGACTCCGAAGAGACACTTTGAGCCCTTCACAAACAGAGAATTGGCCCGCAGAACCTGAAACACCTTCCTGACCTGTAAAACATGAGACTCCCAGTCATCAGAAAACACCAAAATATCATCCAAATACACAATCATAAACTTATCCAGATATTCACGGAAAATATTGTGCATAAAGGACTGAAAGACTGACGGAGCATTGGAGAGTCCAAAAGGCATTACCAAATACTCAAAATGGCCCTCAGGCGTATTAAATGCGGTTTTCCACTCGTCACCCTGTTTTATCCGCACCAGATTATACGCACCGCGAAGATCTATCTTAGTGAACCACCTAGCCCCCTTAATGCGAGCAAACAAATCAGTCAATAATGGCAGTGGATACTGATATTTGACTGTAATCTTATTCAGAAGGCGATAATCTATACAAGGCCTCAGGGAACCATCTTTTTTTGCCACGAAAAAAAAACCTGCTCCCAGAGGGGACGAAGATGGACGAATATGTCCCTTTTCCAAGGACTCCTTAATATAATTCCGCATAGCAGAATGCTCTGGCAGTGACAGATTAAATAAACGACCCTTAGGGAACTTACTGCCAGGAATCAATTCTATAGCACAGTCACAATCTCTATGAGGAGGGAGCGAATTGAGCTTAGGCTCCTCAAAAACATCCCTATAGTCAGACAAAAACGCAGGGATCTCAGAAGGAGTAGATGAAGCGATTGAAATCGGAGGTGCATAATCATGAACCCCCTGACATCCCCAGCTTAACACAGACATTGTTTTCCAGTCCAGGACAGGATTATGAGTTTGTAACCATGGCAGACCAAGCACTAGTACATCATGTAAATTATACAGTACAAGGAAGCGAATCACCTCCTGATGAACGGGAGTCATGCGCATGGTCACTTGTGTCCAATACTGCGGCTTATTCATAGCCAATGGTGTAGAGTCAATTCCCTTCAGAGGGATAGGAACTTCCAGAGGCTCCAGACTAAAACCGCAGCGTTTAGCAAATGACCAATCCATAAGACTCAGGGCAGCGCCTGAATCCACATAGGCATCGACGGAAATGGAAGACAGTGAAAAAATCAGAGTCACAGACAAAATGAACTTAGGCTGCAGAGTACCAATGGCAAAAGATTTATCAACCCTTTTTGTGCGTTTAGAGCATGCTGATATAACATGAGCTGAATCACCACAATAAAAACACAATCCATTTTTCCGCCTATAATCTTGCCGTTCACCTCTGGACTGAACTCCATCACATTGCATAGTCTCAGGTGCCTGTTCAGAAGACACCGCCAACTGGTGTACGGGTTTGCGCTCCCGTAAACGCCGATCAATCTGAATGGCCATAGCCATCGACTCATTCAGACCTGTAGGCGTAGGGAACCACACCATAATATCCTTAATGGCCTCGGAAAGACCATTTCTGAAGTTAGCAGCCAGGGCGCACTCATTCCACTGAGTAAGCACCGACCATTTCCGAAATTTTTGACAATATATTTCCGCTTCATCATGCCCCTGAGAGAGGGCTAATAAAGCCTTTTCAGCCTGAATCTCCAGGTTGGGTTCCTCATAGAGCAATCCCAATGCCAGAAAAAACGCATCCACATTGAGCAATGCAGGATCCCCTGGTGCCAATGCAAATGCCCAATTCTGAGGGTCGCCCCGCAGGAAAGATATTACAATCCTGACCTGTTGAGCAGGGTCTCCAGAGGAGCGAGATTTTAAAGAAAGAAACAATTTACAATTGTTCCTGAAATTCAGGAAGGTAGATCTATCTCCAGAAAAGAACTCTGGAATAGGAATTCTAGGTTCAGACATGGGAGTGTGAACAACAAAATCCTGTATGTTTTGAACTTTTGCCGCGAGATTACTCAGGCTGGAAGCCAAACTCTGGACATCCATGTTAAACAGCTAATATCAGAGCCATTCAAGGGTTAAGAGGAGGTAAGAAGCAGCTAGACAGCAATTAAGGGCTAGGCAGCAAAACTCTGAAGGAAAAAAAAAAAAAAAAAATTTTCCCTTAAACACTTCTTTTTCTCCTGCTTCAGCCCAAACAATTAACACTTTGTGGGCCGGCTATACTGTCATGAATCCCAATGGCTAGGGATAGCAAGGGACAAGCAAAGTAATACAAAATATCGGACGAGCTCTAGGGTGATGGAACCTGGGCTGACCGCTGCCCTACGCCTGACAAACGCAACCAGAGATAGCCAGGGAGCGTGCCTACGTTGGTTCTAGACGCCACGCACCAGCCTAAGAGCTAACTAGTACTGCAGAGAAAATAAGACCTCACTTGCCTCCAGAGGAATGAACCCCAAAAGGTATAGTTGCCCCCCACATGTATTGACGGTGAAATGAGAGGAAGGCACACACATAGAGATGATATATATAGGTTCAGCAAATTGAGGCCCGCTGTAAACTAGAAAGCAGAACGATACAAAAGGGGTCTGAGCGGTCAGCAAAAAACCCTAATCAAAAAACCATCCTGAGATTACAAGAACCCATGTGCCAACTCATGGCACATGGGGAGAACCTCAGTCCACTAGAGCTACCAGCTAGCATAGAGACATAATAAGCAAGCTGGACAAAAAACCAAACAACTGAAAATCAGCACTTAGCTTATCCTGAAAGATCTGGGAGCAGGTAGGCAGGAACCAAACAGAGCACATCTGAATACATTGATAGCCGGCAAGGGAATGACAGAAAGGCCAGGTAAAATAGGAAACACCCAGCCTCTGATGGACAGGTGGAAACCAAAGGCCGCAACCCACCAAAGTCACCCAGTACCAACAGTAACCACCAGAGGGAGCCCACAAACAGAATCCACAACAGTAGAGGTTAAGCTTACTGGCCTATAATTTCAGAGTTCAGTTTTTGTCCCCTTTTTGAATATTGGCACCACATTTGCTATACGCCAGTCCTGTGGTACAGACCCTGTTATTATGGAGTCTGTAAAGATTAAAAATAATGGTCAATGACTGTACTTAATTCCTGCAGTACTCGGGGGTGTATCCCATCCGGGCCCAGAGATTTGTAAATTTTAGTGATTTTTAGATGCCGCCGTACTTCCTGCTGGGTTAAGCAGGTGGCATTTAATGGGGAATTTTTGTTATCACTGATCATATTGTCTGCCATGGGATTTTCTTGTGTAAATACTGATGAAAAAAAGTTCTTTAGCATATTGGCTTTTTCCTCATCCTCATCCACCATTTTACCCAGACTATTTTTAAGGGGGCCAACACTATCATTTTTTAGTTTCTTACTATTTACGTAGTTAATGAATATTTTGGGATTATTTTTACTCTCTCTGGCAATGAGTCTCCCTGTCTCAATTTTTGCTGCCTTGATTTGCTTTTTACAGAATTTTTTTAATTTTATATATTTATTTAATGCCTCATCACTACCTACTTCCTTTAATTCTCTAAATGCTTTCTTTTTGTCACTTATTGCGCCCCTTACAGCTCTATTTAGCCATATTGGTTTCCTCCTATTTCTAGTATGTTTATACCCATACGGTATATACTGTGCACAGGTCCTATCCAGGATGCAAATAAACGTCTCCCATTTTCTTTGTGTATTTTTATGTCTCAGGATATCGTCCCAGTTAATTGCACCAAGATCATCTCTCATTCATTGGAAATTTGCCCTCCTGAAGTTTAGTGTCCTTGTAACCCCTCTACTACACATCTTATTAAAGGATACATGAAAACGTATTATTTTGTGATCACTATTCCCCAAGTGACCCCCAACCCTTATATTTGATATGCGGTCTGGCCTGTTGGTTAATATTAGGTCTAGCAGTGCCCCCCTCCTTGTTGGGTCCAGAACCAGTTGTGAAAGGTAATTGTCTCTCATAGTTGTCAAAAACCGATTACCTTTGCTGGAACTGCAGGTTTCTGTTCCCCAATCTATTTCAGGGTAGTTGAAGTCCCCCATAATAATGACTTCTCCTTGAGTCACAGCTTCATCTATGCTTTATGAGGATATTCTCCGTTGCTTCCATTATTTTTGAAGACTTATAACAAACCCCTATCAGTAATTTATTATTTTTTCCCCCTCCCCTTATCTCCACCCACAGGGACTCTACATTTTCATTAGATTCACCTATATTATCATGCAGGATGGGTTTTAAGGATGATTTAAAAATATAGACACACCCCACCCCCTCGCTTATCTGTACGGTCATTTCTGAACAGACTATAGCCCTGCAAGTTAACAGCCCAGTCATGGCTCTCATCCAGCAATGGCTCTCATCCATCCTCAATCTGCTTCTTCTTCCTCTAGGACTGATTATTATTTTTCACAATTCTCAATTCACGGGTAAAATCTTTCTATTCAGTGGAGACAGATTTTCAAATTACTGAGATACAAGATGGCAGTTGTTGTTCATAAGACTATGTAGAGGGGAGGAGCTGAGGTTGGAGGAGGAGCTATAAGCAAAGCTCCTCCCTCCTCTTCCTCTTTCCCATCTGTATAGGAATAGAGAGAGAAGCAGATTTGATAAGATAAATTACAAAGTTTCTTATTTTCCATTGTACTGTTGATTTATGAAACAAAAATGTAAATGACAAATACAGTTTAAGGTTTGATCACTGTAACTACTACAATTTCAGAAAAATGACAAAATAAACAAAATAAACAAAAAAGGCTAAGGTAAATGAAGATAGTTTTACAACAGTAAGGAAATATGTTTTGCTTTTGAACTGGACTAACCACCAAGTGACTGTCACCTGAGCCTTACATAGGCGCTCAGCCATAGCCTGTAAAACAGACACACAGTTTGCACACACATCCGATATTTAAAGATATGTACTAACAAAAGCACTCCCTGACCTGACAACACAACGTTAACCCCTTCTTCATGTGTGACGGCCTGTGTGTGGAACAAGCTGAGGAGCTGAGCTCTCATCATACTATCAGATGCTGACTGTGTTACACAGCCAGCATCTGCCTGCACCAGCAGTGACCAGAGACTGTTCAAACCAACTACAGTTGCTCAGTGCGCCATGGCAGGGCCAATCATTTATGTACACCTACTCACCTGCTTGTTTTCCCTCAATCTCCACCCCTCACCTTGTTTGATTGACAGCTCTGGCTTCATAAGGCCAGAGAATGGCAGAGATAAAGGGAAACCAAGCAGGTGGAAATCTGTATTTAAATTATTGGACCCGCCCGACAGTCATTCTGTACTAACAGTCCTTTCAACTTTGTACAAACTGCCATACACTTCCCCTAATGCAGGGAGCGAGGAAACTTTTTTTCTGCCAAGGGCCATTTGGATATTTATACAATCCTTTGGGGGCAATACAAAATTATCATCTTGAAAATTGAAAATTATCCTGCTATATTTGGTCAAACATTTAATTAACTCATTGCTAATGTGATAGCTGGAACTTCTTTTTGATGCAGTTTTTATGTTAAGCGGTATGGATGATGAATGATGCTACTTGTAACTGCTTTTCTATATTTGTGTCAGTATAGAGCGCAGTCTACTCTTTGCAATTACATTTTTGTAAAGAACTCGCAGCAGAAATTCATAACAAAAACATATATATATTACACTACAGGTCTCCTCACAGTGGGAAATTAATTACTGCTTACATTGATAGAACTCAAGCAGTGGGTGATCTGCAGTATACATCATATATGTGACACCGAGAATGCTGTATATACATCACATAAAAGACACCGAGACTGCTGTATATACATCACATAGGAGACATCAAAACTGCCGTATACACATCACATGGGAGGAACAAAGCTAGCTGTGTATATCACATAGGAAACATTGATACTGCTGTATATACATCACATAGGAGACACTGAAAGTGCTATATACACATCACATAGGAGACACAGAGACTGTGGTATGCATCACATGGGAGACACCAAGACTGCTGTATATACATTATATTGCAGACACTGAAAGTGCCATATACACCTCACATAGGAGACAGTGCGAGCTGTATGCATCATATAGGGGACACAGAGACTGCTGTTTATACATCTCATAGGAGACACCGAGACTTTCGTATACACATCACATAGGAGAAACAGAGCGAGCTGTATACATCACATAGGAAACACTGATACTGCTTTTTATATATGCCATGAGAGATTAGGAGACACAGAGATGGATGTATATACATCACATAGGAGACATCAAGATAGCTGTATGTACATTACATAGGAGACACTCAAAATGCCATATACACATCACATTTGAGACACAGAGCAAGCTGCATGCATCACATATGGGACACCGAGACAGCCGTATACACATAACACAGGAGAAACAGAGTGAACTGTATACATCACATAGGAAACACTGATACTGCTGTATATACATCCCATAGGAGACACCAAGACTGCCATATACATCACATAGGAGACACCAAGGCTGCTATATATATACATTATATAGGAGATGCTGAAAGTGCCTTATACAAATCACATAGGAGACACAGAGCGAGCTGTATACATCACATAGGAGACACCGAGACTGCTGTATATATACTGAATAGGAGACACTGAGTGCCATATACACATTACATAGGAGACACAGAGTAATACACAGTTGCAAATTCATCAATGCTCAGGTTACATTTATATACTGATGAAGAGGGGAGTTACCCCTTGATACACGTAGGAAAACTGTCCATTCACGCACCCGTCACTTCTTCCCATTGACGTCACAGTAGTCCCGCCTCTCTATTCCACCGCGTCCTCAGCGTCTGCTTCCGGCCGGGGCACGCTAGGTGCTGGCATCTCTCGTCTTCCTGCCTTCCCCGCTGGGAACCTATCTACAGCAGAGATCAGCACCTGCTAGCAGCGTCAGGCATCTGTTCTCACCAGACAGCCGCTTTGCCACCAAAGTTTACACTCCAGTAAGTATACCTCAGGCACACGACTTCTACAGATGCCAATGCAAGTCCCCTGATGGTATCACTTTTACATTTATTAACTGCTTCCAGTTGCTCTTCCTATCAGCAAAACTCTGTATCACCACTTTTACAAGCAGTACTGGGCAGACTACAGTTAAAGGCCATGTCTAGATGACTTGCAGGACCTAGGTCCCTAGGTCCCACTCACAAACAGCGGTTTAACCCAGTAAGTGCCATTATATAATTGGTACGCCTATCCATCATTTCAATACACTGTGATCCCTTTATTATAATTTTTATTTCCATTTCCAGTATTTTTTTTTACCTTTGGACCCTTAGGCAAGTGCCTCTAAAACCCCAGTCGTCTTACAAATACTCACGCATACCAAAACTTATCCTTTTTCATCTGTTTATTGGAGTAAGTAATTATCTACTATTCAGAACCAGTCTGCATGTCACTATAACTATACAGATACCAAGTACTAATTACCATATCATCTCATTAGCTTCTACCATCGGATATTTCATCCTCTTATGGCTCTATGAATATTTTCCAACTATCTCCACTACAAAAGTGAGTATATCTTACTTTTTGATATTTACATCACATTATATAGTCTTTTTAAGGCTAGTTTCACATTTGCGTTAGAATCCGCAGCGTTTAATCCGCATCTGCAAGCCCAGGAAAAACACATAGAAACACGTACAAACGCAGCGTTTTTTAGACGCATGCGGGAACGCATGAGGTTAAAAAAACGCCGCGTTTGCACGCTTTTCCATGTGTTTTGTCATGCGTTTGCATTTATGTTGCGCCTGGTGAAAAATTTTACAAGAGAAAAATCTAGATAACCAGACACCGCCAATGTGACTACAGAGGGCGTATATTATGGGATCTCTATATATAGACCCTAGGACTGCTGAAATCTTAACAGTGTGCTACTGTATCCTGTGTCATGATGGATCTTCGCATGGAGAGCTTTCATTTCAACCTGGATTTAAGAATCAAGCTGTTTCTTGCCTGTGCGTTTGCTTGGGAGCAAGACAGAAATCGCGAAAGATGGAGAAGGAGATGGCGTAGGCGTTTTTGGAGACACCCCTTTATCAAACTACGTGAGAGCCGTGGAGCTTATCACACGCTGTATGGCGAGCTTAATGCCAACCCGGACAAATTCCCGGAATATACAAGGATGTCGCAAGACTCTCTCCGGGATTTGCTTGCTCGTGTCCAAGGAGCCATACGGAGACAGGACACCCAGCTCCGTAGAGCGATTCCACCAGAGGAACGTCTGCTGGTTACATTAAGGTACGTAACAAATCTAAACAAATGCCAGTGCTAATTTGGGGTGTTCTGACATGTATTTTTTTGGTATTTTCCTTTATGTCTTTAGCATAAGAACACCATACCTAAAATTGATTGTAATTTTTGTTTTTTTTTGTTTTCTTCCAGATTTCCGGCAACCAGAGAGAGTTTATCATCCCTCCACTTCCAATACCGGCTTGGAATTTCCACCCTGTCTGGAATAGTTGCGGACACCTGACGGGCTTTGTGGAATGTTCTCCGGGATGAGTTTATACCCCTTCCCTCCGCGGACATGTGGATAACAATTGCTGAAAAATTCTGGAGTGAGTGTGATTTCCCCAACTGTTTGGGAGCGGTGGATGGAAAGCACATCCGCATTATCAAACCAGCCAAAACAGGATCGAAGTACTTCAATTATAAAAAATATTTTTCTGTTGTGCTCATGGCAATAGTCGATGCAGACTGTTGCTTCATCGCCGTGGACATTGGAGCTTTTGGCCGTGGCAACGATTCCCAGACTTTTAAGAACTCGGATATGGGCAGCCGTGTGTATGGCAAAAATTTTAATTTTCCACAGCCACGACCTCTCCCCAACACTCAAGGTCCACCGATGCCATTTGTTATGGTTGGGGATGAGGCCTTTCAGATGTGTGAAAACCTACTGAAGCCCTATTCCAGTCGGGACTTGAACCACACTAAAAGGATCTTTAACTACAGATTGACAAGGGCCCGAAGAACAGTAGAGTGTACCTTTGGGATTCTAGTCTCAAAATGGCGCATTCTTGCAACAGCCATTAATCTAAAAATGGAGACAATCGACGAGGTGGTCAAAGCCTGTGTTGTTCTGCACAATTACATAATGGCAAAGGAGCAACCCAACATTGAACTGGATGAACCAGTTGCACACCCATTGCCCGATTACCAGCATCACCCGCTGCGGTCAACTGCTGAAGTTGGCCACATGCGGGACCAATTTGCTGCCTTTTTTGAATCAGATATTGGACGTGTGTCATGGCAGGACAATGTTGTGTAAACGTCTTGTTGAAATTTTGTCTGTACTAGTTATTTTCTTAAATGTTACTAATATTGGTTGTTAAAAAACTTTATTTTTTGGTATCTTGACCGTGTCTCCTATGTATTTCCTCTACAAACCAAGGCTGCCTTCAGACTAGCAGTATTTGGTCAGTATTTTATATCAGTATTTGCAAGCCAAAACCAGGATTTGTTCCACTCCTGGATTTGGCTTACAAACACTGATGTAAAATACTGACCACCACATACTGCTAGTGTGACGGCAGCCAGGTTGTTAGTGGTAAGGTTGCTGACTTCATTGCGTCCTGATTCTGTTCTGCAGTATCCATTGGACGCAGACTGAAGAGACAATGGCTGTCTACAAAACAGATCTATACTCATCAAGTCAGGTGTCAGAAATAATGAATTCATGATGCACATATAACAGCCTCATGAATTCACTATTTCTGACACATGTGCAGGTGAGCATAGATATGCCTTGTATGACCGCCATCGTCCCTTCACTTTGTGTGAAATAGATTACGTACACAGAAGAGAAAAAGGCGGTTATACAATGCACTTCTCTACTCACCAGGTCAGGTGTCCTAACTAATGAGTTTTAGGACACATGACCTGTTGAGTATAGTTCTGCATTGTATTGCCACCATTTTCTCTTCAGTCTGCAACACTAGTCACAGACTAAGCAGAATGAAGAGATTATGGAGAAAATACAAGAATAAATTTTTTGGTCCACCTCATATCTCTATACTAAAGACACACAAAGTGTTGTACTTGATAACTACTGGAGCTATGATGTGGACAGAAAATAAAGTGTGCGGCACAGTATTTTATTTGGCACACGGTGTGTGTTGCCGGCGGCGAAATACACAATTAACCACACATAATTGGGGGCAAAAAAACAATAGTATTTATTTTCTTACAAACAACATTTTTATTTAACTGCACCTGCTTGGGGTAGAGTGATGGAAATGGGGGGTGTGAAGCTGTGAGGCCTGGCTAAGTGTGGACGACGCAGGGGTGACAGGAGAAGGGGCAATTAAACTAGTGGGGTCTGGTAGTTCGGGGATGGGGCTTGACACATGAGAGGCCTGAGACGTACTGGAAGGGTGAGACAAACCTGACATTACAGACATACTGGGAGGTGAGGGGGGAGGAATACTGATAGTACGCATTTTTTAAATTTTTTTTCCCTTTCTGGGATCGACGTGTTCTGGGAAGCTTCGATGGGCTCATTTGTCATGGCATGGTCGTGGTGGGTGACCTGTCAGGGGCTGGCTGCACTGTGCTCGTAGAGCGTGCAGCCATGCCAGAGTCCATAGTGCTCGTAGAGCGTGCAGCCATGCCAGAGTCCATAGTGCTCGTAGAGCGGAAGGCCATGCCAGAGTCCATAGTGCTCGTAGAGTGGAAGGCCATGCCAGGGTCCATTGTGCTCATAGGGCGGAAGGCCAAGCCTGGGTCCTGCTGCATTGTTGTGGTGGTGGAGCGGAAGGCCATGCCTGGTTCCTGCTGCATCGTGCTGGTGGTTGAGCGGAAGGCCATGCTAGGGTCCTGCTGCTGCATCGTGGTGTCAGTGGAGTAGGTCCAAGCAGGAGGTGGTGGCAGTGGGCTTTCCTACAGCACTCGGCATGGTGATGGTGCTGTAGTGGTGTCTGGCAATGCTAGGAATGGAGGTAGCCGTGCAGTGGTATGCAGCAGAGGTCGGCATTGAGGTCAATCGTCACAGTGTTGGCACAGGTGGATATGCTGCCACTGTCTGCTGAAAATACCGACTCTGCTGCATAGCCTGCACGTAAGCAGCATTGCAGGCCTGCATGACACTAAGCTGGAGATCAGGAGTAAGGTGTTCCGACATGCCCTGTTCAATTTGATTAAAAAAATGATGTGCTGGCCTCTGGAGGTCAGCTTTTATTTGGTGAACGTTTTTGGTGACCTCCTGGATACGTGTATTCATATGGCTAATGGCAGTATCCAGTCGGTCACCCAAAGCCTTGAGTCCATCGTGAAAAACCGAGCTCAAGTGCAAAAATTCGGGCATGAGTGACCAGTCCGATGCCCTCTGCCGCTGCCGGGAGGAGCCCCCAAAAAAGGGGCAGAGGACTGGGAAAGGGGAACACCTGATGGACCAGCTTCCTGGTGTCCAGTTAGTGTGGCAGGCCCATTAGCTGCAGCGCTGCTGGATGGCTGGGACGGGTCCGTGGCTGTCCGATGAAGGACCGCTCCAGAACCTGGGTCAACAGTGCTGCTCCATGTGCTGTGAACAAAGGAAAAAAATTAATACCAAAAACTGAATAAACGCCAACTCCTGTTTAATAGAAACATACAGATTATGGCAATACAACACAACCTAATGCACAGGAGAAATACTTACGTTCTCTGGGCAAGGACCGGTCTTAAAAATGCCAGAATGCGATGGTATTTATACTTTCGGATCCTTGCTCCAAAAACACTGGGAACAAGGCTCTCTTGACGCAGGTCCTTCTTGAAGCGGTCCTTCATCGAACGCCAACGTGTTTTGACTTTGAACGGTGAATACCGTTATATATTCATATACCTTTCAGTTCCTTCTACTAACAGGGTTAGACACAGCACCTGTTTATTCACCAGCAGCACTAGCACTTTTTTTTCTCTCTCTCCCCTAGTGGATAGCACCAGTGTTTTCTAGTATTATACATTTATATACTCCCACTGTGAGTAATATATAGTATACACAGAAAAGATTATGTATGCAACTTCCCTGTCATTCTAGTCTCTTATGGACTGTATTTATTTATGGATACTTTTACCCCTTCAAGACACAGCTATTTTGGGCCTTGAGAATTTAGTATTTTTTTTTGTTATTTTATAAATGCATTCCAAAAATCATACCTTTTTGATTAGTAGTCAATGTTGTCTTATAAGGACTTGTTCTTTACATGAAGATCAGTTATATGCAAGAGGAATTTAAGTCCTTATTGGTAACATTTTGATGTATATAAAACTTTTAGATCACTTCCAAAAGGATTCCAGAAAACAAGGAGACCTCCTGGACTCCTGGAAGAGCTTTCTAGTGTCATGGAAAGCACAGAAAATTCCCACATTTTCTCTGATTTGGTCAATGGCAGATTACAATATGGGCTGTATTGAGTATGATAGTGACAGAAGCAGCGGTGATGACTACACCCATGCAGATTTCCAGCACACTTAGCTAATAGATTGTCAGCTCTCCCATAGGGTATACTCCAGGGAAATCCCCACTTCCTGTTCATACGCCTCCACGTGTACCTCAAGTACTGTAACTCTGAAATTTAGAGAAAAATGTACATCCCGCACTTGCAACGCTTAACCCCTTTTTGACATTAGACGTACTATCCCATCGAGGTGGGCCCGTATGCCCACCGACGGGATAGTACGTCATAGCGATCGGCCACGCTCACGGGGGGAGCGCGCCTGATCGCGCCTGGGTGTCAGCTGACTATCGCAGCTGACATCCGGAACTATGTGCCAGGAGCGGTCACGGATTTCCCCGGCACATTAACCCCCGGCACACTGCGATCAAACATGATCGCAGCGTTCCAGGGACATAGGGAAGCATCGCGCAGGGAGGGGGCTCCCTGCGGGCTTCCCTGAGACCCTCGGTACAAGGCAATGTGCTCACCTTGTACCAAGCGTCTCCTCTCTGCAGGCCCCGGATCCAAAATGGCTGCATCTGGGTCCTGCAGGGAGGTGGCTTACAAGTGCCTGCTCAGAGAAGGCACCGGGAAGCCTCCCTGCTGTGTCTGTGTGATCGCTCATCTGTCACAGTGCACAGCAAAGTGTCAGATCAGCGATCTGTCACTTTACTGTGATGTCCCCCCCTGGAGCAAAGGATAAAAGTAAAAAAAAAATATTTACATGTGTAAAAAAATAAAAAAAATCCTAAATAAATTAAAAAATATATATTGTTCCAATAAATACATTCCTTTATCTAAATAATAAAAAATAAATAAAAGTACACATATTTAGTATTGCCGCATTCGTAACGGCCCAACCTATAAAACTGTCCCACTAGTTAATCCCTTCAGTGAACACCGTAAAAAAAATAATAAAAAAAGAGGCAAAAAACAACCCTTTATTATCATACGCTGAACAAAAAGTGGAATAGCAAGCGATCAAAAAGACAGATATAAATAACCATGGTACCGCTGAAAACGGCATCTTGTCCTGCAAAAAACGAGCCACCATACAGCATCATCAGTGAAAAAATAAAAAAGTTATAGTCCTCAGAATAAAGCGATGCAAAAATAATTCTTTTTTCTATAAAATAGTTTTTATAGTACAAAAGCGCCAAAACATAAAAAAAATCTAAATGAGGTATCGCTGTAATCATACTGACCCAAAGAATAAAACTGCTTTATCCATTTTACAAAACGCGGAACAGTATAAACGCCCCCCCAAAAGAATTTCATGAATAGCTGGTTTTTGGTCATTCTGCCTCACAAAAATCAGAATAAAAAGCGATCACAAAATGTCACATGCCCGAAAATGTTACCAATAAAAACATCAACTCGTCCTGCAAAAAACAAGACCTCACATGACTCTGTGGACCAAAATATGGAAAAATTATAGCTCTCAAAATGTGGTAACGCAAAAAAATATTTTTTGCAATAAAAAGCGTCTTTTAGTGTGTGACAGCTGCCAGTCATAACAATCCACTAAAAAACCTGCTATAAAAGTAAATCAAACCCCCCTTCATCACCACCTTAGTTAGGGAAAAATAAAAAAATAAAAAAATGTATTTATTTCCATTTTCCCATTAGGGTTAGGGCTAGGGTTAGGGCTAGGGTTAGGGTTGGGGCTAGGGTTGGGGCTAGGGTTAGGGCTAGGATTAGGGTTAGGGTTGGGGCTAGGGTTATGGTTAGGGCTAGGGTTAGGGTTGGGGTTAGGGCTAGGGTTAGGGTTGGGCTAGGGTTAGGGTTAGGGTTGGGGCTAGGGTTAGGGTTGGGGCTAGGGTTAGGGTTTGGATTACATTTACGGTTGGGATTAGGGTTAGGGGTGTGTCAGGGTTAGGGGTGTGGTTAGGGTTATGGTTGGGATTAGGGTTAGGGTTGTGTTGGAGTTAGGGGTGTGGTTAGGGTTGGGATTAGGGTTAAGGGTGTGTTGGAGTTAGGGGTGTGGTTAGGGTTGGGGTTAGGGGTGTGGTTGGGATTAGGGGTGTGTTTGGGTTAGGGTTTCAGTTAGAATTGGGGGTTTCCACTGTTTAGGCACATCAGGGCTCTCCAAACGCGACATGGCGTCCGATCTCAATTCCAGCCAATTCTGCGTTGAAAAAGTAAAACAGTGCTCCTTCCCTTCCGAGCTCTCCCGTGCGCCCAAACAGGGGTTTACCCCAACATATGGGGTATCAGCATACTCAGGACAAATTGGACTACAACTTCTGGGGTCCAATTTCTCTTGCTACCCTTAGGAAAATAAAAATTTGGGGGGCTAAAAGAACATTTTTGTGGGACAAAAATGATTTTTTTATTTTCACGGCTCTGCGTTATTAGCTGTAGTGAAACACTTGGGGGTTCAAAGTTCTCACAACACATCTAGATAAGTTCCTTGGAGGGTCTAGTTTCCAACATGGGGTCACTTGTGGGGGGTTTCTACTGTTTAGGTACATCAGGGGCTCTGCAAATGCAACGTGACGCTTGCAGACTAGGGTTGAGCGACTTTTATTTTTATAGGATCGGGTCGGGTTTCACGAAACCCGACTTTCTCAAAAGTCGGGTCGAGTGAAATCGGCCGATCCTATAAAAAAGTCGGGGTCGGGGTCGGCCGAAACGCGAAACCCAATGCAGTGCAATGGGATACTATGGTTCCCAGGGTCTGAAGGAGAGGAAACTCTCCTTCAGGCCCTGGGATCCATATTTACGTGTAAAATAAAGAATTAAAATAAAAAAAATTGATATACTCACCCTCTGACGCACCCTGGTAGTAACCGGCATCTTCCGTTCCTAAAAATGGCGCTTGAAAGACCTTTCGAATGCTTCACGGCTTGTGATTGGTCGCGGCGGCCCACGTGACCGCTGAGCGACCAATCACAAGCCGGTGACGTAATTCTCAGGTCCTGTTCTGGTTCTCAGGTACATGAGAATTATTTCACGGCTTGTGATTGGTCGCTGAGCGGTCACGTGGGCCGCCGCGACCAATCACAAAGCCGTGACGTCATCGGAAGGTCCTTCACGCGTTCATTCTTAAGAAGGAAGGCTGCTGGAAAGAAGCAGGGCGCGTACGAGGGTGAGTATATACCTAATAAGAATATACTCACCCTCGGCTTCTTTCCGGCAGCCTTCCTTCTTAAGAATGAACGCGTGAAGGACCTTCCGATGACGTCACGGCTTTGTGATTGGTCGCGGCGGCCCACGTGACCGCTCAGCGACCAATCACAAGCCGTGACGTAGTTCTCATGTACCTGAGAACCAGAACAGGACCTGAGAATTACGTCACCGGCTTGTGATTGGTCGCTCAGCAGTCACGTGGGCCGCCGCAACCAATCACAAGCCGTGAAGCATTCGAAAGGTCTTTCAAGCGCCATTTTTAGGAACGGAAGATGCCGGTTACCAGCGGCGATGTCCAGGCTGCGTCGGAGAGGTGAGCATATCAATATTTTTTATTTTAATTCTTTATTTTACACTTAAATGTGGATTCTGATACCGATTTCCGATATCGCAAACATATCGGAACTCGGTATCGGAATCCCGATACCAGATTCAGAAGATCGCCGACCTCATGGCCGACCCCACACAGGGGTCGGGTCAGGTTTCATGAAACCCGACTTTGCCAAAAGTCGGCGACTTCTGAAAATGGTCGACCCGTTTCGCTCAACCCTACTGCAGACCAATCATCTAAGTCTGCATTCCAAATGGCGCTCCTTCCCTTCTGAGCTCTGCCATGCGCCCAAACGGTGGTTTCCCCCCACATATGGGTTATCAGCATACTCAGGACAAATTGGACAACAAATTTTGGGGATCAATTTCTCCTGTTACCCTTGGGAAAATACAAAACTGGGGGCTAAAAAATAATTTTTGCGGAAAAAAGAAAGAATTTTTATTTTCTCTGCGTTATAAACTGTAGTGAAACACTTGGGGGTTCAAAGGTCTCACAACACATCTAGATAAGATCCTTAGGGGGTCTACTTTCCAAAATGGTGTCACTTGTGGGGGGTTTCAATGTTTAGGCACATCAGGGGCTCCCCAACGCAACATGGCGTCCCATCTCAATTCCAGCCAATTTTGCATTGAAAAGTCAAACGGTGCTCCTTCCCTTCCGAGCTCTGCCATGCACCCAAACAGTGGTTTATCCCCATATATGGGGTATTAGCATACTCAGGACAAATTGCACAACAACGTTTGGGGTACAATTTCTTCTGGTAATCTTGGGAAAATAAAAAATTGGGGGCGAAAAGTTCATTTTTGTGAAAAAATATTTTTTATTTTTACGGCTCTACATTATAAACTTCTGTGAAGCACTTGGTTGGTCAAAGTGCTCACCACACATCTAGCTAAGTTCCTTAGGGGGTCTACTTTCCAAAATGGTATCACATTTGTGGCTCTCCAAACGCAACATGGCATCCCATCTCAATTCCAGCCAACTTTGCATTGAAAAGTCAAATGGCGCTCATTCCTTTCCGAGCTCTGCCATGCGCCCAAACAATGGTTTACCCCCACATATGGGGTATCCGGGTACTCAGGAGAAATTGTACAACAACTTTTGGCTTCTATTTTCTCCTGTTACCCTTAGTAACATAAATCAAATTGGAGCTGAAGTAAATTTTTTGTGAAAACAAATTAAATGTTCATTTTTTTTAAACATTCCCAAAATTCCTGTGAAGCACCTGAAGGGTTAATAAACTTCTTGAATGTGGTTTTGAGCACCTTGAGGGGTGCAGTTTTTAGAATGGTGTCACACTTGGGTATTATCTATCATATAGACCCTTCAAAATGACTTGAAATATGACATGGTCCTTAAAAAAAATGGTGCTGTAAAAATGAGAAATTGCTGGTCAACTTTTAACCCTTATAACTCCCTAACAGAAAAAAATTTTGTTTCCAAAATTGTGCTGATGTAAAGTAGACATGTGGGAAATGTTACATATTAAGTATTTTGTGTGACATATCTCTGTGATTTAAGGGCGTAAAAATTCAAAGTTGGAAAATTGCAAAATTTTCAAAATTTTCGCAAAATTTCCATTTTTTTCATAAATAAATGCAAGTAATATGAAAGAAATGTTACCACTATCATGAAGTACAATATGTCTCGAGAAAACTTTGTCATAATCACCGGGATCCGTTGAAGCGTTCCAGAGTTATAACCTCATAAAGGGACAGTGGTCAGAAATGTAAAAATTGGCCCGGTCATTAACGTGCAAACCACCCTTGGGGGTAAAGGGGTTAATGAACACATCCAATGGCTACAATTACACCCTCCAAAGCCATACAACAGCCTGCATGCTTATAAATACACAGGCTAATCTGCTTGCATATATGTAAGATTAATACATATACTGTATGTATTCAGATAGTAATGTATAGTGTGTACATACTGTACATATACATATATACTGTATATAAATGTACTACATGCTGTATACTGTATGTATGTAGTACATATATAAATGTACTACATAATGAAAGTACTTTGTACTTGCATTATGTAGTACATATAATAAGTATAAATATATGTAATACATAATGCAACTCACATTATGGCATTGAGTAAATAAAAAAATGTCTGGGAAAAAAAGAAAAAAAAAGAAAAATACAACAATCTATATTTTTGCATATAATACATTTATTATATATCTATTACAAAGCAAAAAAAAAAGTATATATATATGTCTGTATATATATATATATATATATATATATATATATATATATATATATATATATACACATACTGGGTTCTTACGGCAAAAAAAATAGGTAGGTGGTCTCCATATTCTGAAATACGATATTTCATGAATCTTTAGTCATATATATATGTTATGATTATTTTTAGTGCTCATACATACACAAATATATATTATTTTAAGATACAAAAGCAACAAACTATAAATCCATCAAAATCAGTAATGAGAAAAAAGGTGGTAACAAAAATAATAAAAATGTCTCATCATTTTTTTTCCTTTTTTCAAAGCCAGTCATCTCATACCACACTTCTTGGGAAATGTTGAGCCAAAAGCACAAGTTTGGAAGAAACCATCTGTATGCTGTATGAGCAAATATACACATTTTAATAGATAAGTAAATAGATTTGCATTGATATGCAAAATGTGCTGTCTTTGAAAAAGAAACCATAAAAAGAGCAAAAATGTACATTTCTTGTTACAATTCTTTTCACCATTCTTTTCTTTTCTGCCTATCAGAATTTTTTTTTTTTAGACTACTAATATGGTGATTTTAATTGTACACTTAATTTTAGGAATCCAGATGGCCTAAATAAGTTTTGCATTGTTTTCTTCTGAATTCCAAAAGCTTTTTTTTCCTCATCTTGGTAGATGACATAAGAGTTAAGTACCCCGACAATAATCTATTGTCCTCTTTCACTCTCTTGGGGAGACGAACACACTGCTCTCTTGTATTTCATTCCTCAGTTCCTCTGGTTATTTGAGCTGTTTGCATTTGTTGCTTCTTGTTGTTGCCTTTTATTTATTTCAATAGACCCAAAACTGCCAAGTTTTATGGAAAAAAAATGAACTCTAAGAAATATCATGTTGCTTCACCACTGGGAGCCAGATGTCACAATGCTGGCTCCACACTGGTCCAGGGTCTTAAAAGCACAGCTACATATTGTATGAAGTGAGAAATGAGTCAGAGGCACTTAACTAGAAAGGCTTCAGCGGTGGCAAGCTACAGTAAATCGACTCTTTTAAAGTTTCCTTCACAATATCAAATACCGCTTGGCATGGCGCAGGCAATCAGTGCTGACATTGGAATTTGTTTTTCTTTTTTAAAGTGCCATCAAACGATATTCCAAAACCAGAACATACCTAAACTGCAACCTTATTTCATCCTCCGAATGCTAAAAACAAAACTATGGAATTGGCGAAGAATTCTGACTACAAATCAAAGTTGGTGATTACCGACAGGCGGCAGCTAAATTAGATTTTTTTTTTTTTCAGGGATGTGGGATAGTGTAGAAGGGAAACAGCACTTTACTGTATGAAAATGCACTGAAAAAGTACAAGCATTATTTTAACAGTTTATTTTTCAAATGGTATTTAAATACAAAGATCGTTTGTATTTATTAAATACCATTGTAGTTAGCAGACATTTTTCACTGGGGGTGTGTACTTCTTCCCCTTTATGATGATGACCAATCATAAGTAGGCTGCAACACACATAAAAAAGAACACCCCCCCACACACAATTGATGAGAACAGGTGTCTTAGTGTGAGACATGTAATGACAGACAGTCTGATCTCCTCACTGATCTCAATGAATAGTAATCACTAGTGCTGGAAGCAGGATGGAGTAGTGCTGCCCCACTTCCCAATGACTGCTGTGAGATGAAAGCTGAAAAACTGTCAGTAAGCACTCATCTCTTCTATATGCTCCACCAACCTGTGAAGAGATCAGACTGTCTGTAATTACATGGCTCACATAGGAGAAAGCCTGTTCTAAGCTATTGTGGGATTGTGTTCATTTTACACTTTATGTTGCTGCCTGCTTATGATTAGTCAAAGTTGCAGAGGGGAAGAAGAACACACCACCAATGAAAAATCTCTGGTAACACCCCCTTGGACTTAACATAAATAAGAACGTAAATATTTTACAAGTAAATATTTCTGCAACAAAGAAAATAAATTAAAAAACAAAAACTACATATTATTCAGTTTTGCAGCCACTATTCCATGGTGTGGCCAGTTTAACATGCTCACACTGGTGCAAAGTTCTTTTCAAGACCCTTTCTTCACTGGGCACCATAAGACAAACTTACTACCCCTCCCACTGATCTACTAAACACCATGATATACTATGCTACTGCCTTTTCCTTGTTCACTGTAGACATGGAAATGGTACCCTAACCATAAAAGTTTTCCCTTGTTTTTTGCCACTCATTGGACACTAGGAATTGCACTAAACTGACTGGACATAGATTTTGCCACATTAGGCACCAAGCATAGAACTGCACAGATTCCAATTTTGGACAGGGAGTAGAACATTTTGGAATAAGGAGTCGGGTTGCAAATCTTCGGCAATATGAATGTATGTTTAATATTGACTGTCTTCATAAATCTCAGTATGTATTTGTAAAAATTATATTATTCCTGCACTATAGTGCACATATGTGTTCCTAATAAAACTTTCACTTTGAGAATGAATAGCAGAAAATCTGTAGTTTTTCTCTACTGCTTTCTAGTAAAGGTCAAGTAGAAATCCCAAACACTGGACAGGTTAAGAAAAAAATGAAAACAATCACATTCCATTAATTGGATGGGCCACTTTTGACAATTCTTTTTGTTGGAAAGGTCACATAAAGGTAAACTAAAAATGGTGTAAAGCATCTGATATCTCCAACTATCATCTGTAATCAGAGGGGGCATAATGCATTTCATTGAGTATAATGAACTATCACAGATGAGCTGGGTCCTTCCTGAGTGAAGGACACGTTCTGTACTTGTTCCCTGCTCTGATTATTTGATGGAGGTTTCAAACAAGGGAACCCGTCTATTAATTCATACTACCTAATTACATATTTGTAGATTAAAAGAACAATCACATATTTAAGCAATTTTATTATGAGGGAACCTTTATAAATTCTGTACTTCAGTGTGTTAGGGCTGGCGGAACGCACCGAGTATATTTAGATATTATTATTGGTGCGTTCGCAGCCCGGGGTCCACCGTGCAGGAGACCAACCTGATGCTAGCAAATGGTGGCACAATATGGCGGTAGAAGCGAACTCTGTTACTTTACAGAGTTGAACAGAAGGGAAAGCGCTGTGCCCTGTTAGCGTCACAGGGGAACACAGCTGCCTAACAGAGCAAAAGCAATCAGTGGTCAGGGAGTAGCAAGCACAGAAAACACCTCCTCTCCAGTGGAGCCGGAATTCTAATGGCTTTACGCCAGCCCTGAATTCACCATACAAACTCCTCACCGGAGGTGCCGGTATTCTAGTGGCTTATTTAAGCTGGACCCTGACCACAAGCAGACAAGACCACTGAGTAGCTAAAGCTCATAACATAAGCTGATACAAGCACATGGCCATGCGGCCATGCAAACCTTTTATAGCTGCAGCAACTTCAGGACCTTCCTAGAGGACCAATGGGAGCTGCTACAGTACCTGAGCAACTTCAGGACCTTCCTAGAGGACCAATGGGAGCTGCCACAGTACCTGAGCATGTGACCCCCGAACTCCAATGGGAGGTCTTACTCCGGGCATGCTCAGAAGGGGAAAAGCAGGACTTAGTCCCAGAGATGCTTGCTTGCCGCGGACCAGTACTGGCTACAATGGCTGAGCCTGGAAAGGCAGCAGTAACCATACGCACAGTATCAGGCTGAGCCAGACGCCGGGACTTACATCTCCGCTGAGCAGGCTCCACGGCGGCTGGAGAAGAATGGGAGACCTGTTATGTTGGGCTGGTGGTTAGGAGCACTAGAAATGACCAGATGAGCAAACTAGCAATACAGGACGAGCTCTGGGAAGTGGGAGCTCTGCTGACCGCAACCCCTAATCCTATAACAACAACTAGAAATAGCCGTGGAGCGTTCCTGACTCTGCCTAGACGCCTCTTCACAGCCTAAGAGCTAACTACCCCTAAAGATAGAAAATACAGCCTACCTTGCCTCAGAAAAATTCCCCAAAGAAATAGGCAGCCCCCACATATATTGACTGTGAGTTAAGATGGAAGTCACAAACACAGGAATGAAATAGGTTTCAGCATAGGAGGCCAGACTGAACTAAACAGACTGAGGATAGAAAAGGTATCTTTGCGGTCAGCACAAAAAACTAACAAAAAACCACGCAGAGTGTGCAAAAGAAACCACCGCACTGACTCACGGCGCGGTGGTGCCACTCTGTATCCCAGAGCTTCCAGCTAACAAGATTAAATATGATACCAAGCTGGACAAAAACACAATGGTAACAAATAAGCTAGCAGGGACTTAGCTTTTGCTGAAGTAGACAGGTCATCTGAAAGATCCAAGAGAACTGAACCAGTACTAGGACATTGACAGCTGGCATCAAGTAACGACCTGAGTGGAGTTAAATAGAGCAGCCAGCCAAGGGCTGAACGAGATCAGCTGGAGAAGGAATCTCAGAACCAGCAGCTCCACTCACAGCCACCAGAGGGAGTCCATAAACAGAACTCGCCGAAGTACCATTCATAACCACAGGAGGGAGCTCGAGAACAGAATTCACAACAGAGACCGCAGCGGAGATGGTTCGAGATTTCCCCTGTGCAGAGGCGGGAACTCGACCCCTAAGACAGTGAAACCTCAATAAATATCATATTCTTAGTCTAAGGCTGGGGTCACACTTGGGAGTGTGATGTGAAAAACTCGCGTGAGAGTACCCGGCACTGCCGCCGGCACTCAGGACCGGAGCATTCAGCTGCATAGAAATACATACAGCCGCACACTCTGGTCCCGAGTGCCGGCAGCAGTGCCAGGTACTGATGCGTGAGTTTCTCACATCACACTCTCAAGTGTCACCCCGGCCTAAGGCAGTGTTCCTCAACTCCAGTCCTTAACCGCCACTAACAAGTCGTGTTTACAGAATTAACTTAGTATTGCACAGGTGATAATTCCATCATCTGTGCAATAGTAAGGAAATCTTGAAGACATGACTTATTGGTGGCTCTTGAGTACTGGAGTTGAGGATCACTGCTTTAAGGGCTCGTTCACATGACTGTATTTTTAGTCTGTGAAAATAACGGACAGCACTCAGACCAATGTTATTCAATGGGGAAGTGCAAATAAGTGATTTTTTTTCACTGATGAAATCTGTTTATAAAAACAAAATTGCAGCATGCACTAGGCTCTTCCGCAAATAGGATAAGACTTGCCCATTCAAGTCCATCGGTGTGGGAAAACATTGGATCTGATTTTTATGGAAACATTCTAATCCTGTAACATAGGAAACTGTAACTGGTCTTGTAAATGAATAATAGCTGCTGCTGTAAAAAAAAAAAGAGAAAAATCGGATTGCACACCAATTGTACATGGATGACAAATGAGAAAAAAATTGTGCCACTTAACTGGATGAAACTCTGAATTATTTTTTTAATATGTTTTGTGTGATCCTGCCCTAAAGTAGAATATTCCTTCTGTCTTTCAGGGATACTCTAAGGCTTCTTTCACACTTCTGTCTTTTCTCTACCGTCGAAATCCATCGAGTTTTGAAAAAACAGGTTCCTGCAAATTTTTCTGCAGGATCCTCTTTTTTCCCATAGACTTGTATTAGTGACGGATTGTGACGGATGGCCATCCGTTGTGCACTGAATCCGTCAGAAAATATCGGTCCATCAGGCAGAGAAAACGTTCAGAGGAATGTTTTTTCTGCACGTCGGAAAATCGCTCAGCGACGGGTCCTGCACTGTCCGTCGTCGGCTATAATGGAAGCCTATGGACGCAGGAATCCAGCAACATATCACGTTTTTTCACTCTGAGCATGCCTGGAAGGATTTTCAAGTCTGGGAAACAAATCTCTCTCTTTCTCTCTCTCTCGTTCCCCGGAAATTTCTCCATTGACATTCAGGCAACAACACAAACAACGCATCCGTCAAAACACTGGATGCATTACACACGTTTTTCAGTATTTTCACGACGTCCGTCGATACATCACAGTGTAGCATTATGATGCCCGCCAGCAGACGGAAGTGTGAAAGAGGCCTTACTCTAAGATGCCGGCCTAGATAATAAATACTTATTGACACATCTTCAATATTGTGCTCAGGATTTGGACACAAATTTGTTGAGTTTTGTTGCAAATTGTTGCAGAATTACCTTGCTACAGCTCTTAATACTTACACCCATCAGCTTTACTATAGATGGCCCTGCACAAGCGCATTAGTGTGTCTTTTTGTTAATCAGACTGTTCACAAATCTTTTGGAAAATATGCTTGCTTCTTTTACTTTAATGCTTTCATAACAGCGATACATCTGGTTTTCATTAAACCTTCCAAAGCACAGAACAATCAAGTTTAATTTGTACCAGGCACAAATCTTAGTTACAAAAACTTACATAAAACATACCATTCCTGACCGATTCACAATCCTGCCCTTGTTCCACGCTGCCAAGTTTCTCTGTATTTTTGTGAAGTCTACTTTTACATAATATCCAGCTCTCTTTATCTCAATATTTAGTTGTAAACAATACTAAAAATAACCGAGTGACATACTAAATACTAAAATATCAATCACTCGACCACAATAACAACACAAGACATAATTACATTGTAAACCATTTCCCATTCTTGACAGGATAATTTATTGTTCTGCGATTCGGTATTTCCATTGGATAGATGCACTTATGGAGTTCTGCGGATGGGTAACTTTGCATTTTTTTTTTGTTTTTAGTTAAAAACAAATGCAAATTTAATATGTACGCAATACGGAACAGAATAAGAAAGGACAGCTCTGTGGGGTGCAGGGAAGACTGGCAGGTACCTAGACTTGTGATGTCACTGAACTAGTGTGGTGATGTCACATAATGACTATCTAGCTAGATCTTAAACATAGTCAGTGGAGTAGAAAGCATCTAATTCCATCTTCAGATGGAGATTCTGCCCTACACCCTGTGGTCTCATGGGACACTGTAGGGTACCAAAGTGGCTTTACTGCAATTTATATACATCCTTTAAAAGTGACCTATATCTCTTCTTGGCTCTGCTCATTTTGCCTAGCCTCTTGCGGTGATTCCCTCTTTTCTCCCCCCACCAGTATAATATGCATATCATATTCGCACATGACCTGTATACCATGCTTTACGCTCATTACTTTTTTTATATGGGGGATGCTTTATGTATGAACCTGTCCAGGGTCTCAAAAACTATTTCTACTGATCCTTTCAGCATATATGGCCTCTTAAGTATTTAACACGGTACCAGGGGCGTTGGACGATTGTTGTGTTTGGTTTATATGCCTTTAAATGTTTTAAAAGGGTTTGGTATGTCCATGTTTATGAATAAAGCTTTGTATTTTTTATTATTTATAGGTGTGCGCACCAATTTTTTGTATTGGTCTTTTCCTCTTCCTTTAGTATAAAATTCATTTCCATACAAGGTGTTGCACCCGTATGAGCATTTTGCTCATTTCTATTCATTCTGTTGCATCATAGGTGCGTTCTGGTTTCTTATACTGCAAGCCCATCAACCAACGTCTAGGTGGCCTCAAAACTGATGGGTCCCTTCAGAATGTGATGGCTTTAATTACAGCAGGATCCTTCCTACCCATAAATGCAGGCTTTGCTGAGAGAGGTGTCCACATTCACCCAGGAATTCAGACTTCAGCCCTTAGAGAGGTATTCACATTAGATATGTAGGGACCAATCAGTTTTGAGACCACCTTGATGTTGGTTGATGGGCTTGCATGAATTGGCGAAATTATCTTCTAAACATCTAATTTTTTCCTAGTATTCAGAATCAATATTTCATATTTCATATACTTCACATTGACACACTTTAGCATGATAGAGTGCAACTTTTTGTTGTATATATCATTTAGACTCAAGTCAGATACCTCTCATATAGCCAAATCAGATCTCAGGACTTACACTGAGGAAGGGGAACACGCCGAAACACATGTCTACGTATTAAGATTATGATTTGGCTTTTATCCTAAGTCATGTGATGAGGGTCAACATTGACATTTAGGATTGCTACTCCCAATAGGTGACGCTAGAGTTCTAGTCCTCTTCCTCTCTGAATAGACAATCTGAATAAAGGTACCTTCACATTAAGCGACGCTGCAGCGATAGCGACAACGATGCCGATCGCTGGAGCGTCGCTGTTTGATCGCTGGAGAGCTGTCACACAGACCGCTCTCCAGCGACCAACGATGCCGAGGTCCCCGGGTAACCAGGGTAAACATCGGGTTGCTAAGCGCAGGGCCGCGCTTAGTAAGCCGATGTTTACCCTGGTTACCATCGTAAAAGTAAAAAAAACAAACAGTACATACTCACCTGCGCGTCCCCCGGCGTCCGCTTCCCTGCACTGTGTGAGCGCCGGCCCTAACAGCAGAGCGGTGACGTCACCGCTGTGCTGTACTTTTATTTTCACTTTAGGGCCGGCGCTCAGTCAGAGCAGGAAGCGGACGGCGGGGGACGCGCAGGTGAGTATGTACTGTTTGTTTTTTTTACTTTTACGCTGGTAACCAGGGTAAACATCGGGTTACTAAGCACGGCCCTGCGCTTAGTAACCCGATATTTACCCTGGTTACCAGCGTAAAACATCGCTGGTATCGTTGCTTTTGGTGTCAAACCTGACGATAAACGCCGGTCTGACGACCAAATAAAGTTCTGAACTTTATTCAACGACCAGCGACATCACAGCAGGATCCTGATCGCTGCTGCGTGTCAAACTAAACGATATCGCTAGCCAGGACGCTGCAACGTCACGGATCGCTAGCGATATCGTTTAGTGTGAATGTACCTTAAGCAATAGCCTGACACACATTGTTTTTACATTACGTCTTCAGCAGGGAAAAGGTAGTATTACATACCGACCGTACAAGTAGACCTTATACATTAACAACCATGTTTAACACAGCACATGTCACTCTATATTACTGACTCTCTTCTGCCACATCATCAGATACCCCTCGCTCGATGATATCCATATGGACTACCTTAGTGACATAACTCCTTTTTAAAAAGTGAGTAGCTATTTATAGATTCATGGGATTTTGTGCAACAATGTTTTATGTGTAACTTCCTTGGAAACAGGCTTCGGGTATGTTCCCTAATTTTTAGAAATCCAGCCCTAGTGTGTTTTGCATTTAATAAAGTATGAAATACTTGCCTGTTGTAGGAGCCGGTTTAATGCAGCTACACTATGGCTGCATGTTTGGGTCGTTATTGTGTCAGAAACACCTAAAACTCCCTAGATTGTACAGCAGCAAACTTAGATGACTACAGGGCTGCAACATCTGGATCCCCTAGAAGATTAAAGCGCCGGGCTACTTTGTGTGTCGCATCTATGAAATGAACTCTGAAATTTGACCAGATTATGACTATATAAAACCTGCCTGAAGGGCATAACAGAAATCAGGCTGCACATTAACAATTCAGTCTTGTATCTTTACATTGGAATTAATATTATTAGGTTTAATGTGTAGGGCGAGTGCTGTTCTGAGACTTCTGAAAATAACGAAGCTTTCTGAACCAAGCTACTCTTGGTCTACTCTTCATACATGATCTATTAATATGTGGTTTAATTCATAAACTGTTAAAATAAAACTACAGATTTTTTTGGAGATGGTATTCTCGACACTAGGCAACTTCTTTCTCCAATTCTCCCCAATGTGCTACCGAGGTCACCATGTAGAAAACCTGATGCACTTGCCCTAAAGTGAAAAAGGTACGGACTCTTACATATCATTACATCTGTTCAGTTACCTTTTCCAATCTGGTGAAAGATCTAGCTCAAATTCTTTTCAATGAACAAATTCTCTTATCTTCTTTATATTTCTACCAACTGATATTACAATAGTTTGCTCTTGGAAATCGGTTTCTCCTCCACCCTTCGGTCTAGCCAAGTACAAAAGAATGTGAAATATGGTCAATGAACATGTATCCGGTATATTAAATGATAAGGGATCAAAATTGATAAATTGATTTTGAAGCTAATGGATGGAAAATTCTCCCTATGGGTCACCTCGTCCATTTTTGCATCTGTATCATGTCTAGTAAATGTCACGTCATGTCTGTGTAAGAACCCTTGTATCCCCCACTCCCCATTTCTTGTGCAGTCTTGTTTTGTCTCTACAGTCATATGAAAAAGTTTGGGCACCCCTATTAATCTTAAGCTTAATGTTTTATAAAAAATGTTTTTTTTTCAACAGCTATTTCAGTTTCATATATCTAATAATAATATATCTTCTCTGCCTTTCTGATGTTTTTCATGGCCTGCCACTTCTGGCCTTAACAAGAACTGTACCTGTGTTCTTCCATTTCCTTACTATGTTCCTCACAGTGGAAATTGACAGGTTAAATCTCTGAGACAGCTTTTTGTATCCTTCCCCTGAACAACTATGTTGAATAATCTTTGTTTTCAGATCATTTGACAGTTGTTTTGAGGAGCCCATGATGCCACTCTTCAGAGGAGATTCAAACAGGAGAACAACTTGCAAGTGGCCACTTTAAGTAGCTTTTCTCATGATTGCATACACCTGGCTGTGAAGTTCAAAGCTCAATGAGGTTACAAAACTAAAAAAAGTGCTTTAGTAAGTCAGTAAAAAGTAGGTAGGAGTATTTAAAACAAGAACAAGATAAGGGTGCCCATACTTATGCACCTGTCAAATGTTGTTTGAATGCAGATTGCACATTTTCTGTTAGTACAATAAACCTCATTTCAAGGCAGAAACATTACTGTGTCCAACAGTTATTAGATATATGAAACTGAAATAGCTGTTGCAAAAAAAACAATTTTTATAAAACATTAAGCTTAAGATTAATAGGGGTGCCCAAACTTTTTCATATAACTGTATATTCCTTCTATGTTGTTATATTACTGTTGATTAAGCTATTTTTTTTTCTTTTTTTAAAAAGGAGGAAACTAATGTGCAAGACAGCTTTCAGAAGCTTGTTTGGACATTGAGGGGGATGTTGTCTCCACATTCTGGTGAAACTCTACCCCATGTTAGCCCCTCTTGTTGATGTGGAGCGCCCCCACGTTAAGGGCAATGGGGTACTCGGCACCAGGTCTATCTCTCTCGGTTCTGGGGATGTCACGGTGGCCCGACCTGGTCCGTGGCCCTTCTGAGGGGGCGTCTAATTAAAGGGTGAAGTTTGTCTGGTGTTCGTGATGCCACCTGTGGTATTCGGTCAGGGTGACCGACGCTGCTAGGGGTCCGCTGGGGTGATGGAGTGGCAGCTAGATGGTATACCTTCCCACAGGTGAAGTATGTCCCCAGGGCTTCTCAGATGTGTAGGTGGTGATGGTGGACATTGTAAGGCGCAATGAATAACGAGGACACAAGGTTGCAGTCTCTTTACCTTTTACTGAAGACTTCAGGGTCCACAGTCCAGAGTACCGTTCACAGGGCAAGCAGAGGCCGGCCGGTCCGAAGGCACATCCAGAGTTCCCTTATACAGGTTGAAATCAGTAGCCTTCCTACTAGCGCCTGTGTGTTGTAGTACTTCCCTGCTGAGCACCACGGGATAGTCCTGACAACTTTCGTGGATGTTTCTGATCTTCTCTCTCTCTGTCCCCCAGATGGTATGGATAGGACAACCCGTATGACAGGGTAGGCCTGGAGCTTATTTATAGGGACCCTAGAGATGCCCCTCTCCCACAATTTGCCTCCGTGTCTTCATAGGTATTAAGGTCGGGCAGCCAACTTGGAATTAACTGTCCTGCCGGTCTCTGAAGTAATGCGTAGAGCCAATTACTCCCTCGGTGTTCTGGCCACTGGCTACGCGCCTCGGAAGGAGGCTGCCGATCTCGGGGCAGGACTCCTCCCAGTATTATCTCCTTGTGCTATGAGTTCGTTTCTCACTCTCCACAATATACTTCGCTTCGTGTCCTTTCTTAGGATGCTGCCGCAATAGAGTGCAGGCGCAGCTCCGTAACGTTCTATCTCATGCTTGACCTCTGTCTGCAGCTCAGATGTTCCTCTTCCTTTCCCTGTCTGCCTGACAGGTTCCCTCTGGGTCTAACCCAGGTAGCTCCCGACTCGATGTTATCAGGTCGGAGCCCAGTCTGCTTCTCTCTGACGCTATCCAACCGACCAGTTTTACCTGTGTGTGAGGAGTGCCCTAATAGATAGAAGCAAAGCTCCCCCTGGTGGACTGGAGTGTGAAGTGTAGTGTGTGACTGTGATACCTGGCAAGGTGGACTCCTTTAGTACCATCAGTCGTAATATCACTCCCCCTGGTGGAAGAGCGACATTACTGCAACGACCAGGACTCTGGGGCGCTGCATATGCAGATTTCCTTGCTATAGTATAGCTTTTTATTTTTTTCCACCTGATCTAAACTAACTTGTGATACAGCCTACATCATTAGATTCTTTACAACTTTCTTCTCAGCTGATTAGGTTGCTGTGGTATTTTCTCAATAACTACTTTGGACTAAAATTAATTGTTAAGTTAACCCTTATATTCCATTGACAAAAATTGACATACATTCCCACTTTTTGTTATGATTTCAAAATATAAAAAACATTGAAGCGCATAAATATAAATTAAAAAAATAAATATTTGTATGATGAAAGCATACTGCATACAATCATATTTATGAGCTAGAACATTGTAATGTAAAAATTGCAGTCAATCACAAGCATTTTAATGTGATGCATATTCTGTGAAGACAGAGTTCTGTGCCCAGGATTGTTATTGAGAAATATTTAATAAGGCAGAAAACTTACAAACATCTAACATACCTCACGTTTTTACTGCATGTTTTCATCTAATATTTGATTAGTCCTCACTTATTATGATGATAATAATAATCCTATGGTACATTGCGTAAGATCTTTCTCCATAAAGAATTCAAATATTACTTTAGTGGTATCCAAATAATTTGGGAGGGTGCACACTGTCTGTTGTGGACACTTTGCAAAAACTTGGTCATTCTCGACACTGGTATAAATGTAATCGTGACTCTATGGGTCACTACCAGCTCAAACTTGTAGTGGGCCAATAGGAATTGTCACTTCCCCTCTAGTGTCACAGGTAAGGTTTTTAATGTTACTCTCATTTCTGCTTCTTTCTTCTTTAGCGTAGTTCCTTGGAGCCAGTTGCTTCCCCTTGTAATATACAGTAAAAGTCTATGGAAAACTGAGCTGCAGTCCTTGCAGCCCTCTTCTCTCTCATCCTCCTAATATGTCTGCTCCTTCTGCTCCTGCTGTGTCTACAGATTGGCACACTGACTGATAATCCCATCTATCAGCTTGTTAAAACCCTAGTCTCCCCTTTGACAACAGCAGCTTCCTGTTTCCACTCCCTCGTCCCCATAGGAGAGCAAATCCTTTGACCCCTATGGTCTTTCCTAGGACCTCTGAGCAAGTAGCAAAACAATAACTGCTGTGATGAGAGCAGAAGCCAGAAGACCCTCCTAACACTCAGAACGAAAAGTGCATTCTGGAAGGAAGAGGCAGAAGAATTGAGGTAGAGGGTTGCAGGCCTGATGATTTATCTTGGTTGAGCCTGTGTTCTTTTTTTGGCATAAAGCCCGGCTGCTTGGTTCCTACCGGTATTCACAAGAACGTATTTGTCTGTGGTTTACCTTAACTGGATGATAACTTCAGGTTTAAGGTCTGGAGGAATGAATATGTCTACCTTCGGTTTTTATATTCATAGACCAGAATTAGTTGACAAACCAAGACTATGGATTATTGATTTCAGGCTTCCCCCATTTTGGGTTATTTTATGTGTCAGAGCATCCAGACAGCTGCTTATAGTTCTTAATCTAACACTCATATAAGTCCCATGGTGGGTTAGCGTGGATGGTCACTTTTATTTCAATACTTGCCTTCCTAAGGTCTGCTCCATATCATCCCACTACTTTGAGATGCTTCATTTATTCCATGAATACCTAGTGCTACTGAGACAAGTTTAGTATTTATTACCTTGATGGCTTTCTTAAGTGGCTATATATTGATTAGCAATCCTGATGCTATATACTTGACACAGTCAGCTTCCTTATGAGTCGGTTTGATATGTATATTGGAGGATATATTGGAGGGATGATGGAAAGCCCTTTTACTACCTTTTCTTTCTTGGACATCAAAATTCACACAGCAGCTATTGTTCTTTATTTATCCCCAAAAAAACTTTGTTTGTTATAAAGATTACTCTGAAAGAAATGTTGCCTCTCCTTGATTTGCTCATTGTTGCTTGCCGAGTAACTATGATGAGTAGTTTTTGGTTTTTTTTTTTCTTCATGCCAATTCTTTGCCCCTCATGAAGTCTTTGTACTGCTGATGTTACATTTATTTTAGAGCCTGTAATGGTTCCTGGTTCTACGAACGTTGTTGCTGATGTTCTCTCTTGTTTTCGTTGACAGTACAGTTGTGCTCAAAAGTTTACATTCCCCTACAGAATTTTTGCTTTTCTGGCCCTTTTTCAGAGAATATGAATGCTAACATCAAAACTTTTTCTCCACTCATGCATCAAACCTCTGTATGATCTGATCCATGTAACAAAGGCTGATATTAATTATTTTTTTCAGTTTGATGGCATCTAAATTCTACTCTATTAACATAGTCTTATGGGCTCCTACCTAATTTTTCCATGGCTCAGATAGCAACATAGCTGCTTTCCATTCTACCCTACCGATATTTGGTCATTATGTACTCTCATGAGAAAACGGGCTAGTTTGGTCAGTTTTACAAAACAGATATTGCATGTCATATTACATGCATTTTTATGTAACTGGTCATTTGAACTCAGCCTTAGAAGAAGAAAATGCCTTCCCAAAATTGCACAAAGTTCCTTCTTTATAGCTTATCAATGAGGAAGTGATTCCACAAGATGCCAAATGAAAGCTAGAAATTCTGCCTCTTGTTGGCCTATGACTCTACACGTCTTGTACCCTACTTGTCCTGTCATCTGTACAGAGTCTGCACTTGTTCAATTCAGGGCAATGAAAACACTTCTGTCTTCCAAAGCTTTACATAAAATTTCCTTCCCAATCAGATAAAAGACATTGGTTGCTTGTTCTAAAATATTTTTTTTTCTATTTTTGCTTTGTATAAGTCACTTTCCCATTAAGATCAAAGAAGCGCGTGGATTCAACAAAAGAACATGCAATTAATTGGCGGAGGACTGCTCCGAGAGACCATCCACTGCCATGTTCCATTCGTTAGTGAGCCCGACAATAGGATAAAAATATCTTGACTGATCTCGTGGCAGTATGCAGTTATTTTCAAACTCACAGAAACTTTTTTTGTGTTTTCTTCTGTTCTTCTAATTGGAATTTAATCATTGGATAAAATATACAGTTTGACATAATCGTTATAGATAATCTTCTGACCTTATCCACCATAAATCCACCACAGATGCAATTGGGACCATATACAGTTATATGAAAAAGTTTGGGCACCCCTATTAATCTTAAGCTTAATGTTTTATAAAAATTGTTTTTTTTTTACAACAGCTATTTCAGTTTCATATATCTAATAACTGTTGGACACAGTAATGTTTCTGCCTTGAAATGAGGTTTATTGTACTAACAGAAAATGTGCAATCTGCATTTAAACAAAATTTGACAGGTGCATAAGTATGGGCACCCTTATCATTTTCTTGTTTTAAATACTCCTACCTACTTTTTATTGACTTACTAAAGCACTTTTTTTGGTTTTGTAACCTCATTGAGCTTTGAACTTCATAGCCAGGTGTATGCAATCATGAGAAAAGCTACTTAAAGTGGCCACTTGCAAGTTGTTCTCCTGTTTGAATCTCCTCTGAAGAGTGGCATCATGGGCTCCTCAAAACAACTGTCAAATGATCTGAAAACAAAGATTATTCAACATAGTTGTTCAGGGGAAGGATACAAAAAGCTGTCTCAGAGATTTCACCTGTCAATTTCCACTGTGAGGAACATAGTAAGGAAATGGAAGAACACAGGTACAGTTCTTGTTAAGGCCAGAAGTGGCAGGCCAAGAAAAACATCAGAAAGGCAGAGAAGAAGAATGGTGAGATCAGTCAAGGACAATCCTCAGACCACCTCCAGAGAGCTGCAGCATCAACTTGCTGCAGATGGTGTCACTGTGCATCGGTCAACTATACAATGCACTTTGAACAAGGAGAAGCTGTATGGGAGAGTGATGCAAAAGAAGCCGTTTCTGCAAGCACGCCACAAACAGAGTCGGCTGAGATATGCAAAAGCACATTTGGAGAAGCCAATTTCTTTTTGGAAGAAGGTCCTGTGGACTGATGAAACCAAGATTGAGTTGTTTGGTCATACAAAAAGGCGTTATGCATGGTGGCAAAAAAACACGGTGCGTTGTATAGTTGACCAATGCACAGTGACCCCATCTGCAGCAAGTTGATGCAGATGATGTGATTAGAAAACACAACGGTGGCAGCGGATGCATCCGCTGCCCCATTGTGATGTCCGGGGAGGCGGGGGCAGAGTTCCGGCTGCACATGCGCGGTCGGAAATGGCGGACACGACACACCAAAAAATGTTACATGTAACTTTTTTTGTGCCGATGGTCCAACGCAACACGATGCAATCGTCGCACGACGGTTACGATGTGTGCCAATTCGTCACAATGCGTCGCTAATGCAAGTCTATGGAGAGAAAACGCATCCTGCAAGCAATTTTGCAGGATGCGTTTTAGCCCAGACTCTTCCATACCACCAGATGACAGCAGCACATAAAGTGTTTTTAACCTTCAATATTTTATTGAGGCCCATCAGTTGTTGCCTTCAAGGGTCTATGGATAAGTGTATTGCATTTCATATAATTGTTTCCTGGCTTTGTACTTTAGCCTATATGAGTCTAGAACTACATCAACTAGACTATCAAAATATTTGAATGAGGCCTGACAGTTGTTGCCTTCAAGGGTCTATGGATGACTGTATTACCCTCCTTATAACTTTTTGAATGTAGGAGTACAATTTTCTGTGTGTAGGAGTACATCATCTACACTTTCAAAATATTTGAACGAGGCCTGCTAGTTTTTGCCTTCAAGGGTTTTCCAACCAGGAAAGAGTGGAAAAAATGGAGCTAAATGTGGTTTATCCGTACTGCTGGTAGGCAATAAAGATGCAAATGGAGGTATAATACAGGATTTTTTATTTCAGGTTTTTTAGTCAAGGGGTTTCAAAGTCATTCCAGATTTCTTCCTTGGGACACAAAACGTTTATACAGACAGTGGAAGGTGAACATATCTACACACGTGGTTTAGCAAAAAAAATGGGCTCCAAAGAGATACCTGACTTGTCAAAGTTTAATTTTATTTTTTTTATTTAAAAGTCCTGTTTACAGAGAAAATAGGAAAAGAAAAGAAAATAAGATTGTCTTGTGAAAGAATTAAAAATACTTATCCATTGCATTTATTATTTAACTTTTAAAATTTTAGCAAAAATCTAATTAAAAAAAAAAAATATAGTACTGATTAAACAAATAGTTCTGTCATTAAAAGCAGATTCAAACTTGTGTGGTATTTGCTTCCTGTTATTGATTTGTCAGTTGATATACAGCTCAGGGATATGTGTTGTGAATTTGGTTTCTGGGCTCCCCCGGTGGTTTCTGGTGGTACTGCACTTGTGTGCTTCATCTCCTCTGTTCACCTGTTTTCCATCAGTATGTGGGAGTTTTCTATTTAGCCTTGCTCCTCAGTCATTTCTATGCCGGCCAACAATGTTACCAGAAGCCTTTCTGTTGCATGTTCCTGCTCCTAGACTACTATCAGCTAAGTTGGACTTGTTGTCCTAAGTTTGTTTTGCATTTTTGTTCCAGTTCTCTGTGATTGAATATTTCTGAGGCTGGAAGCTCTTGTGAGCTGAAATTGCCACTCTGGTGTCATGAGTTGATGTTAGAGTCTTAAAGTAATTTCAGGATGGTATTTTGAAAGGGTTTTCAGCTGACCGTGAAGTTCCCTTTTCTGTCTTTCTACTATCTAGTAAGCGGACCTCAATTTGCTAAACCTATCTTCATACTTCGTATGTCATTTTCCTCTAAAATCACCGCCAATATATGTGGGGGCTACTGTCTGCCTTTTGGGGAAAATTTCTCTAGAGGTAAGCCAGGTCTGTATTTTCCTCTGCTAGGGTCAGTCAGTTCTCCGGCTGGCGCTGGGCGTCTAGGGATAAAACGTAGGCACGCTACCCGGCCACTGTTAGTTGTGCGGTAGGTTTAGCTCATGGTCAGCTCGAGTTCCCATCTTCCAAGAGCTAGTCCTTTTGTATGCTTAATTACGTTCTCTTGCCATTGAGAACCATGACAGTTATGGTGCCCACATTGCTATATGCTACGTGGGCTGTGTTAGATACTGCGTGGGCTGTGTTATATACTACGTGGGCTGTGCTATATACTACGTGGCTGTGGTATATATTACGTGGCGGGGGCAATATACTACATTGCTGTGCTCTATACTACATGGTCTGTGTTATATACTGCATGGGCAGTGTTATATACTACGTCTCTGTGCTATATACTACGTGGCTGTGCTATATACTACGTGGCTGTGCTATATACTACGTGGCTGTAAACTACATACGTATTCTAGAATACCCGATGCGTTAGAATCAAGCCACCATCTAGTATTCTATAAACTTCTGACAATGTCTGCGAAGTTCCAAGCAATACATTTTGTATTTTTTTCTGACAAAGAAAAATGGTCAAAATTTTAAAAAACAGGGGTTTCAGACCTAAAATAATGCAAAGAAAACAAGTTCATAATAATTTAGAAACAACAATACTAATGTTTTAACTCAGGGAGAGTTCAGAAATTAATATTTTGTGGAATAACCATGATTTTTAATCACAGCTTTCATGCGCGTTGGCATACTTTCCACCAGTCTTTCGCACTTTCGCACTGCTTCTGGTGCAAAAATGTAAGCAGTTCTTTGTTTGATGGCTTTTTGACTATCCATCATCCTCTTGATTACATTCCGGAGGTTTTCAATGGGGTTCAGGTCTGGAGATTGGGCTGCCCATGACAGGGTTTTGGTGTGGTGGTCTCTTAATTTTTGCCAGATCTGTATGCAGTGAGCCACTGGAAGCTGCTATAATCTGAACCGCTGAAAATCAGATTGGTGAATGTGACAAGGGAAACAGATAACATTTATTCAGGAGTTATCAGTAACGTATTCATTTAGGCATTCCCCAAGGTGTGCAAGAAAGAGTGAAAATGTGTTTATTTATAATGAGTAGGACAAGGGAATAATTCTTTAATGATACAAAGTTATAGGTGTGACATGGAATTGAACTCGTCAGAGAACTCAGTATGATTCACTGTGTGGGAAGACTCGCTACCTCACGGCCCGAAGCCACATCAACGTGAGAGGCAGAAAGAAGAGTGCCAGTGTAAATGTGGTTATAGGTATATATGTGACATAGAGTTCGGCATGGAGTCAGTCAAGAGACTCAGCGTGATTCACTGTGTGTCAAGGTTCGCTGCTGAATGGCAGGGAGCCAGATGGACGTGAGAGGCAGAAAAAAAGGAGGGACTGACAGTACAATTGTGGTTATAAAATCAAGGGAAGCATGAAGCCAAGTCAAGGAGGAAAAGAAAGAATCACATTTTACTTGAGAGCACATCAAGGTAAATGACATCACTAAAACTAATAAAATTAACAAGGATGGTAACATTGAAGGCCTGCTATGAGTTCCCTAATAGTGAATTACTGGTGTTATATTATGATAGTTATGTATCATAATGGGAAATGGATCTCTAACTGTCATCCATATTTATTGTTTTTAGCGTTTTAATTATATGATACTTTCTGATGCCTTGCGAATGAATTTTGTCTCATTATAGAGTATATCTTCATGAAAATAACAATATAACACCAATAAGTCCCTATTGTGGAGATCATAGCAGGTCCTCAATGTTATCATCCTTGTTAATTGTTTATTTTTCATGTTTTCCCCTGACCTTGCACTGTGTGCAAAGCCTTTATGACTGTAGGAGAACAACAACTATACTTTCTTATTTTTGTAATGAGGCACTACAGTTGGTGCTTTGAAGTGTATGTGGATGACTTTGCTTGTAATTTCTGGAAGGCTTTGCATAGCCTTTATGAGTCTAGGAGTACCACTACATGACAATCTGAACACAATGTGTAGGAGGCCTTCCTTTATGTCTAATACAGGGTGCATCGGAGTCCCTTTTCAATCAAAATTTTTGACAGTTCTTTCTTCCTTCATAAATTACTGTACACTGAAATTTCCAATTTTTTAATAAAGATTTCAATTTTGGTTTACTTAAGTTATAATTTTTTAAAAATCTGTTTTATATTTTGCCTTATATACAAGTCATTATACAGGAAAGAATGTTTCTTAACATTTTTTTTCCCTGTAATCTCCAATTTTTTGGCGATTTTTAAGTGTGACACCATTGTTCCCAGCAGTGATCTGGGAGTCAGAGAGGCTTCCAGGGGTCTTCCACATGCTGCTCTCCTTGCATTCATCACTTTTTTCATCCATTTCAACTTTTTCCCTGCTCCCTAGACCTCCTTGTTGAGTCTGCCAGAAAAATGCTCAGATTTCCCATTGACTCCCATTATACTTGTTGCGCGAGCATCCGAACATTAGGAATTGCTAGCTTTGAGTAGTGAGCATCTGAGCACTTTAGTGCTAGCTCATCCCTAATTATTATTATTATTATTATAATACATTTTGTATAGTGCCATTTATTCCATGGTGCTTTACATGTGAAAAGGGGCAAATATAGACAAGTTCAATAAAAAAGAGCAAAAAACAGGCACTAACAGATACAGAAGGGGAGAGGACCCTGCCCTCGAGGGCTCACATCTATTATTCAATTTGCATCTCTGAAAAGAAGCAGCAGTCCAAACATACAGCGGGTAAGGGTACCGTCACACAGTGCCATTTTCATCGCTACGACGGCACGATCCGTGACGTCGCAGCGTCGTATGATTATCGCTCCAGCGTCGTAGACTGCGGTCACACTGTGCAATCACGGCGCTGGAGCGATGCCGAAGTCCCCGGGTAACCAGGGTAAACATCGGGTTACTAAGCGCAGGGCCGCGCTTAGTAACCCGATGTTTACCCTGGTTACCAGCGTAAACGTAAAAAAAACAATCAGTACATACTCACATTCCGGTGTCTGTCCCCCGGCGTTCTGCTTCTCTGCACTGTGTAAGCACCATAGCCGGAAAGCAGAGCGGTGACGTCACCGCTGCGTTCGCTTTCCGGCCGGCAGGCGCTCACAGTGCAGAGAAGCTGAGACCCTGGAGGACAGACACCGGAATGTGAGTATGTACTGTTTGTTTTTTTTACGTTTACGCTGGTAACCAGGGTAAACATCGGGTTACTAAGCGCGGCCCTGCGCTTAGTTACCCGATGTTTACCCTGGTTACAAGCGAACACATCGCTGGATCGGTGTCACACACAACGATCCAGCGATGTCAGCGGGTGATCAAGCGACGAAAGAAAGTTCCAAACGATCTGCTACGACGTACGATTCTCAGCAGGGTCCCTGATCGCTGCTGCGTCAGACACTGCGATATCGTATGGATATCGCTAGAACGTCACGAATCGTACCGTCGTAGCGATGAAAATGGCACTGTGTGACGGTACCCTTATCCAAGGATTCCACTGATATTTTTTTGAGGGAAGTGAACAGGCGTGTCAAACATAAATCTACAGTTTAAATGCTTGTTTATGTAAATGAGCAGATACAGGGAAAGGACTGGCTTAGGAATTACAGTGACAGCTAGCCCCATTCAAGCACTCTCAAGTCATTTAGGTAGGTTTTAATGAGTGTTTTCTGCTTAAAATTATTTGGAAAATGTGGAGTACCCCTTTAAGAATCACTATTCCTACTGAGCCATCTACATTTTGTACCGATTACCTCTTACTGTAAACTGTAATATAAGAAAGCCGCTAGTTACTTGGCTCACGCTGAATAGTTTTATATATATATATATACAAATTTTAATAGCATGATGTTCTGTATAAGCTGTAAAAAATTCAGCATTAATAATCTTTTCATATGGTTTGTTTTCCTAAAATAACGCTCCACAAAAATGACATCATATGGCAAATATTCCAAAATACCTCAGCACAATTTACTGTAATGAAAGGATTTGTACAGAATCTGATAAAAAAATTGTATGCCGCTGTATGCAACCAGAGACATGCAGGGGTACAGTAATGCTTCTCTAGGAGTGCTCTTCTAACTCCATGCTTAATGGGGTTGTCTGGTCTAAAGCTATAAGTTTGCAGTACCTCTATGTAAGTGCAGACTTGTGAATCTTCACATCGAGCGCACTGTGAGGATTTTCTGGTGCCGGAACCAGGCGGTCATGGAACTGCAAGTATGTGATATGCATACTCCTGGCCACATTACAACTAGATGGGCGCTTTAGAACAGTATTAACTGTCAGATTAACTCCATATCTCCAGGTTAATATCATTTGCGGGCATAACAGGTTCTCTTTAAAGAGGAAACGTACCCCAACCTAATTTCTGACTTGCAGGGGTGGGTTAAGAGTAGCCAGGGCTCCAGGCAGTTTAGAAGGCGTTAACCCCCCCAAGTGCCAGATGTATCATGTGACATGTCACATGATCCCCTGTGATAGATCACATGAGTAACACACATGTGCTCTGGGGAACATCCATACACTGAAAATGACAGCGATAGCGTCAAGCTAAGTGTGCAAAGAAAAATTTTCCATTACACGTGGCCAAAATTGTTGGTACCCCTCGTTTAATGACAGAAAAAGCCACAATGGTCACAGAAATATCTTGAATCTGACAAAAGTACTAATAAATAAAAAATCTATGAAAATGAACAAATGAAAGTCAGACATTGCTTTTCAGCCATGCTTCCACGCAGTTTAAAAAAAATAAAACTCATGAAATAGACCTGGACAGAAAGGATGGAACCCCTGAAAATAATGTGACAAAAGGGTCATGTTAAATCAAGGTGTGTCCACTAACTAGCATCACAGGTGTCTACAATCTTGGAATCAGTGACTGGACCTGTATTTAGGGCTACAGATAGTCACTGTGCTGTTTGGTGACATGGTGTGTATCACACTCAACATGGACCAGAGGAATCAAAGGAATGATTTGTCTCAGGAGATTAGAAAGAAAATTATAGACAAACATGTTAAAGGTAAAAGTTATAAGACCATCTCCAAGCAGCTTTATGTTCCTATGACTACAGTTGCACATATTATTCAGAAATTTAAGATCCATGAGAATGTAGCCAACCTCCCTGAACGTGGCCGCAGGAGTAAAATTGATGACAAATCAATGAGACGGATAATATGAATGGTAACAAAAGAGCCCAGAAAAATTTCTAAACAGATTAAAGGTGAACTACTTCAAGCCTAAGGAACATCAGTGTCAGATCGCACCATCCGTCGTCGTATGAGCCAAAATGGACTTCATGGGAAACGATCAAGGAGGACACCATTGTTGGAAACAAATCATAAAAAAGCCAGACTGGAATTTGCCAACCTACATGTTGACAAGCCACAAAGCTTCTGGGAGAATGTCGCATGGACAGATGATGGAACTTTTTGGCAAGGCACATCAGTTCTATTTTCATAGACGGAAAAATGAAGCATATCAAGAAAAGAACACTGACCCTACTGTGAAACATGGAGGAGGCTTGATTATGTTCTGGGGCTGCTTTGCTGCATCTGGCACAGGGTACAATGAAATCTCACGACTCTCAAGGGATTCTAGAGAGAAATGTGCTACCCAGTGTCAGAAAGCTTGGTCTCAGTTGCAGGTCATGGGTTTTGCAACAGGATAATGACCCAAAATACACAGCTAAAAACACCCAAGAATGGCTAAGAGGAAAACATTGGACTATTCTAAAGTGGCCTTCTATGAGCCCTGACCTAAATTCTATTGAGCATCTATGGAAAGAGCTGAAACATACAGTCTGGAAAAGGCAACCTTCAAACACGAGACAACTGGAGCAGTTTGGTCTTGAGGGGTAGGCCAAAATATCTGTCAAGAGGTGCAGAAGTCTCATTGACAGCTACAGGAATCATTTAATTGCAGTGATTGCCTCAAAAGGTTGTGCAACAAAATATGAAGTTAAGGGTACCAATATTTCTGTCCAGGCCTATTTCATGAGTTTTTTAAAAAAAAATTCTTTGGAAGCATGGCTGAAACGCAATGTCTGACTTTCACTTGATCATTTTCATAGATTTTTTTATTGATTATTACTTTTGTCAGATTCAAGTTATTTCTGTGACCATTGTGGGTTTTTCTGTCATTAAACGAGGGGTACCAACAATTTTGACCACGTGTGTATGTACAGCACTATACTATATATAACATAGTGCTATACATAATTAATTTTTCCAAGGAGCCACATGACAGACCATGACTGTTGTGGAGGCTGAACCAATAGGCTGAAATAAATTTAGCTCAATATTAATGTAATATAATATAAAAAATATTAATTATATACTTAACAAAAAAGTGTGAAACAGCTGAAATTACAGTATGTCTTATATTCTAGGTTCTTCAAAGTAGCCACCTTTTGCTTTGATGACTGCTTTGCACACTCTTGGCAGTCTCTTGAAGAGCTTCAAGAGGTAGTCACCGGGAATGGTAAAGAAATAGTTTTTTAAAATATATAAAAAAAAATAAAAGTTCAAATCACCCCCCTTTTGCCCCATTCAAAGTAAAACAATAAAAAAACATACAATTGGTATGTTCAAAATTGCCCAATCTATCAAGCTATAAAAAGAATGTATCTGATCGGTAAATGGCGTAGCGAAAAAAAAAAGTTAGAACGCCAGAAGTACGTTTTTTTGGTCGCCGAAACATTGCATTAAAATGCAATAACGGGTGATCAAAAGATCATATCCACACCAAAATGGTATAATTAAAAACGTCAGCTCAGCATGCCAAAAATAAGCCCTCACCCAGCCCTAGATCACAAAAAATGAAAGTGCTGTTGGTCTCGAAAAATTATGCAATTTTTTTTTTCTACAAATTTGAATTTTTGCTCATCATTTAAGTAAAATACAACCTATACGTGTTTGTTATCTACGAACTTATAATGACCTGGAGAATCATAAGGGCAGGTCAGTTTTAGCATTTGGTGAACATGGTAAAAAAAAAATCCAAATACAGTTGCGGAATTACACATTTTTTGGAATTTCATCGCACTTGTAATTTTTTTTACCGTTTTTGAGTACACAATATGGTAAAACCAATGGTGTCATTCAAAAGTGCAACTCATCCCGCAAAAAAACAAGTCCTCACATGGCCATATTGATGGAAAAATAAAAAAGTTATGGCTCTGGGCAAAAGGGGACCGAAAAACAAATGCAAAAACAAAAAAGGGCTGCAATGTGAAGAGGTTAAGTGAGTTTGCTGCATCCTAATTAGTGCATTAGATTCTGTGACCTGGGCAGGCAAATTCTGTTTCCCTTTTTTGTTGTGTTGCTTCTTGAATTATGGGGAAATTTTAATATCTCTTTTTGAGGTTTTGCTTTTGATTTTAAAACATTTCCCTGCCTGAGGTAATACATGAATGACTGTTTCTGACATGTCTCCTGCCCTCTGAGGTAATCATAAATCAAGTCAGTAATGGATGGGACTCGCAAATATGAGGAATCTTGATGCAGGTTGTGAGATTGCGTATTTTGGCCAAAATATTGACAATAGCTCATATATATATTCATTTTGTTATGCATGTTATACTTTGTTTAGGGTGCAGCCAATCCCACCAATGTTGGCTATGTAAACTAGGGTGTTTGTCCTGGTGGGGTGCACTTATATAGTGCTGGACAGCCTGCCTAATCTATTAGTATGGGTGTATAATAGGCTATAAGCCAGCCACTGTGCACTACAGGAGTGTGACCAGCACCCTAAAAAAAGTCCTTCTTGTGTGCAATTTTAATACTAAGAAATCACCCCATCCATGATTTGGTAAACTGTGAGTGGTTGTCTCATCAGTATGTTGCACCTGTGTTGCCTCCATCTTTATTAATTTGGTCTGTTGCATCCTGTTTCTTTGACCTGGGCAGTTAAATACTGTTGCCCTTTTTTGCTGTTTTAATTCTTCAATTTTTGAGGAAATTTTAATACTTCTTTTTGTGGCTTTGCTTTTAATTTTAACGCATTTCCTTGCCTAAGGTAATACAGTATGCTGCATGAGGTTACACGTTTTCCTGCCTGAGGTAACGCAGGAATGACTGTTTCTGTCAGGTCTTGATCCCTCTGAGGTAATCATAAATCAAGTCAGTGATATAGGAGCTCTAACATGTTGAGCTTATACGTCAATGACTTGATTAATGATGAACTCACAGGACTGGTGACTGGAGACACTCACTCCTGTGATAAAACAGGCAAGAAAATGTGTCACCTCAGAAAGTAGCAGCTACAAAACCCCTGATGTTTTGTCTGTAAACTCACTGTAAATGACTTGTCTTTCCCCTCAGCCAGGAGCTGTGGTATGTGCAGAACTTAAACTGGAGCAGTTATACATGGTAAGACACAGTCATTACACAGTACATAGCACTGGCACATTTATAAGATTATTTCAGCACAAGACCATTCTTTAACACATCCAATCGTGAAGCTTGTTATTATTCCAAGATCTGATAATTAAAATGTACTTTGTTCATTGGACAACCTCTTTAAGTATTTTTCCCATTTTAAACAATAACAGAAAGTAAAAAAATGTTTAATTTCAAGTAATAGTCAAATGTCATGTATTGTACAATACAGTAACCATACGTGTAACGGCATAACTATATAATTAGGGATCATTAATAAAATTGTCTTTTGACCTCCACCAGATAATATTATCACAGCAAAAGTATGTTCATTTCAGCCACATGGGAAACTGCGACTGTTAAAAATGAATGTTACATGGAAATTTTAGATAAATTGTTGTTTACAATCTGTAAAATGGATAGGTTCACTTCGGCATTTTGCATTTCTTTTTTCTCTTTCGTTATTTGAACAGAAAAATATAGCTCATGCAGTAAATTTATCTGTCTTATTAAGGACATACTATAATGGAGTCCAGTTGTTTTACTTTAGGGCTTCTTTCCTTTTATCTGAGATAATAATGCAGCTTTCTGTGCTATTAGTTCTGTTGAAAATAATGGAACTTGAGATGCGCTTTTGATTCTAGTGTTATAAACCTTTCAATTCAGTTTTGCATCCTTTAGACTAGATCTACATGCTGACTTTGGGCAGGCAAAGTAAAGAAAGTTTTTGGCGTACACTCAGTCTAAATTAAGCGAGGTGCTGGTGTAATGGACCAACAGGTCCTAAATAATGATGGATCTAACAATTTACCGCATACTCTAATAGAATTTCGTGCAACTGGTCGTGCAAGCTAAAGTATAAATTTATTTATAACTCTGGGAGCGTAACAGAATAATACAGCTCATGCGATCTTACACAACGTTTCGGCTCCACCGGAGCCTTTTTCACGTAATCGCTTATTCCAATGTGAGAGAGACATGTGGAAAGAGGGTAAAGGAAGAGGATCCCAGTGGTGTTACATATACTAATTAGGATGCAACTGCCTGCATATTGTTGTTATTGGCCAGTCGTTGTGACTCTGCTAGGTTCGCTGTACTAAGTGGCGCTCCCGCACAAGCACAAGCAGGGCGCGGGAGCGCCGCTTAGTACAGCGAACATTAAACCAAAGAGATAAAGTGGGCCTTAGAGCAATTCTTGAGAAATGTATATGTACATGTATATGTATATCCATTTTACCATTCCCTTGACTGCAATTTTACAATACTGTGTTGCGGACGTGGCACTATGATGTCACTATACCCTGTCTGTTTTTATATGTACCTGGTTTTATGACTAAAATATTGTCTTGTCAGAATTTCAAATAAAATGTACATATTTTTCAAGAATTGCTCTAAGGCCCACTTTATTTCTTTGGTTCTTTGTTCGCTGTACTAAGCGACGCTCCCGCGCCCTTCTTGTGCCTGTGCGGGAGCGCTGCTTAGTACAGCGAACCTAGCAGAGTCACAATGACTGGCCAATAACAACAATATGCAGGCAGTTGCATCCTCACACTTCAGTTGTTTGGCGTCAGTCAGCTCCGACATCATGACGGATCGACGGATCCGTCAAAATTGTTGAGAAAGCGGTTCTAACGGATCCGTTTTTTTGACGGATCAGTTACACTGATACGTCAAAAAAAAGGATCCGTTAGAACCGTTGCGACCGTTTTTCCATCCGTTGTGACCGTTTTTTGATGGATCCGTTTTTAAAAAAAGGAGGATCTCAATGTGATTGGCTACTGGAAACTACTGGGAAACTATATATACAGTGTATTTACACCACATCTTTGAAAGGTTGTAGAGAAAGTGGCAAAGATGGAAGGGGTGCTGGCGAATATTGTGAAGATATGTGCGGATTTCACTTTTGAGACTAATCGGTTGGCAGTCATCGTTCGAGACAAGGAGGAAGAAAGACTGCGCATCCTGCGGCAGCGGCGGAAGAGAAGGCTGTGGATCCATCCTATCACAGCCCAACGCATGACCCGTGGCGTTTATTCCACACTGTACATTGAATTGAGGGAAAATCCTGAAAAAAATTTCAGCTATGTGCCACTGAAAGCGGAAAATTTTGAAATTTTGTTGGGCCATGTTGAAGAATCAATACGGAGACGAGACACCCAGATGCGCTTCTCCATATCACCAGCGGAGCGTCTGATGGTGACTATTTGGTAAGTTATTCTTTTTTTTAATGATTCTCATTCATCAGACTTATAACTGTAATGTTGTTTTTTGAAGTTTTTATTAATTATTGTCTTTTCCTTTTGTTAACAGATTCCTTGCAACTGGAGAATTGTTTTCATCCCTACATTTCCAGTTCAGGCTTGGGATATCCACAATCTCAGGCATCATTAGAGAGACCTGCCGGGCATTGTGGGAGTGCTTACAAGCAGAATATATTCCAGAGCCATCACAGGAGAGGTGGCTGGAGATTGCCCACAATTTTGAACAAATATGCCAGTTCCCAAATTGTGTGGGAGCAGTCGATGGGAAGCATATAAGGATTGTCAAACCTTATGGCCCTGGATCAGAATTTTACAACTACAAAAAGTACTTCTCAATTGTATTGATGGCCATAGCCGATGCACACTGCAAATTTATTGCTGTGGATATCGGTGCGTATGGACGCGCAAATGACTCCCAGATTTTTAAAACTTCACCAATGGGGCGTCGTTTGTATGGAGAGACATTTGACTTTCCACCGCCTAGACCTCTCCCTGGAACCACCGTCAACCATTACCATTTGTGTGCGTTGGAGATGATGCCTTCCAGCTTTCACCACACTTGATAAAACCCTATGGAAGTAGTGGACTGACCCAGAGGAAGAAAATTTTTAATTATCGGTTAACCAGAGCACGAAGAGTTGTGGAATGTGCCTTTGGCATATTAACTGCTAAATGGAGAATCCTACTAAGTGCAATTAAATTGCAGACTGACACTGTTGATGATGTGGTGAAGGCTTGCGTGGTACGTCACAATTTTGTATTATCCAAAGAACATGTTTCCCTGGAGGATAATGTGTCAGAAACCACCTTGCGGGATTACCACAACACAAGTTTTCGCAGTCCAGTAGCAGTCTCCAGAATGCGGGACAATTTTGCAGACTACTTCATGTCTCCTCAAGGATCAGTTGACTGGCAGTACGAAATGGTGTAAAAACAATTTTTTTTAACACTTGTAAATATACCATGTTTTTTGTTTTGTTTACAAAACCTTTGGACTTTAACCTCGCAGTATTGTATGTTTTGAACCGGTACCCCTTTACACATTTTCTACTGTTACTTTTACCATAACCTTGGTGGTTTTTATACAGTTTAAAAAAAAAAAGGAAAGACAATAAAATTGTTTTTAAACCCAAAAAAGTTTTATTTATTTACAAGTTTACAGGTTCTCATAATTTGAGGTGGAGATAGTAGCGGAGGGGCTGACAGGGCGGACCACATCGATAGCGGGGGACAGGACATCATGGAGAGGAACAGAAGTGGAATGGGTGGTGAAAACATGAGGTTGGGCAGGGAGTTGAGGTACAGATGTGGACTGTGGGAGGTATGGTGAAGGTGTTGGTGGGATTGGGAATGGTGAAGTTAAAGGGGAAGAATGTAAAGGGGAAGGTAGATACTGGGAAATACTGAGGGGGAAGGAAGAAATGGCGAAGGAGTAGAAGTAGGATGGACGGGAGGAGGATGGACGGGAGGAGGATATACAGGAGGAGGATGGACGGGAGGATAGATGGCGGCTTGAGAGGGGAAAGGTGTTGAAACATGAAGGGTAGGTAGAGGGGCTTGGGACATCGCCTGTGCTAGAGCAGTGTGGCAGCCTTGCATCACATGCATCTGCAGGTCAGGAGTTAGATTTTCCATGTGCCTGAGGACCGACTAAAAAAAACAGTGTCTTGGTGACTGGTTTGCATCTGAATGCATCCTATCCAGACGACTGCTGAGTTCAAGTATGCTTTTGTTAAGCATATTGTACCCACCAGATGTTTGCTCACCCAAAAGCTTGATGGCATTCTGGAAGGCTGCATTCAGATGCAAAATCTCAGGCGCATAGCTCCTTTCCTGACCTCTCTGGCACTCCCATCCTGACCCCAAAGGTGGTCTAGATGTTGTGGCAGTGTCAGAGGGGTGGGGTAAAGGGAACTCTAACTCATCACCTGCAGCTTCAAGTGACGAAGTCCGCCCTGCTGCTCCAGCGCTGGTGGATGGAGCCGAGGGATCACACAAAAGGGAAGGTACAGATACAGAGGGGTCGACGTGGTCCCCGGTGGCGGACTCCTGAGAGATCGCTCCAGAGGGGTGCAACTCTGATGCAGGCTCCCAAGTGCTGCAGACAGTGCTGTTAAAGAAGAAAAAAAAAATTTGTATCTTGATATTACAATTGCCCTTGCTGCCAAAAAAAATTGAAGGTTACACATTTTAACAGTTTGACTGAAAACATGTGGTGTTAAATATTTGCCTTCTGCTCAGCAGCGTCGACCGGAGGAATGACAGGGCTCTGGCATATTTATACCTGCTCCTGCGTCCTCTAGATCCACTCGGGGCCTGCATCTCCTTGTTAAACTCCCTCTTGAAGCGATCCCTGAGTGACCGCCACCGCACGATAATCCTGTTACCTGGAAAGATAAAGCAAAAATTGGTTACTATACAACACATGAAATCATGCTAACATAAGGTAATGAAGTGTGAATACTTACACGCTAGATCCTGGGCCCCAGCATCAAGTTCCTCCCAGTTCTCCAGAACAGCACTGCACACTTCCTCCCATAGCCGTCGGGTGACGAAATGGTCAGCATGGCGGCGGTCCGCCATGTTCCACAGCGGCTCCCGATTTTGAACCTCTTGGATGAGGGTGTCAACATCTATCCCCTCCTCTTCCTCAGCCTGTTCAGGAGCACGCTGTGAAGCCTTAACAAAAAAAAAAATTATAAAGGGAAAGATTATACCACATGAATTTTACAGTTTACTAAACACCAAACCAAAAAGGAACTTACTATTCAGCGACTGCCGCGATTAGCATTCCGACGACTATGGGAGGTGCTTTGAGGAACTCTAGGTCGAGCCCCAGATTGTGAAGACTAATAAAAAAAATAAATAAATGGATGGAGGCATATGTACTGTGTGTGCTGTGCTGAATGTTTGTGTTGGGTGTAGTGTGTTTTATTTGAGGATCTGTCTCTGCAAAACTTACACTATGCGCTCCCGCTCCTTGCATTTCTCCACCCTGCCCGTCTCCTTCTGGAAGCCCCTCTGCTTCAGCTCCCTGTGAAAACAGAATAAATACATATAGGGTTCAAAAACATATGTTACCAGAGATGTACCCAAAAAAATTTATGAAGAAAAAAAAAATCACCTCAGGTGGCTGACGATGTGAGTGGGGGCTCCCAGAAGAAGATATTATGGTCCTGTTTTCCAGCGTCTGTCTTGGGTCCTTGCTGCGTTTCTCTTGGGTCCCTAAGAATCTGCAAGTATAAAGAGAGTTCTAAGCTACTATACAAAAGGATAGATACAGCTTTCGGGACTTTATACTTACATCTGTTTTCCAAACTTAGGGGGCCTGGCTGCGTCTGTCTGCGTCTGTCTTGGGTCCTTGCTGCGTTTCTCTTGGGTTCCTTGCTTGTTCCCTCTAAGAATCTTCCAATATAAACACAGTTTTAATTAGAATGATTATGTATTGGTATGCCAACATACATTTTGATTCCCCCCAAAAAAATTATTACACCAAAAAAAAAATAGTGTTAACTGTTACCTTCAAACTTGATATGCTTGATGCGCACGCTGCAAAAACCTCCACCTTTCTGTTTCCCAAAAAAATTCCTTGAAAGCAACACTAAAACTACTTCAAACTTGATATGCGCCATGCGCATGTTGGTAAACCTACCCCACCCCCTCCTCCAGACACAGTTTCAACCTTATAAAAAATTTCCCTCATTCAAAGTTAAAATACTAATACCCAAAAATGTTAATTATGGTTACTCTACAGTTACTATTTTCTAAAACCAGATAACATTTTCTTTACCAAAGGTTTGCATTCCGCATTTGTATATAGAACCTCAAACACCTTTATTGAATGTAGACCCAGTTTTAAATTTATCTTGAAATCATACTACGGACAGTTTTGTGGAATTTTCATTACAAATTTTTTTTTTGTTTTGTTTTTTTATTGTTGGAAAGTAGGAGCTACACTGCTCTTTATTTTAAATACCAGTACAGTATGTTAATGTATGAAAAATAACAAAAATGCAGGACACACACATCACACGGCATTTATACACACACCACACACATGTCACAGCACAGCCATTCAAAATACCAGCACAGTATGAAAAACAAAAACATGCAAGGCAGGCGGTCGGGCACACACACATCACACGGCATTTATACACACACCACACACATGTCACAGCACAGCCATTCAAAATACCAGCACAGTATGAAAAATAAAAACATGCAAGGCGGGCAGTCAGGCACACACACATCACACGGCATTTATACACACACCACACACATGTCACAGCACAGCCATTCAAAATACCAGCACAGTATGAAAAACAAAAACATGCAAGGCGGGCGGTCGGGCACACACACATCACACGGCATTTATACACACACCACACACATGTCACAGCACAGCCATTCAAAATACCAGCACAGTATGAAAAATAAAAACATGCAAGGCGGGCAGTCGGGCACACACACATCACACGGCATTTATACACACACCACACACATGTCACAGCACAGCCATTCAAAATACCAGCACAGTATGAAAAATAAAAACATGCAAGGCGGGCACACACACAGACACACACACACACACACACACACACTGGCAGAACTCATGCTGGATGGCAGTACTCACATGGCAGTCTCTGGCAGGGTCTTGCTGGCTGCTGGCAGGATCTGTCTTGCTGGCTGCTGGCAGAGTCTGTCTTGCTGGCAGGGTCTGTCTTGCTGGCTGCTGGCAGAGTCTGTCTTGCTGGCTGCTAACAGGGTCTGTCTTGCTGGCAAAGTCTGTCTTGCTGGCAGGGTCTGTCTTGCTGGCAGGGTCTGTCTGTCTTGCTGGCTGGCACTTTGTTCTCTCTTGATGGCACATTGGGGAATGAGGCCCACCTGTCCTGTTTATATAGTTTTGGGGTTGTCTGGGCAAAGTATCTACTTTTTGGAGCATGCTCAATTGAAAAAAGCGGATTGTGGCGACGGATCCGCCAAATGACGGTTTGCGACGGATCCGTCGCCCATAGGCACCTATTCTATGAAATGGCGGTCGTGAAGCGTCAATTAGCCGCAGACAAAAAACGTTACAATGACTGTCAATGTCTAGACAACATCCGCCAAATTTCGACGGATCCGTCGCATGGCGGATGGAACAGACGACCATCCGCCACAATCCGTCGCTAATGCAAGTCTATGGGAAAATAGCGGATCCGCCAAAAAAAAATGGCAGATCCGCTATTTGAGGAAAATGGCGGTTTCAGACTGACGCCAAAAGACTGAAGTGTGAAAGAGGCCTAATTAGTATATGTAACACCACTGAGATCCTCTTCCTTTACCCTCTTTCCACATGTCTCTCTCACATTGGAATAAGCGATTACGTGAAAAAGGCTCCGGTGGAGCCGAAACGTTGTGTAAGATCTCATGAGCTGTATTATTCTGTTACGCTCCCAGAGTTCTAAATAAATTTATACTTTAGCTTGCACGACCAGTTGCACGAAATTCTATTAGAGTGTGCGGTGACTTTGGGCAGGCGGCATTGGGAGTTCAATGTTGAACTGCTAAGGCTGGGGTTACATGGCGAATTTGGCCACGTCACAGGTCGCGAGTAGTGTTGAGCGATACCGTCCGATACTTGAAAGTATCGGTATCGGAAAGTATCGGCCGATACCGGCAAAGTATCGGATCTAATCCGATACCGATACCCGATACCAATACAAGTCAATGGAACTCAAGTATCGGACGGTATTCCTGATGGTTCCCAGGGTCTGAAGGAGAGGAAACTCTCCTTCAGGCCCTGGGATCCATATTAATGTGTAAAATAAAGAATTAAAATAAAAAATATTGCTATACTCACCTCTCCGACGCAGCCTGGACCTCACCGAGGGAACCGGGAGCGTTCTTTGCTTAAAATGCGCGCTTTTACTTCCTTCCGTGACGTCACGGCTTGTGATTGGTCGCATGCCGCCCATGTGGCCGCGACGCGACCAATCACAGCAAGCCGTGACGTAATTTTCAGGTCCTCAATGCCTAATTCTAGGCATTCAGGAATTTAAAATTACGTTCCGGCTTGTGATTGGTCGCGTCGCGGTCACATGGGCGACGCGACCAATCACAAGCCGTGACGTCACGGGAGGCAGGAGACGCGTGCATTTTTAAAATTACGTCACGGCTTGTGATTGGTTGCGTGCCGCCCATGTGACCGCGACGCGACCAATCACAGCAAGCCGTGACGTAATTTCAGGTCCTGATGCCTGTTTCTGCATTGAGGACCTAAAATTACGTCACGGCTTGCTGTGATTGGTCGCGTCGCGGTCACATGGGCGGCACGCAACCAATCACAAGCCGTGACGTAATTTTAAAAATGCGCGCATCTCCTGCCTCCCGTGACGTCACGGCTTGTGATTGGTCGCGGCGCCCATGTGACCGCGACGCGACCAATCACAAGCTGGAACGTAATTTTAAATTCCTGAATGCCTAGAATTAGGCATTGAGGACCTGAAAATTACGTCACGGCTTGCTGTGATTGGTCGCGTCGCGGCCACATGGGCGGCACGCGACCAATCACAAGCCGTGACGTCACGGAAGGAAGTAAAAGCGCGCATTTTAAGCAAAGAACGCTCCCGGTTCCCTCGGTGAGGTCCAGGCTGCGTCGGAGAGGTGAGTATAGCAATATTTTTTATTTTAATTCTTAATTTTACACATTAATGTTGTTTCGATACCGATACCCGATACCACAAAAGTATCGGATCTCGGTATCGGAATTCCGATACCCGCAAGTATCGGCCGATACCCGATACTTGCGGTATCGGAATGCTCAACACTAGTCGCGAGGCAAAAATGCACTTTGTGCTGCTGCTAATGCAGGTTGATGGATTTGCATTACGACTCTAAGAGTACAGTGCCTGTGAAAAGAAAGCTGTAAAATATTGGGAACAGTTGAATTATTTGGTACCTACTAGCCGCTATAACCTAGGAGGTTGAATTCTGACCCCATTCACTTGTATTATGATTAGTGTTGAGCGATACCTTCCGATATTTGAAAGTATCGGTATCAGATTGGATCGGCCGATATCAAAAAAATATTGGATATCGCCGATAACGATACCCGATACCAATACAAGTCAATGGGACACAAATATCGGAAATGATCCTGGATGGTTCCCAGGGTCTGAAGGAGAGGAAACTGTTGTGAACTCTATTTTTGGGCTCCCTCTAGTGGTCACAAGCGGTACTGTGTAGTGTTGTCTTTCTGCAGGTTGGCTTCATCACCTGGTTCGTTATCCTTGGTTGGTTTCCTATTTAGCTCACCTGGATACTCAGTTCCTTGCCTGCTATCAATGTATTCAGTGCTCTTCAGATTCCTGGTGACTACTTTGCTCCCAGTCTCTCCAAGACAAGCTAAGTTTTTGTTTGTTCAGTTTCTGATTATCAGCGTTCATCATGTTTTTTGTCCAGCTTGTTAAAATGTGATTTCTTACTTGCTGGTTGCTCTAGGGGACTGAGTTTCTCCCCTCACACCGTTAGTTGGTGTGGGGGTTCTTGAAATCTCAGTGTGGATATTTTGTAAGGGTTTTTTACTGACCGCATAGACCCCTTTTCTATTTTCTGCTATCTAGAATTAGTGGGCCTCTTTTGCTGAATCTGCTTTCACCCCTGTGTATGTGCCTTCCTCTTACCTCACCGTTATTATCTGTTGGGGGCTTCTATATCTTTTGGGGATTATTTCTCTGGAGGCAAGAGAGGTCTTTCTTTCTCTCTAGGGGTAGTTAGTTCCTCAGGCTGGCTCGAGACGTCTAGGATTTTAGACACGTTCACCGGCTGCCTCTAGTGTGGTTGGATAGGTTCAGTTTTGCAGTCAGTCCAGTTTTCCACCTCCCTAGAGCTTGTCCTATGTTTAGTCACCTTGCTGGAGTAATTTGTGATCCTCAACCACTAAGGATCATAACAGGAAACTCTCCTTCAGGCCCTGGGATCCATATTCATGTAAAAAATAAAGAATAAAAATAAAAAATATGGATATACTCACCCTCGGACGGACCCTGGGTGTCACCGCTGCAAGCGTCTGCCTCCGTTCCTAAGAATGCAGAGTGAAGGACCTTCGATGACGTCGCGGCTTGTGATTGGTCACGTGACCGCTCATGTGACCGCTCACGTGACCAATCACAAGCCGCGACGTCATCGCAGGTCCTACACTCACTGCATTCTTAGGAACGGAGGCTGCCGGTTGCACCGCTGAGGTCCAGGGTCTGTCGGAGGGGTGAGTATATCCATATTTTTTATTTTTATTCTTTATTTTGTACATGAATATGGATCCCAGGGCCTGAAGGAGAGTCTCCTCTCCTCCAGACCCTGGGAACCATACGCACCACACACGCCTGGGAACTTATAGGAACTTCCGATTCCGATTTCCGATATCACAAAAATATCGGAACTCGGTATCGGAATTCCGATACTGCAAATATAGGGTATCGGCCGATATTCGCTGTATCGGAATGCTCAACACTAATTATGATTCAATATTGTCATGTAACTCCAGCCTAAATGACTACTAAATGCAGTAAATGTGGTCATGTTAAAATGCACCATGGTTGAATTTTTAGCAAAATTCTTGTGGCACTATTTTGCACATTGCAATATGGTAAGAAGGAAAATGAACCAGCTCACCCGTGATGCATAAACCAAACCTCGGTAGCACAGACCCGCTGTGTCCAGATGTATAAAGTCCAAAAAAATTGTCATGATTAAGGGAGCTTAGTCTCCAGAAACACGTTGAGATTCTTACCCATATGGTTCGTGCTGAGGTCTGTATCCTCCATGTTTAAAGTTTGTGAATAAAGAAAACTCTTTTTTACGGATTCGATGAAGCTGGACATTCTCTTCTTTTTTGGACATTGCAATGTGACCTTGTTTACTACTGTTAGTTCTGAATTAGCAGAACATTATTGCAATTGAAAGCTGAATTCACAAAACAGTATCACGGTCCATGATTCTGTTCGCAGCTGCAAATCTCCTGAATTGAACTCCAGAACTTCATTGGAATATATGAGGCAGTGAAGGGGTAGAGGATGGCGTTCCACCTCTATGACAACTGCTGATGTTTTATTTGTGTAAAATATATTGTATTTTTCTGTTATCCTGACCTTAGGCTGCAGTTCCTGTTACTTATGTAGTTGAAGGTTAACTGTAGGGCTGGCCCATAGTTGGGGGAGGAGGATTGGGAATCTGTGGGTTAGTTGCAGGGTTAGAAAAGTTAGTTGAGGAATAGGAAGAGAGAAGAAAAGACACTTCCAGAAAATAGGTGTGTGGTGTGGTGAAACCAGTAGAAAGCAGAGAGGAAGCAATCAAGAAAAACCACATCAGTGGCAGCGGAATTCTGTTTAGAAGGCAAGTTGGGGTGGGGGGAGTGTACAGCTAGGAACTTTATTAGCGTCCCTAAGGGTCTCTGGGGAACAGACAAGTATCAGCCAGGCCTTGAAAGCTGCAGGTTTGGACAGTGGTGCATAATTACGTGGTTCCCTTCCCGAGAGGTAGGCTGAAGGACATTTGTCACTGGGAAAATCACAGCTTAAAGTGGCGCTGTACATTGTTCTGCAATGTACCAACTGTGCCACTGAAAATGTTGATTGGAAACATGCCGCTGTATTGCAACAAAGAAAGTGACATCCACATCTCCTGCTTTTCAATCTGTGAAAGACAAACAGTAAAAAGGATTTTGTGTTTCTGGACTGGTATGGTCTCCTGTATGTGGGGTCGATGGGCACCAGAGCCGTGCAATGCAAGGCAGACCAGCGCTGTAATTTTAGTCCAGAAGGTCGGAAAAACTCTGTACTCAAGCTGTGGTGCACGTGGAAAAACAAAACATATGAAAATAGAAGGTACCGGCACTCACATGATAGTTAATGCTCTTTAATAAAAATCCACACACGACATTTCAGCCCATCCCAGGCTTTTGTCAATTGAAAAAAGCCTGGAATGGGCTGAAACGTCTTGTATGGATTTTCATAAACGGGCATTAACTAACACGTGAGAGCTGGGACCTTCTATTTTCAGAGCTGGGAAGTGTCCTTTACAGTAACATGGCTGCACGCACATGAAAGCAAGACCTCATGTTCCACGGACGTCTGCATGAGCCCATAATGTCCTCAATTTATTTAGAAAAGAGAACACCTATTACATAATCAGCATCTACTTTTACATTTCTGGAAATGAATATTTATTACTAGTAATGCATATTAAACCAACGCTCAGTTGTGGCTAGTAGCAGAAATTAGTGAAAATATACTTTCTCTTTCACATAACAATTGTAGAAAAACTTGGTCTTTATGCACTAATCCCCACCCCAAAAAAACAAAGGTAAAATCACTCTTGGTGCACATACCCGCCTGATATGTCCTTACAGGAATGCTTTGCAACTTGCAACCTAACAATTACCATAAATTTTAAAAAAATAAAATAAGTTTTCTTTTGACTCATCCATCTTACATGGTGAATTTGGCCACGACACAGGTCACGCCGCAAAATCAATGCTCTATGTGCTGTCGCTAATGCAGGTGGATAGGTTTGCATTCGGACTCTAAGGATACAGCGCCTGTGACAAGGAATTTGTAAAATAATGGACACAGTTTAATTTTATGTCTTTTTGCTGATCTTTCAGAGCAGAAACTGAGCTGAAACTCAAAGTTTTGAGGAGTTTTAAGAATTGGGGGAAATTTCTTCTCCAAAAACACATCAAAAACCTCTGTGTACAGAAAGCATGGAGAGTTTTTGGAAGAGATTTTTGTTTCCTGAAATGGTATTGAAGAGTTTTTGAAGCATGTTGGAACAGTTTTTTTCTGCTTTTTTTTGCAGCCTTTTAATTGGACAGTTCCCAGTTTGGAGCTAATTCTATCAGGACTTACTTTAAGAAAGTTACATGCACTTTCTCTTTCCTTCCAAGTTCTAAAATTAATTTGTAAAAAACTATGTGTACAAATCCCAATGGATTCGACATTTTTAATAAGCACTGACCATAGTCTTTGAGATGCAGCAATCATGCTTTTTACAAGGTCACTATCTGTACATGGTCGAGAAGACTATGCGGTCAATAACATTTCACACATTACTTTCGCAATCCGCATCCATTTCACTATATTTATATGCAAATAGGACAGGTTCACAATACCTGTTCATCTTGGATGCATCCTGACAGGTATCAGTAGACGTCACCTCACTTGCCCCACTCATCTCCGATACGGTAGTGACCGAAGCCGGTTAATCTTTAAATTGAGCAACTGGATAGCAATGAGAATAGGGGGCTGCTTTCTGCCTTCCTGTGCAAGATAATGGATTAATATTTCTTAATAAGTCTAATTTAAAATGCAAGTGTCAGCTAAAACAAGTGTAAATTTCATGTGAGCATTTTGGGTGTTATAGTTTTCTTTGTTTTGCTTGAAAAACATCTTTGGTGATCCTGCTACATGGATAAATATTTGCAGTAATCCTTTTTGCCAACATGTACTCATAAAATGAAAATTTCTACCCTGCAATCGGAAAGAAAAAATAAAACTTGTAAAAAAAAAAATTTGAAAACATAATATTTTCCAAAGAACTTAAGACATCATTCATTTCTTTGATTCAACGTTAGTTTTCCAACTGCTAAATCCTAAGCCAGTTGGAAAACAAGGGTGAGCAAGAATTGACATTTTAACATCACAAAGGTCTTAAATTCATTTCTCTCATTGTGGTATTTCTTTCCGTAATACTGGCATCAGCTCAACAGCTGAATAACATAATAAAAAAACACAAAATAACATTGAATAGACGGTAAATGTACAGTTTAATTAAATGTGTTGTACTGCGCAAAACCAAAAATGTCCACTGTAAAATTAATGGTTCAATACACTTAACCCAGAACTTCTACATATTAGGCAAATATTTTATACATGATCTTTCCAGAATTATTAAGGTTATCAGCCAACTTCATCCAACAAAGAAATAAGTGTATAATAATTTCCCAGCACTGAAACCAGAAGTTCTTTTTTAAATTATATGTAATCACTTTATAATAATTTTTAATTACTTTGTTTTGTTTTATTTAATATATGTGTGTGTTCTGTATACTACAGGCATTTCCCCAAAAAATACATTGATCACTAATCTAAGGAATAGGTAATAAATGTACAATAGCTGACACTCACTACGATCACTAGAACAGTCTATGGAGCTGATGGATTTAAATTCAGTGGCTTTCAAAAATATTTACCCACTTGTCCTCTTGGCTTTTTAGCTATTTTGTTTCATTACAATCTGTGTTTAAATATTTTTGTAATCCAATTTGTGTGTGATGCATCAGCACTAAATAATTTAAGTTGGTGAAGTGAGAAGCATTTAGACAAAATTTTAATTTCTGGGATCAAATAACTAAAAATTGGAGTGTGTATATGTATTCCCCCTTTTGCTTTGAAGCCCCTAAAAATATTTTTGTAATCTGATTTGTGTGTGATGCATCAGCACTAAATAGTCTAAGTTGGTAAAGTGAGAAACATATAGGCATAATTAAATGTATGGGTTCAAATAAGCAAAAATTGATATGTGCATATATATTCAACCCTTTTGCGATGGAGCCCCTAAAAATTTCTGGTACAAGCAATTGCCTTCATAAGTCACATGCTTGGTGAAAGGAAAGCCACCTGTGTGCAATCTAAGTGTCACATGGTCTGTCGGAATATACGCACTTTTCAGCATATACACACCTTTTCTGAAAGGCCACAGAGGCTGTAACACCATTAAGCAAGAGGCACCATTAAACAAACGCCACCATCAAGACCAAGGAGATCTCCAAACAAGTCAGGGACAAAGTTTTTCAGAAGTACAAGTCAGGGATGGATTATAAAAAAATAACCCAATCTCTGATGATCCCCCTCAGCACCATCAAATCCATTATCATCAAATGGAAAGAACATGGTACCACAACAAATCTGCCAAGAGAGGGCCGCCTACCAAAAAACTCTCAGCCCAGAAAGGGAGGTCATTAATCAGAGAGGCAGCACCGAGACCAAAGGTAATTCTGAAGAAGCTGCCAAGTTCCCAAGCAGAGACTGGAGTATCTGTTCATATGACCACAATAAGTCATACACTCTATAGAGGTGGCCTTTGTGGAAGAGTGGGCAGAAAAAAAGCCTTTACTAACACACAAAAATAGTAAGGTTTGTTTTGAGACATGCGGGAGATTCCCCAAATGTATGGAGGAAGATGCTGTTGTCAAATGAGACCAAAATTGAACTGGCCAACCAGGTAAACGCTGTGTCTGGCCTTATCCCAACAGTGAAACATGGTGGTGGCAGAATCATGCTGTGGGGATGTTTTTCGGCAGTGGGACAGGGAAAATGGTCTGAGTCGAGGGAAAGATGGATGGTGCTAAATACAGGGATATTCTTGAGCAAAACCTGTGATTTGAGACTGGGATGGAGGTTCATGTTACAACAAGACAATGACCCACACCATTAAGCAAGAGGCACCACTAACCAAGCAACAGCATGAAGACAAAGGAGATCTACGAACAAGTCAGGGACAAAGTTGTTCAGAAATAAAAGAAATAAAAGTTGAATCACAGACACCAAAGGTCACCGTGAAGGAGCTGCAGAGTTCCCAAGTAGAGGCTAGAGTATCTGTTCATACGACCACAATAAGACACACTCCATAGAGGTGGCCTTTATGGAAGAGAGGGCAGAAAAAAGCCTTTACTTACACACAAAAATTGTAAGGATCACTTTTGAGTTGTCCAAAAGACATGTGGGAGACTTCCCACATGTAGGGAGGAAAGTGCTGTAGTCAGATGAGACCAAAGTTGAACTTTGTGGCCACCAATGTAAACGCTATGTCTGACGCCAAATCAACACAGCTCATCACCCCAAGAACACTATTCTCACAGAGAAGCATGGTGGTGGCAGCATCATGCTTTGGGGATTTTTATTGGCAGCAGTGACAGGGGAAATTATCTGAGTCAAAGGAAGTATGGATGTTGCAAAATACAGGGATATTCTTAAGCAAAACCTGTGATTTGAGACTGTGATGGAGGTTCACCTTCCAACAACACAATGACCAACTTTAGCATTTCAGTGGTTTAAGGGGAAATGTATATGTTTTGGAGTGGCCTAGTCAAAGCCCAGACCTTAATCCAATTGAGAATCTGTGGTCAGACTTGAAGATTGCTGTTCACCAGAGGAAACCATCTTATTGAAGGAGCTGAAGCAGTTTTGCCTTAAGGAATGAACAAACATTCCAGTGGCAAGATGTGGAAAGCAGATAGAGGCTTATCCAAAGCGACTTGCAGCTGTAATTGCGGCAAAAGGAGGCTGAGTTTGGGGGGAGAATAATTATGCATACTGACTTTTTTAGTTTGTAATCATGTTTGTTGTTTCCTTCACAATAAAAAGAAAAACAAATAATCACAGTTGTAACCATGTTCTTTACATGAACTGATGCAAACCCTAAAAACAAACAGTGAAATTCCAGGTTGTGAGGTAGCAAAACACAAGAAATGCCAAGGGGATGACTACTTACGCAAGCCATTGTATGAACTGCCGGGTATGCTTTTTGGGCAGTATGAAAGGAATAAGGCTAAGTTCACGCAATGAGGATTTGCTGAGTTTTTGATGTTGCAGATTTTCTGCACCATTTAGTTAAATTAGGTTACTTGAGTTTTTCACTGCGTTTTTTTCGTGCGTTTTTATCTTTTATCCTTATGCTAAGAAATGTTTTTAAAAAAACTGCTTCGTTTTAGACACTTCTGCTACTTAACTTTGGTAAAGCTTTGATACCATCAGATGCGGATTACATGTAGCTTTAGGGTATGTGTCCACGTTCAGGATTGCATCAGGATTTGGTCAGGATTTTTCATCAGTATTTGTAAGCCAAAACCAGGAGTGGGTGATAAATGCAAAAGTGGTGCATATGTTTCTATTATACTTTTCCTCTAATTGTTCCACTCCTGGTTTTGGCTTACAAATACTGATGAAAAATCCTGACCAAATCCTGATGCAATCCTGAACGTGGACACATACCCTTAGTGTGCTTTTGCTGCAGAAAAAGCAATACAAATGAATATGTATTTTCCTCATCTCATTCAAGTCTATAGGGAAAATCTTCAAAACAACCCCATGTGAAATTGCTATGTTGCACAGTGGGCTTGAGATTGCGGCATTTTTTGTGCACTGAAAATAAGCAGTGTCAAAAACTCACCAAAATCTTCCAGGTAACATTCCCTCTCCAGAGCCTGGAAGAGGTCACTTATATAAAGTGATAAAAGATGATTTCTCAACAACAAGATATGATATGAGACACACAGGGAGGACTCTTTTCAGCACTCTATAACCTGTATGCCCATTATAATAGTTTAGATAAAGGGGATCTGTCACCACATTTGACCTAAGATGTAATATTAAGTGATGGGTCCAGCACATGGGCAGGTAGAGGCAGCGTAATCTTCTGTTTGAGTGCATCTGCTTTACATTTTCAGTGCCGACGCAGAAGAGGGAGGTAGTGATGGGGATGAATAATAATGTTCTTTGCAGGATTGTGGTGGTTCTGTATATTGCTCTGGATGTCCTGCACAGCGGCACATGGCATTTCTGCTTCTCTCTGAGTTCACTAGCTTTTAGATTTCCTTCTCTCACAGTTTAGGTAACCTTTCTTGTCCTTCCCTCTTCCTTTTTGGCAGTTGATACATTTCTCCTTCAATACACAGCTAAATGCCGCCCTCTGCAGACAAGAGAGAAGAATTCTGCAGCACTTCGTTAAATTTAATTTGTACAAGTAGTCACGACTTTGTTCACACATTGTTGTCACAGTGAGGCTTTCTGTCAAAACTGCAAAAAAAAAAAAACAACAACAAAACCCTCACAACATTGCAGCTTTATCGCGATCACTGCATGCAAAAACACACACTGCGGCCTCCATGTGTGAATACAGGCTAATAAGTGACTTTTTACCATGCAAAGCAGAAAAATAGTTCTATAGCCAAATTTCAGGCAATCTTCTCAATCTTTTTAGATTCATTGTATTTTTAGATTCAATAGGATTTCAGAGCAACAGATTGTAAGTTAAATAGATTTTCTCACAATGAACATAGGGTTGCCAACCTTCCAGAAATTCCTGGACAGTCCATAAAACTAGGGCACTTTGTAGCCCTGTCTGTAAAAACAAAAACAAGGCATACATGATTTTTTTTTAGGCAGAAGAAACTTATTCTAATTATTTTGACTGTAATTATGATCAGTTTACAGTGAATGCATCTCATGTCCTCATAATACAATTATGGGCTGTAGACACATTTAACTTATAATCTTAATGATTTATTACGGTTTTCTAATGTGTTCATAAAAAATAATATCTGTCTGTGATTTTTGGATAAGCTCTCCATAAAAAATAAAAAGTCAAGTTGAGAACCTGAATGGATATGTCTGATGACTGGGTCCTATTATGGACATGTCTGATCATTGGGTCCCATTATGGACATGCCTGATCACTGGGTCCCATCAGAGGTGTATCTAGCGTTTCTGGCACCCAGGGCAAGAATTCATTATTAGGACATATGCCCCCCGTCAGCCCCATCATTGCCCTCTCCTCCCCCCACACACACACCATTCACTTCTCTGCACATTCCCCTGCAGCGCGATACACACACACACATACACACATTCACACACACACATACACATTCACACACACACACATACACACACATTCACACACACACACATACACACACATTCACATACACACACACATACACACATTCACACACACACTCACACACATGCACACACACACACATTCATACACACATTCACACACACACATTCACACACACACATTCACACACACTCACATACACACACATTCACACACACTTCTCACCTCTCCTCGCGCTCTGCTGCAGCAGCTCCTTCGCCTTCCTCTGACACAGCCGGCCACTGAATGATGACGTCATCCAGCGGCGCGTCTGTGTGAGAGGAAGCAAGAGGAAGCAGGAAGACAGATCGCTGGGCAGCGGAGCTGCAGGGTTTTCTCCCTGCCCGCCGCAGCCACTCTGCAGGGGCTCCCCTCCCCCTCTGCACACATTGGGAGCCGGCACTCTGCAGCTTCTCTGTGCCGGCTGTCAGCTTGACAGTCGGCACAGAGAACAGCTGACTCCCCGAATTAGGCGGCCCGACTGCGCCCCCCTGCCGGCTGCGCCCGGAGCACATGCCCCGGCTGCCCCCCCCTAGATACGCCACTGGGTCCCATTATGGACATGCCTGATCAATGGGTCCCATTATGGACATATCTGATCACTGGGTCCCATTATGGCCATGTCTGATCACTGGGTCCCATTATGGACATGCCTGATCACTGGGTGTCATTATGGACATGCCTGATCACTGGGTCCCATTATGGACATGCCTGATCACTGGGTCCCATTATGGACATGCCTGATCACTGGGTCCCATTATGGACATGCCTGATCACTGGGTTCCATTTAGAGATGAGTGAATTTGATCAGGTCAGGGCTTATTCGGCAACCTACAGCCCTTACTGAATAAGCTGCAGAGGGAACCCGGCTTCCTGGATTGCTCCCGATAATCAGCTGTTTGGCTCCACAGCTGCTTGTGTCGCAGCTGTGTGACAGAGAAAGATAAACTTAGGCACTGTGAAATGTACGGCATCGGCTTGTACTAGTGCGACGCGGTATCCACCGCTAGTCTGCAGACTAGCAGTGGATACCGCGTCGCACTTGTACAAGCCGGCACTGGTCTCTTGATATCTTGCTGTGGACATTTTTACCAGGACTTTATTACCTCGAGCAGTTTACACTGCACTAGTGCCATACTTTTCACACCACGTCCAAGGGACGGCTCTATATCTTCCTTATGGAAATTGTTACTGAAGAAGGCCAGGCATTGAGGCCGAAATGTTTATTTTGATGACTACAATAAAATCACAAAAAAACTTAATTAAGTTGAGTGCCTAAGTTTATCTTTCTCTTTATACGGCTTTGGACCCTACTAAGGCACCATATTCGGATAGTGCATGCGGTTTTCTCTTATGCAGCTGTGTGACAGGCACAACCCATGCATGGAGAGTCCAACAAACAGGCTCTCCATGCATATCTTGTGACTGTGACAGCTGCGACACATGCAGCTGCGGAGCCGAACAGCTGATCAAACGGACCGATCCAGTTAACCGGGTTCCCTCTGCAGCTTATTCGGTAAGCACTATTGGTTGCCGAATAAGCCATGACCAAATCAAATTCACGCATCTCTAGTCCCATTATGGACATGTCTGATCACTGGGTCCCATTTTTGACATGCCTGATCACTGGGTCCCATTATGGACATGTTTGATCACTGGGTCCCACCATGTACATATTCTGACTCCATAACTAGGCTGCGAGTGTGAGGATCTTGAGACACCGTTTCTAGGAATGTCTGTATTGACCAGTACTCACACGAAGTGATTTCATAGCTTTAACTTGGCATCAGAGGCACGAGTGAAGATTCCAGAAGAAGTATACAATGTGTCTGTAAAGTCATGGTGCACTTTTGACCAGTCACAGGATCTATTTATAGTTTACATTTTGGTGCCCTTTTTCTGGCCCGATCATATCAGACCTGTTCAAGAGGAGAGATAACAAGAACCAATCAAACAACACAAACTCATTTAAGCTGTTGCTGATCCCCCAGTCAGATTAACCCCTGATAAACTGAACTCTGACTAATACACTGTCAGGTCTGTGACATCATGCAACCAAAGCTTATGCCAGCTGTGTGGTTTTCCATGCCAGTCGAGATGTGGATGGTACAGAGGAAAATTCAGTGTGTTCTGTGGCTTGCTAAATTTGAATCCGTGACCAAAGTGCTACGTGAATATTAGCGCATTTATAACGAAGCGCCACCACATAGGAATAACATTACTCAGTGGGATAAGCAGTTGAAGGAAACCGGCAGTTTGGTGGAGAAACCCCGTTCTGGTAGGCCATCAGTCAGTGACGAGTCTGTAGAGGCTATACAGGACAGCTACCTAAGGAGCCCTAAAAAAATCTGTGCATGCGTGTGCTCGACAATACATCTAAGCAAGTTCATAAGGTGTTAAAGAAACATCTCTGTTTTACGGGGTACAAATTGAGGAGCTGTGGAGGGCTGCGCACTTCCTCGTACTTCCTCCGTTAATCCCCGCCCACTGCCACACCTCTTCCATTCAGCTCCGCCTACATCCTCATACATCCTGCTGTATCTATCTTTAACATTGGGTACACAGGCCATGCGAATGTATGCGGATGCCTCCGCATGCATCGTTATGACGCTGCGCCGAACGCAAATGTTGCATTCTGTTGTGGTTGGCACACAGATGGCACTTGCATAGGACGCCAGTCACACAGATACATGTGATACAGTGTCTGGCTTATAGCCTATTGATGACACCCATACTATTAGATCAAGCGGGCTGCCCAGCACTATATAAATGCACCCCACAGATGCCCCAATTCACCCAACCAACACTAAAGGGCATGGTTGCATCCTTCACAAGAATGGAAAATGTGCAATAAAATGATGAAAAATAATGTATAAAATAAATACATTACATGATGTATTAGTCGATATACCCCCGCCTTTATAATAAGGGTCTTCTGCATCCTGCTGGTGCATTGGTAATCTGACCTGGTGTTGGTATGGCTGTATCTTTTTCTGGTATAAGAAATAACCTTACACCTGGTATTTTACAGCTGGTCCTGAACTACTGAAGAATAAAACTGATGTAGCATGTCTTTAGAAGTCTGCGTGTGTGTGCGACTATATTTACGTAGGCAGCAGAGCAGTGTGTGTGTGTGTATGTGTATATTGCCTTGAAAAAGTATTCATACCTTGTAAACTTTTCCACATTTTTTCACGTTAAATTCTCAAACCTAAGTGTATTTTATAGATATTTTATGTGATATCCCAGCACAAAATAGTATTTGTGAAGCGTAAAATAAATTATACAAAGTTCCAGTGGCGTATCTAGGGGGGGGGCAGCCGGGGCATGTGCCCCGGGCGCAGCCGGCAGGGGGGCGCAGTCAGGCCGCCTAAAGCGGCGGTCCACAGTGTCATCCCCGGTGGCTGCATTCTGCCGCCCCCCGCACTGGGAGTCAGCTGTTCTCTGTGCCGACTGTCAAGCTGACAGCTGGCACAGAGAAGCTGCAGCGCGCCGGCTCCCAGTGTTTAATTGTACTGCATCTGAGTCTGAGATACGAGCACAATTGAAGCTCTGACTGCCGGGTCAGAGCGACGCCAGCAGCGTGATCAGGTCATGTGATCACGCTACTGACGTCACTCACCCGCGCGGCAGAGCAGAGGCAGAGACGCAGATCAGTGGTAAGTGCTCCAGTGGAGCTGAAGACACCAAAGGTGCAGGACGGGGGGGATTTAATGTGAGTGGGAATGGGGGGGATATATTATTGGATGGGGGATATTTAATATGAGTGGAAATGGGGGGGATTTATTGTGGGGAAGGGATTTAATGTGAGTGGAGATGGGGGGATTTATTGCGGGGGGAGATTTAATGTTAGTGGGGATGGGAGGGATTTATTGTGAGGGGAGATTTAATGTTAGTGTGGATGGGAGGGATTTATTGTGAAGGGGGAGATTTAATGTGAGTGGGGATGGGGGGATTTATTATTGGATGGGGGATATTTATTATGAGTGGAGATGGGGGGATTTATTGTGGGGAAAGGATTTAGGGTACCGTCACACAGTGCAATTTTGAACGCTACGACGGTACGATTCGTGACATTCTAGCGATATCGTTACGATATCGCAGTGTCTGACACGCAGCAGCGATCAGGGACCCTGCTGAGAATCGTACGTCGTAGCAGATCGTTTGAAACTTTCTTTCATCGCTGGATCTCCCGCTGTCATCGCTGGATCGTTGTGTGTGACAGCGATCCAGCGATGAGTTCGCTGGTAACCAGGGTAAACATCGGGTAACTAAGCGCAGGGCCGCACTTAGTAACCCGATGTTTACCGTGGTTACCAGCGTAAAAGTAAAAAAAAACAAACCGTACATACTCACCATCTGATGTCCGTCAGGTCCCTTGCCGTCTGCTTCCCGCTCTGACTGTGAGCGCCGGCCGGAAAGTGAGAGCAGATCACAGCGGTGACGTCACCGCTGCGCTCTGCTCTCAGTGTACGGCCGGCACTGTCAGAGCAGGAAGCAGACTGCAAGGGACCTGACGGACATCAGATGGTCAGTATGTACTGTTTTTTTTTTTTTACTTTTACGCTGGTAACCACGGTAAACATCGGGTTACTAAGCGCGGCCCTGCGCTTAGTAACCCGATGTTTACCCTGGTTACCAGCGAACCTCGGCATCGCTCCAGCGCCGTGATTGCAAAGTGTGACCGCAGTCTACGACGCTGGAGCGATAGTCATACGACGCTGCGACGTCACGGATCGTGCCGTCGTAGCGATCGTAATTGCACGGTGTGACGGTACCCTTAATGTGAGTGGAGATGGGGGTATTTATTGTGTGTGGGGAGAATTGGAGTGGAGATGGGGGATTAAATGTGTGTGGGGGGGAGATTTGTCATAGGGATGGGGGATTTAATGTGTGGGGTGATATTTGGAGTGGGGATGGGGGGATTTAATGTGTGTGGGAGATTTGAGGACACAAACTAAAGAGCAAAGGGGGAGATGGGGGGCATGTATGAGGAAACAATACCGGGGAATGGGGGCATATATGAGGGAACAGTATGGGGGATGGGTGCAGACAGTTTGGGGTGCAAACGGGGGCATGTATGCAGACACAGTATGAGTAGCGATGTGAAAAACATATGTGGACAGAGTACGGGGAGTGAGGGTGTTGGGATGTGTGCATGCGTAGCATGGAGGGACAGTGTAAGGGCACAGCCAGGAGGGGACAGTATACCAAGGAGGGGGAGTGTGATGAGAGAGTACAGAGCTGGACACAGTGTGAGAGGACAGTGTGAAAATGGGGGCCGGTATGGAAAGGGGAGGTCAGCGTGAAGAGCATGAACCATAAGAGGGACATTGGGGGGTCATATTTTATGCAGACAATACAGTGAGGGGCAATTTTTTATTCAGGAGCATTATAATGACACTTCTATCTTTAAGGGCATCATGTGGAGATTTTCTGCAAAAGAGCGGAGAAGATGGAAGTCTGCAGAGACGACTGTGGATGAGAAAACTCATCATGGGGTCTGGACAAGATGAAGAAAAGGAGAACGGCTCCAGAGATGACGCCATCTATAAGGTACCTGGATGTAAATATTAATTGTGATACTGACTAACTCTCATGTTTTTATTTATGTTAGGAGCATTAAAGGGAATGTCCAGTTTTGTAATGAGTCTGCAGTCATTCTTTGTGACTGTAGACTTCTGACTTCTCACAGTGCGCACTGCACGCTGTCAGGATTCTCTGGTGCTGGTGATTTACGTACATGTGGTCACGTGCTGACTAGACATGTGTGGCCTCAGTCAATGAAAATGAACTGAGAGAGTCTAGTCGGAATGTGGCCACAAGTATACAAATCACATACTTGTGCTGACATGACCGTCCACCAGCAAGGGAGAATCCTAAAAGTGTGCAGTGCATTAGTTGTGAGAATTCAGAAGCTGCAATGTCAGGATTCAGCTCTGCAGGTCCCAGTAGTCGTCACATGGACACTTCACTCATATGCAATTTTCATACGTATGGTCCTGTGACAACGATCTTCTCTTCTGCTTCTCTCAGTTTTTCATTGAACATTGAGAGCATTAGAGAGAGGAGCTCGTCGGTACATGGCTAAGTGTGAAAATTGCATACGTTCGGGGGGGGGGCGCCAAACTGAATTCTTGCCCCGGGTGCCAGGAACCCTAGATACACCTCTGCACAGTTTTCTACTTATTTGAAAATTAAAAATCTGATAATTGTGATGTAAATTTGTATTCAATCCTCTGTAGCCTAAAACCATGAAGTAAAATCCCGAGTGACCAATTGCCTCCAGAAGTCAAAAAACACTGGTCAACGCAATTTTTCTGGCAAAAGGTTTTAAAACATATTTAAGTCAATTTTGGCTGCTGATTATGAATATAAACTCCGTTTTTGGCTATCACATCAGGATTTCGAGATATTTTCAATTTTTGATGAAAATTACTCCTTATGTTTTATGATAAAAACACATGATTTTCGGTACTATATTTTGTATATTTTTAATCAAGGAATAACAAAGATTACAAAGTCTATGTACAGCAAATCAAATATACTTACAGAATTAAACTACAAAATATAAAAACACATATATATGGCACACAGATGAATGGCAAATGGCAGTTATTTGAACTTTTTTTCTTGGCTGATCTGTGATGTACAGCTTCTGGGTTGTCTCTCATCAAGCTCCAGCAATAGTCAGCCATCATATGTGAGTCCCACCGGCCTTGATATCGTTCTTCCATTGTTTTAATGTCCTGATGAAAACGCTCTCCTTGTTCCTCTCTCACATCCCCAAGGTTCTCTGGAAAAAAGTCCAAATGGCTGTGTAAATAGTGAATCTTGATACTCATTCTACATCCAAGATTTCGCAGACTCATTAGTAGCTCTTCCACAGTCTCTTCATAGTTGTCTGCTTTCTTATTCCCCAGAAAATTCTGCACCACATTACAAAATGCATTCCAAGCTCTTTCTTCTGTCTCATTCATTGATGTGATAAAATTTGGGTCTCTCATAAGTGTTCTTATTTGAGGTCCATCAAATATTCCAGCCTTTTTCTTCTCTTCACTAAGACCAGGAAAAGTTGAACATATATAGTTAAAGCATTCTCCACTGTGATTGAGAGCTTTGACGAACTGCTTCATCAATCCAAGTTTTATGTGTAAAGGAGGAAAGACAATGTCCTTCCTATCCACTAGAGGATCATGGATGACATTCTTATCGCCAGATGCCAAACTCTGTCGCTGAGGCCATTCAGTTTTCACCCAATGCTCTGCTGTAGCTCTACTTTCCCAGTAGCACAAAAAACAAGGGTGTTATCATAACAAATGGAAATTATGCATGTTCAAAGAAAACAAAGATATTCTCACATTTATTGAAAACTAAATTTACCTTAGTGAACCGTATAAACCGGCACTTTTCATACACTACTTATATTTATCATGGAATTCATGAAAATGGGCTATATACCTATGGCGCAAAAACGTGATGTGATAGAGAAATTATAAGATCAGATTTGAATTCAGCACCCTCAAATTAGTCTAAAACTGTTCTTAAAGTCCATGCCAGAAATTTTTTTTTTGTAGGCCAGTGTAATTAGTAAATTGAGTCAACCTGTGTTTAATTCGCTCTCAGTAAAACTACAGCTGTTCAGAGGTATATTTGAGAACACTAGGGATCAAACAGCAACATGAAAACCAAGGAACATGTAAGTGCATGAAGAAGTGAAGGGACACATTTAAACAGGTTTAAAGCGGAGTATCTGGGAGCAAACACCGCCACCTGCTGACCAAGGACAAAAGAGAAAGTGAAACCAAAAAGAATTGCATTAGTAGGAAACTAAAGGCCCCGTCTCACATAGCGATTTACCAACGATCACGACCAGCGATACGACCTGGCCGTGATCGTTGGTAAGTCGTTGTGTGGTCGCTGGGGAGCTGTCACACAGACAGCTCTCTCCAGCGACCAACGATCAGGGGAACGACTTTGGCATCGTTGAAACTGTCTTCAACGATGCCGAAGTCCCCCTGCAGCACCCGGGTAACCAGGGTAAACATCGGGTTACTAAGCGCAGGGCCGCGCTTAGTAACCCGATGTTTACCCTGGTTACCAGCGTAAATGTAAAAAAAAACAAACAGTACATACTTGCCATCTGATGTCCGTCAGGTCCCTTGCCGTCTGCTTCCTGCTCTGACTGAGTGCCGCCGTACAGTGAGAGCAGAGTGCAGCGGTGACGTCACTGCTGTGCTGCGCTCTCGCTGTACGGCCGGATCTCAGTCAGAGCAGGAAGCAGACGGCAAGGGACCTGACGGACATCAGATGGCAAGTATGTACTGTTTGTTTTTTTTTACATTTACGCTGGTAACCAGGGTAAACATCGGGTTACTAAGCGCGGCCCTGCGCTTAGTAACCCGATGTTTACCCTGGTTACCAGTGAAGACATCGCTGGATCGGTGTCACACACACCGATTCAGCGATGTCAGCGGGACCTCAACGACCAAAAAAAGGTCCAGGCCATTCCGACACGACCAGCGATCTCACAGCAGGGGCCTGATCGCTGGTACGTGTCACACATAGCGAGATCGCTACTGAGGTCGCTGTTGCGTCACAAAACTTGTGACTCAGCAGCGATCTCGCTATGTGAGACGGGGGCTTAAGGGTAAAGTGTGTGCTCCTACAGGAAAGGGATTGAGACGACAACAAGTGATCGTTGTGTTACAGTTACTTAATATAAAAAATTTAAACTAACCAATAAGTTTCGTTCAACTTCCCAATTGTGTTCCACTTGTTGTTGATTCTTCACCAAAATTTACATTTGGTATCTTTATGTTTGAAGCATGATATGTGGGAAAAGGTTGAAAAGTTCCAGGGGGCCGAATACTTTCGCAAGGCACTGTAAAGGGGAGACTTGGCGCTAGAGTCTGTACCAGGTAGGTTGTGTGGCCATGAAGTGGGGTTACAGCCACCATTGCCACAGAAGGGTCGGGGTGCAGTCAGATTGCAAAGAAGGCCTGAGCTATACCTGAGCTATACCTGAGCTGAGAGGAAGACTGTAAGCAGCACCAGTAGAAGATCATGACCAGCGCCAGTAGAAGACTGTCAGGAGACTATCCTGCTGTAACAGTGGACCGTTCCTGTGCAGTTACTTCCTGTGTAGATGTACGGTACAGGGTGTGGGCAGGGGCCGTGCTTCAGGGAACTGTATATCAGAAAAAAACATCCAATAAAACCAAATAATGTACAAATACTGTTGTTAAAAATGAACTTCCATAATGTTCCCAATTATAGACATATCTTTTAGACTTGTACATTTCCTATATGTTACCAAGAGTTTCCACCCTGCTACCGCTTCTATTTCTTGATCCTGTTCTAAAAGATGCCAGGTCCATTACAGAACCCATTGAAGCACTGATAGACGCAAAATGGCCATTTTCTGTCCATTGCACCACACTCGTTCCTGTTACCAGTTTTAATGTAATGTTTGATCAAAACTTTGGGTTTTCAAAGACCGGTGAGTGCCGCCTTTTCTTCACATTACATAGATCGTGGATTGCTTCTTGGTGAGCTCCTGGAACCTGTCAGTTTGGTGATCAGACCTATGCTCAGTGCATATGGAACCTTACAATTCCTTCCTTCTTTACTTCAACTAAGAATTACTCATCAATCGTTGTTTTAATTGCTAGATAATAAAGACAGTGTGCATAAATAGGATGTTGAATAGATATCGTATTTAGTCGCAGTGTTCTGATAGTGTCAGAATATACAGCATTGACCTTGCTACTGTTAACCCCAATATAGTGCTTACTTATAAATACTGTATATACTGATAGATAGATTTTCTTTACGTGTTAGTAAAATAAATATTGTTGGTTAAGTACCACTGTCTCCTCATTGTTTGCACCATTGCATCCAAGTAACTTGTTTACAAACAAACCAGACATGTTGGGGATATCATTGTGGAGTAGTGTAAATAAGGGTTAGGTTATAAAAAAAATAGCCCAAGCTCTGAACATCTCAAGGAGCACTGTTTAATCCATCATCCAAAAATTGAAGAATTAGTGCAAAAACTACAAAACCTACTAAAACATGGCCGTCCACCTAAACCGATATCCCAAGAAAGGAGAGCACTAATTAGAAAGGCTGCCAAGAGACCCTTTGTCACACTGGAGGAGCTGCAGAGATCCATCGCTCAGGTGGGATAATCTGTCCACAGCCCAGCTATTAGGTGTATACTCCACAAATCTGGTTTTAGAAAACTATGTTTTTTTTCCTTTACATTTCACAAATACTTGCTACATTGAGTTGGTATAACACAAAAAATCCAAATAAAGATTTAAGTTTGTGTGTGTAATGTGAAAAAATGTGGAACGTTATATAGTTAAACTACAAACATCATTTTAATTCTTATGTAATTGCCAGCAAGAGCATGGGATTAGCTTATTGGGCAATTTTCTAATTTCAGATTCCCTTTAATAACCTTAAAAGAAAGTTCAAAAGATAAGATAGAGGTGTTTGCAAATCTAGTCAGAATGCGCTCACTGACAAATTAATTGTTAACTCATTCTGTAGTCAGCTATGTACTATAATATACACTCACTGGCCACTTTATTAGGTACACCTGTCCAACTTCTTGTTAACACTTAATTTCTAATCAGCCAATCACATGGCGGCAACTCAGTGCATTTAGGCATGTAGACATGGTCAAGACAATCTCCTGCAGTTCAAACCGAGCATCAGTATGGGGAAGAAAGGTGATTTGAGTGCCTTTGAACGTGGCATGGTTGTTGGTGCCAGAAGGGCTGGTCTGAGTATTTCAGAAACTGCTGATCTACTGGGATTTTCACGCACAACCATCTCTAGGGTTTACAGAGAATGGTCCGAAAAAGAAAAAAAATCCAGTGAGTGGCAGTTCTGTGGGCGGAAATGCCTTGTTGATGCCAGAGGTCAGAGGAGAATGGGCAGACTGGTTCGAGCTGATAGAAAGGCAACAGTGACTCAAATTGCCACCCGTTACAACCAAGGTAGGCCTAAGAGCATCTCTGAACGCACAGTGCGTCGAACTTTGAGGCAGATGGGCTACAGCAGCAGAAGACCACACCGGGTACCACTCCTTTCAGCTAAGAACAGGAAACTGAGGCTACAATTTGTACAAGCTCATCGAAATTGGACAGTAGAAGATTGGAAAAACGTTGCTTGGTCTGATGAGTCTCGATTTCTGCTGCGACATTCGGATGGTAGGGTCAGAATTTGGCGTAAACAACATGAAAGCATGGATCCATCCTGCCTTGTATGGAGCATCTTTGGGATGTGCAGCCGACAAATCTGCGGCAACTGTGTGATGCCATCATGTCAATATGGACCAAAATCTCTGAGGAATGCTTCCAGCACCTTGTTGAATCTATGCCACGAAGAATTGAGGCAGTTCTGAAGGCAAAAGGGGGTCCAACCCGTTACTAGCATGGTGTACCTAATAAAGTGGCCGGTGAGTGTATAAAGGCTGTAGACACCAAACATTTCAACATTTTTCTGGTTAGTGTTCAGCAATAACGCAATCATTTAAAAAAGCCTCAAAGGTGTCCATATCCTTTTTGCAATGTTACAAACAGGTTTAGAAATGCCATCAATGTCACAAAGAGGCTTAGTGAGCATGAGATGTAAGCAGTAGAGATGGGCGAACCTGAACGGTAAGGTTCGGGGTCCGTAATCAGACACCTAGTGTCCAGGCACGGATCCTGAACACGGATTTCTCCAGGAGTCACTGATGGCATAGCCAATGAACTCCAGTCACTTATTGATGTAACCGCTCAGCACTGAAGCTGCGTTCTCATGCTCAGCATTATGCCACCACTCAGCAATGCATCTAGATGTAGCCGAGTTGGAACACGTTGTGGGACATATGCATTATCGGCGGACAGGTGAGAATTAGAATACTGTGTTAGTTTATTTTTATTTGTAAAATAATAAATGTGTAAAAGAGGGTTTGGGGAATTTTTATTTCAAATAAAGGACTTTAAATTAAAAAACAAACAGAGTAAACTTATGGGGTTAGTAATGGGGGCATCTGATAGTCGCCTCTCCGTTACTTACCTCTGGCTTTGATGTCAGCTGACATTACAAAGCTGACATCAAGCCCAAAACTATTACCCCACTTGCCACTGCACCAGGGCAAGTGGGAAGAGCCGGGCAAAGCACCAGAATTGGCTAAACTAATAGATATACCTTTTCTGGGGTGACTGAGGGCTGCTACTTTTAGGCTGGGGAGGGCCAATATCCATGGCCTCTTCATAGTATGAGAATCTCAGATCCCAGCTGTCTGCTTTAGTTTGGTTGGTTTTCAAAAATAGGGGGAACCCAAGCAGTTTTTTTAATATTATTTATTTAAATAAATTTAAAAAAAACAACAACGTGGGGAACCTTTTATGTTTGATAACCAGCCAAGATAACGCTGACAGCTGAGTAATGCAACCCGCAGCTGTTAACTTTGCCTACACTGTTCATCAAGAATAGAGGAACCCCATGCCTTTCTATGAAATTATTTATTTATTAAAAACATGTACAGTTAAAACACCCGCACTCCACTAAAGTTTGGGGTCCGTACCGAACACGTAGTGTGTGGTACCGAAAACGAACATCACACAGCAAGTGTATTGACTGTGCCTAATAAAGCTTGCTGAAAGGCTGCCCTTCCTGCTCCATCACAGGTGTTCCGAGTATTGGCATGACCATGATTGTGATGTGCAACACATGAGAAAGCATATGTGGCGTCCAAGGGTCCTGGTCATCATAGTAGCATTGCTTTCCTCATTGGGAAAGTGATGTTATGCTTGGAGGCGATGAAGGATATCTTTTTTATCTGGTAATCACCATACACACAACATGTTCACACTCCAGGCCACAAGGGAGAGCTTTTGATCCTATTTCTAGGTGACTCCCCTATATATATTGTGGTTTGGAGGGAAAGAGAGGTCAGATTGTCAGAGAGACAGTAGAGAGCATACCGACAGAGTGTCAGAAGGTCTGAAGGGGCCATGTAGTCTGAAGTACTACAGCCCCTGGAGAAAGACACATACAGAAGAACATTGTTCAGTGAGAGTGAAGGAGAGCGAGGCACAGGCGAGGACACCAGGGGAGGACAGCAGCGAGCAGACTGTCTCCCTGGCAAAGCGCAGATAACCAGTAGCTGGCACACCGAAGTTGTAAGGGACTCTAAGACTTGCATCAGAGACCGGCAGGACAGCTGAATTGCAAGTTACCTGTCTGCCACACATACCTGAAGACACAGTAACACATAGAGCCTGGGGCGTGATAGAGTCCCTGTAAAAAGGCTCGAGTTACCTGTCATACAGGTATTGTCCTATCCTATATGGGGGACAGGGAGAAGAACTGTGAGGAACTTATCTGAAGCCATAGGCAGTAAGGGACTATAACACCACCGTGCTAGAGGAAGGATTTTAACTCCACCTGGTAAACCAGACTCTGGATTCGCTTCCAAGCCGGCCAGACCCTGCCTGCCCTGTGATCTGGTACCCTGGACTGTGGCTGCCTGAAGTCTTCAGTAAACCTGGTAAAGAGACTGCAAACCTGTGTCCTCGTTCTTTACTGCACCATCTTCAATCTACACACCAGGGGCCCTGGGGATACGCTTCAACTGTGGGAAGTTGTACCATCTAGCTGCTATAACATCACCCCAGAGGACCCCTTAAAGCAGCGTCGGTCCCCACTGACCGAGTACTACAGGTGGCGTCACGAACATAAACTTTATTCAATTTTCCCCTTTTACATGGGCGCCCAGGGCCACAGACCGGGTCGCCGCCGTGACATCCCCCTGTGAACACCAGACCCGGTATCGGGTACCCCACGGCCCTGGCGGGCGACTCACATATATACAGGCAGAATCACGGGTTGTGCCGCCATTATCAACATATTCCATTTATACAACCTGATTACAGCCTAGTACATGGTGAATATCCATTCTTGTGTACAGTGCCCGTCCAGCCTGGTTCACAGAGCACTTCCAGCATCATGCATATTACCTGCGCTGGTAATCAAAAATAGAGGGGGACCATACAACATTTTTTTCTTTTATTCAATAAATACATGTACAGTAAGCTACAAACTCATTGCACTAATTATCTCACTAATATATTTATTGCTATGGACAAGTGCCGGCTGGTGAATACTCTCATCAGCTTCTCCTGCTCTTGCTGTTATCAGCGGGAGCAGACATAGGATAATGACAGTAGTACTCTCATCAGCCAACACTTGTGACCGGCGATAATGTTTTCACTGCTGGTCACAGTTGCTGGCTGTGTGACAGTGTGAAAACCGCATTGACTGCAATGTTAAAGGTTACTGCTGACCAGAGCTGGTGTTCTTGCGCTGTCACACAGATAACACTGTGGGAAATGCCAAATGTTCAGACCCTGGTTTGGGATCAACTTTGGGTACCGTTCTTAAAAAAAAAAGTTTGGCTGAACCTGACAGACCCTAACTTTCACAAGTCCGCCCATCGCTAGTAAGCAGTTGTTTGTTGCGTCCTCCCAATAGAGAGATGCTTTATGTGTTCCTGCTTTTGATATTGAAGAAACATAGATGTCATAGTGAATTTATTTTCCTTTTACTTAGTTAGCAAAAAAGAGGCAAAAATTCCATGATTTCCAGGGATGCTAATTTGTGACCAACTGGTATTGAATTACAGAAAAATCTAACATTTAATGGCTTGCTGTTCTGTATGGGTTGAGCAAGAGCTAGTGAAAACCAGTGTGTAGGCTGTATGGTGGGATTACCAGCTATTTTTGATGGTAATTGTTTGTTTGAAAATAGCAGTAATGATGGCTTTGCATTCGTTAGGTAATTAGTCACTTACAAAAGAAAAAGCAGCCAAGCAATTAAATAAGGGCTATTATTTCAACAATATATAATTCCAAGCCTAAAAACTGAGAAATACTGCCTGGGAAACAATACACTTTTCAAGTTTTGGAATGAGAGTGACTTTATTACAGAAAGACCAAAACAACCCGACATTCCATTGCACAAATGGTTTCCTCTCAGATTTTCCTCCTCGGAGCTCGTTTGTGTTTGATCTCATTAAACCGTATGCACAGCTAATGACCTGACTTCATGCACCGAATCCCAAAACATGTCATGGGGCAATAGAGACATAAAACTGAACAAAAACAGGCAACGCAGGGTAATATTGCACAGAGTGGTAATTAATAGACCACAACCAGGGGAGGTGCACACCTTATGTGAGTCACAACAACTGTATCTGCTTGATGTAATTTTGGGTAAATAGCAGCAAGTGCCTTCGGGGAGACCTCCTTCATATAGTGTGACTCTGTGCATTTGTACAAATACTACCTCCTACCCAATGATATGGGTAGGCGGTATGGTTACCTCAATAAGTAAAGCTCACTCTATGTGACTGCAGACATAAGAATCCTCACAGGGTGCAAATTGCCCATTGTCAAGATTGTCCGATGCTGACGACAAAGCCAAACTGTCACGTCACAGCAAGTATGCGACAAGCATACTTCATGCCACATTCCTACTAGACGTAGGAATTATGTCTTGCTACCTTTCCTTTGTGAATACTCTCAATTCAGAGATCTGTGAATATATGTTTAATGAGCTACACTATTTCTAAATATTCTCAGCCTTAGGCCCCTTTCACACACCAGTTTGTTGCCAGCAGTCGAAATCCGTCTAATTTTGAAAAAAAACGGATCCGGCGACTGATGCCGGCGGATCGTTTTTTTTCTCATAGACTTGTATTAGCGACCGATGGCCTCACGTTTCATCCGTCGTTCGCCAGATCCATCGAAAATTGTCTGGCGGCCGGAGACAATGGACAAAGTAAAATTTTTGTGTACGTCAAAAAAACGGACAGTGACGATCCGTCGCCGTCCGTCGTTTGCTAGAATGGAAGCCTATGGCGCCGGATCCATCAAATGACGGAATCCGCTGACAGATTCCATTTTTTTAACTGAGCATACTCCGATCCAATTAGCCAGATCCACTAAATGGATCCATCTAAAAAATGGGTCCGTCGCATCAGTTTTTCACAATCTGCGACGGATCCGTCGATCCGTCAAGCCAACAGATTGTGACTGACGGCAAAAAACTGATGTGTGAAAGGGGCCTTAGTGAATGTAGTAATAGTCCAATGTAGACTATTTTAAGGCTGAAGTCTGAAGTCTGGAGGTAATGAAGATAATAATTCAGCTTTTGGAAGGAATTTAATACAAATTAATGTCGTCAAGAAAATTGCTGGGAACTTCTTTGACTTTTCCCAAAAGAGTATCATTAGGAAGTAAAACAGAGAAAGTTTTCCTATAATTTATTTTTCTTGCGCCACAAAGTATGTATATTTTACTCATAATATAAACATCATTCCAGTTTTCCATATGAAACATATTAAACAGTGAAACCAAGATGTTATTATCCTGATCGTGATATGGAAAACTTAGACTCCAAGATCATCAGCAGGGTAACCACACTTAAATGAGCAGTATGAGGAATAGTTGAAGAAATAATATTGGTCACCAAAAATTTTATTTCCCTTGCTAAACTAATAAAATTACAACTTAGTAATGTCATCAAAAATAGATCCTACACAACAACAGAGACGGATGATTCTGGTGAAATTTGAATTCTGAACAGTCGCTCACATTCGGCTGGGAAATTCGCATTGCATTGAATGTATTTTATGCAAAATGAATTTGTCTCAATTGCCATGAAAAAAGTTATTTATTATGATCTGCAGTCTCACAACCCATGATAAATGGATGGACTAGGAAGGGATTAAGAAATAAAACATCATGTTTATCTCATCTCTCATCTTTCCTTGCCACAACAGCTCCCACCAGCTCTCCTCTTGCTCCCTAAGGCCCGACTAGGTTTCTTTCGTCACTCTTCTCTAGATTCCAGAATCTACTCAACCTGATGTACGTTATTATGTGCGTCACTCCATGCGTTCGCATCAAGGCCCTTACAGTGCCAGAAGTCTGTAGCTTAGGGACGAGTGAAGAGTCGTCAAGGAGCTGCGGCAACAGGGGCAGATGAATGGCAAAGTGAGGTTGATGTTTTATCATTTTAAGCCCTTTCTAGCCTGTATGATAATAACATAATTGTGGTTGCCTGGCCATCATTTTGCACAAATCGAATCACAAAAAATTTGGTCTCTCTAGAATCTGAGTTTTGGGAAATTTTAAAGGAATTTAATTCATTTAGAATCTATTTGCCCAAATCACCTGTTGATATAACGTGCAAAATAAAAGTACTGCAATACAAGAAAATACTTCCCAACCATCCTGAGACCACTAGGGCTGTCTTTCAAATTTGAGGAGCAGCACCATCACCCAGGAGGTTGGTCATATGTCCCGAATTAAACTGCATCTGTGTTCTCAACTGTGGGGGGCCATCACACTGTGTGTGAGGGATGTGGGGCCATCCTACTGTGGTGGGGACTATGGATCCAGTGTGTGCAGGGAGCTGTGGGGAGCATCATGCTGTGTATGTGTAGGGCGATTGTGGTGGACATCATTCTGTATGGATGGCTGTGGAGACATCATACTGTGTGTGTCAGAATTATTATATTGAGGGGAAACTAGGGGCATTGTATGTGATTGGATGTGGGGGCATCGCAGTGTTTGAGGAGGCACTTTGGGAATCATACCGTCGGTCATTGTACTGTATGATTAGGAAAGTGGGTGGCATCATACTGTGCTTGAGAATGAAATGTACTGGCATCATTTTATGTGTGATAGAACGTAGTGGGTGGGGGAATCATACTTTGACCCTCATTCAGTTAAAGTGTATTGCGGCGCACAGTGCTGTAGGGTCTGTACATGGCCATGCACATTGCCGGGCAGAGGCCAGCAGCAGACATTAGCGTGCATGTGACTGGGGGCACATGTCAGTGACATTATGCGCTGCCGTCGCTTGCACACTAAAGTCAACTGCCGGCTTCAGAGAAGGATGCTGTGCGTGGGGGAACAGAGGGAAGATGAGCATAATAGTTTAATTTTTCCTTTACATTAACCCCTTAGTGAAAGAGCCAATTTGATACTTAATGACCAAGCCAATTTTTACAATTCTGACCATTGTCATTTTATGAAGTTATAGCTCTAGAACTAGTGATGAGCGAATATACTCGTTACTCGAGATTTCTCGAGCATGCTCGGGGGTCCTCAGAGTATTTTTTAGTGCTTGGAGATTTAGTTTTTCTTGCCTCAGCTGAATGATTTACATCTGTTAGCCAGCATAAGTACATGTGGGGATTCCCTAGCAACCCCCACATGTACTTATGCTGGCTAACAGATGTAAATCATTCAGCTGCGGCAAGAAAAACTAAATCTCCGAGCACTAAAAAATACTCGGAGGACCCCCGAGCGTGCTCGAGAAATCTCGAGTAATGAGTATATTCACTCATCACTATCTAGAATGCTTCAACGTATCCCACTGATTCTGAGATTTTTATTTTCGTGGCATATTGTACTTTATGTTAGTGGTAAAATTTATTCGATATAACTTGCATTTATTTATGAAAAAACGGAAATTTGGCAAAATTGTGAAAATTTTGCAATTTCCAAACTTGTGATTTTTGTACCCTTAAATCAGAGAGTGATGTCATTAAATCAGAGAGTGATGTCACTCAAAATAGTTAATAACATTTTCCACATGTCTACTTTACATCAGCACAATTTTGGAAACAATTTTTTTTGTTAAGACGTTATAAGGGTTAAAAGTTCAACTATTTCTTTAGGGACCACCTCACATTTGAAGTGAGTTTGGAGGGTCAATATGCCAGAAAATACCCCAAAGTGACACCATTCTAAAAACTGCACCCCTCAACGTGCGCTAAACCACATTCAAGAAGTTTATTTACCCTTCAGGTGCTTCACGAGAACTAAAGCAATGTGGATGGAAAAAATGAACATTTTACTTTGGAACCAATTTTTTTATTTTCACAAGGGTATCAGGAGAAAATGGATCACAATATTTGTTTTGCAATACAATCCGATACCCCCATATGTGGGGGGAAGCCACTATTTGGGTGCATGGCAGGCTCAGAAGGGTGGGAGCACATTTGAGTTTTTGAACACAAAATTGGCTGGAATTAATGGTGGCGCCATGTTGCGTTTGGAGACCCCCTAATATACCTAAACAGTGGAACTCCCAATTGTAACTCCAACCCTAACCCCAACAAACCCCTAACCCTAATCCCAACCCTAACCACAACCCTAACCCCAACACACCCCTAACCCTAATCCCAACCCTAACTGTAATTCCAACCATAACTGCAACCCTAACCCAACCCTAACTTTAGCCCAACTCTAACCCTAATAGAAAAATGGAAATACATTTATTTTATTTTATTATTTTACCTAACTAAGGGGCTGATAAAGGGGGGTTTGATTTACAATTTTTTTTTATTTTGATCACTGTGATGAGGTCTATCACAGTAACCAAGATGAAAAATTTCCTATGGTTCCCAGACAGCAGATCTTGGTGGGCGCACTGCCATTTTCTTCCCGGAAGAAGATGCCGGTGGCAGGAGGACTTCATGGGGGGATGCAGGGACTCTGGAAGGATCAGGGGACCCCATTTCTCTCTCCTCTGATGTGCGATCACATCAGAGGAGAGATAAATTAAATGGGAAATCAGACTTTTTTGCGGGCGCCGTTATTCCGTTAATAATGGCGACCGCAACATCGGAGTCGGTAGAAACCATCTCGAATCATGTTCCCTGGGGTCTCGGCTACCCCCAGTAGCCGAGACCCCGGAGCAATTCCAACCCTGGGGGACACTATACCCTTATTTCTCAGTGCTGTTAAAAAGCTACGCTGAGGCACAAGTATCCTTAATTGCCGCCGTTAAAAGGTGTATCGGCGGTCGTTAAGGGGTTAAAGAACAGCGGCAAAATGGGAGACATATACCAGGATGGGGCCCAGGATAAGAGGCATATACCAGGATGGGGTATATATATACCAGAATGGGGTCCAGGATAAAGGACACACAGTGTCTTCTGAAAGTATTCACCTATCCCCCCTTTGCATTTTTCGTGTTTTGCTATCTCACAACATAGAATTTCACAGTTTTCTTTTAGGTTTTGCATTAATACATGTAAAGAACATGCCTACAACTGTGAACATTTGGTTTTCTTTTTATTGTGTAGCAAGCAACAAATAAGACAAAATAACTGAAAACTTCAGTGTGCATATACAGTATTTTCAACCCCCTAAAGTCAGTACTTTGTAGAGCCTCCTTTTCTGGCAATTACAGCTGTAAGTCGCTTTGGATAAGTCTCTATGAGCTTTCCACATCTTACCACTAGTATTTTTTTCCATTCCTCAATGCAAAACTGCTCCAGCTCCTTCAAGTTAGATGGTTTGCTCTGGTAAATAGCAATCTTCAAGTCTGACCACAGATTCTCTATTGGATTATGGTCTGGGCTTTGAGTAGACCACTTCAAAACATTTTCAAGTTTCCCCTTAAACCACTCAAGTGTTGCTTTAGCAGTATGCTTTGGGTCATTGTCTTGGAAGGGGAATCACCCTCCCACCATCTCAGTTCGTTGACAAATAGGTTTTGCTCAAGAATATGCCTGTATTTCGCACCATCCATCTTCCCCTCGACTAGGACCATTTTCCCTGTCCCAGCTGCTGAAAAACTTCCCTACAGCATGATGCTGCCGTCATCATGTTTCTCTGTGGGGATGATGTTCTTGAGGTGATGAGCGGTGTTGGTTTGGCGCTAGACATAGCGTTTACCTTGGTGGCCAAACAGTTCCATTTTGGTATCATCTAATCACAGCACCTTCCTCCATACATTTGTGGAGTTTCCCACATGTCTTTTGGAAAACTCAAAACGAGCCTTAATTTGTGTGTGTGTGTAAGTAAAGGCTTTTTTTCTACTGACTCTTCCATAAAGGTCAACTCTATGGAGTGTATGTCTTATTATGGTCGTGTTGACAGACACTACAGTCTCTGCTTGGGAACCCTGCAGCTCCTTCAGGTTTACCTTTGGTCTCTGAGTTGCCTCTTTGATTAATGCCATTTTTGCCTGGGCTGAGAGTTTTGGTGGGCTGCCCTCTCTTGGCAGGTTTGTTATGTACCATATTCTTTCCATTTGATGATACTGGATTTGATGGTGCCCTGGTGGATCATCAGAGATTTTTTTTAAATTATAACCAAACCCTGACTTTGTTTGGAGATCTGTTATGATCCGGTGACCTTGGAGCCGCATGAGACCTTCTCAGGAGTAGGTGGAACCTATACTGACTGCAATCCCTAAACTGACACCGCAACTAGAAGTAGCCGTGGGATGTACCTAACAAACCTAGACACCTCGACACAGCCGGAGGACTAAATAACCCTATAGATGGAAATGGGAATCCTATCTTGCCTCAGAGCAGACCCCCAAAGGATAGACAGCCCCCCACAAATATTGACTGTGAGTATTAGAGGAAAGATACACGCAGGCAGAGAACAGAGTTTAGCAAAAGAGGCCACTCTAGCTAAATAGGAAAGGATAGGACAGAATGCTAAGCGGTCAGTAATAAAACCCTGAAAATATCCACAGCAGATAATACAAAAATTCCACCATCTAACTAAAGACATGGAACGTATCTCTGCATCTCCTAAGAATCCAACTTGACTGGAAAAATCCTGGCACAGTCAAGCTGGACAAGAAAAAACAATGAATAGCACTGATCTGTAAAGCACACAGCAAGTGTGCTGCAGAAACAAAAACTAGAAACTTATCTTTGCTGAATTGGCAGCAGAGCAGGAGGAACCAGACTGAGATCCAAACCTTCCAAGTACAATGGGCAACTGGCAAGGGCTAATGAATCCTGCAACCTTAAATACCCCAGTCAGCACTGCAATCAGTAGGGACACCTGCCCAGGATTGCAACCCAGGGACAACTGTATTACCACCAACAACCACCGGAGGGAACCCAAGAGCAGAATTCACAACAGTACCCCCCCTTGAGGAGGGGTCACCGAACCCTCAACAGAGCCCCCAAGTCGATCAGGACGAGCCAGATGAAAGGCACGAACCAAATCAGCAGCATGGACATCAGAGGCAAAAACCCAAGAATTATCCTCCTGGCCATAACCCTTCCATTTGACAAGGTACTGAAGCCTCCGCCTCAAAAAGCGAGAATCCAAAATCTTCTCAACCACATACTCCAACTCCCCATCAACCAACACCGGGGCCGGAGGATCAACAGAGGGAACAACGGGCACCACATATTCCGCAATAAAGATCTATGGAAGACATTATGGATAGCAAAAGAGGCTGGAAGCGCCAATCGGAAAGATACCGGATTAATAATCTCAGAAATCCTATAAGGACCAATAAACCGAGGCTTAAACTTAGGGGAAGAAACCTTCATAGGAACATGACGAGAAGACAACCAAACCAGATCCCCAACCCGAAGCCGGGACCAACACATCGACGACGGTTAGCAAAACGTTGAGCCTCCTCCTGGGACAACACCAAATTGTCCACCACATGAGCCCAAATCTGCTGCAACCTATCAACCACAGAATCCACACCGGGACAGTCAGAAGGCTCAACCTGCCCTGAAGAAAAACGAGGATGAAAACCAAAATTACAAAAGAAGGGCGAAACCAAAGTAGCCGAACTAGCCCGATTATTAAGGGCAAACTCGGCCAATGGCAAGAAAGCCACCCAATCATCCTGATCAGCAGACACAAAGCATCTCAAATAAGTCTCCAGGGTCTGATTAGTTCGCTCGGTTTGGCCATTTGTCTGAGGATGAAATGCAGAAGAAAAAGACAAATCAATGCCCAGCCTAGCACAAAAGGCCCGCCAAAACCTAGAAACAAACTGGGAACCTCTGTCGGACACAATATTCTCCGGAATACCATGCAAACAAACTACATGCTGAAAAAACTACGGAACCAAATCTGAAGAGGAAGGCAATTTAGGCAAAGGCACCAAATGAACCATCTTAGAGAACCAGTCACAAACCACCCAGATAACCGACATCTTCTGGGAAACCGGAAGATCAGAAATAAAATCCATAGAAATATGCGTCCAGGGCCTCTCAGGGACCGGCAATGGCAAAAGCAACCCACTAGCACGAGAACAACAAGGCTTGGCCCGCGCACACGTCCCACAAGACTGCACAAAAGAACGCACATCACGTGACAAAGAAGGCCACCAAAATGACCTACCAACCAAATCTCTGGTACCAAAATTACCAGGATGGCCAGCCAACACCGAACAATGAACCTCAGAAATAACTCTACTAGTCCATCTGTCAGGAACAAACAGTTTCCCCACCGGACAGCGGTCAGGTTTGTCAGCCTGAAATTCCTGAAGAACCCGTCGTAAATCAGGGGAAATGGCAGAGAGGACCACCCCTTCTTTCAGAATGCCGACCGGTTCAAGGACCTCAGGAGAATCAGGCAAAAAACTCCTAGAGAGGGCATCAGCCTTAATATTCTTAGAACCCGGAAGATACGAGACCACGAAATCAAAACGGGAAAAAAACAGGGACCATCGAGCCTGTCTAGGATTCAGCCGTCTGGCAGACTTGAGGTAAATCTGATTCTTATGATCGGTCAAGACCACAATACGGTGCTTAGCTCCCTCAAGCCAATGTCGCCACTCCTCAAACGCCCACTTCATAGCCAACAATTCCCGATTGCCAACATCATAATTGCGTTCGGCAGGCGAAAACTTACGGGAAAAGAAGGCACATGGTTTCATCAAGGAACCAACAGGATCCCTCTGGGACAAAACGGCCCCTGCGCCAATCTCAGAAGCGTCAACCTCAACCTGAAACGGAAGAGAAACATACAGTTGACGCAACACCAGGGCCGAAGTAAATTGGCGTTTAAGCTCCTGAAAGGCAGAGACAGCTGCAGAGGACCAATTGGCCACATCAGCGCCTTTCTTCGTCAAATCGGTCAAGGGTTTAACCACGCTGGAGAAGTTAGCAATGAAACGGCGATTAAAAATTAGCAAAGCCCCAAAATTTCTGAAGGCTTTTCACGGATGTGGGTTGAACCCAATCATAAATGGCCTGAACCTTAACCGGATCCATCTCGATAAATGAGGGAGAAAAAATGAAGCCCAAAAAAGAAACCTTCTGCACTCCAAAGAGACACTTAGACCCTTTCACAAACAAAGCATTATCACGAAGGATTTGAAATACCATCCTGACCTGCTTCACATGAGACTCCCAATCATCGGAAAAGATCAAAATGTCATCCAAGTGTATAATCAAGAATTTACCAAGATAAGTCCGGAAGATATCATGCATGAAGGACTGAAAAACAAATGGAGCATTAGAGAGCCCAAATGGCATCACAAGGTATTCAAAATGGCCTTCGGGCGTATTAAACGCAGTTTTCCATTCATCACCCTGCTTAATACGAACAAGATTATACGCCCCCCTTAGGTCAATTTTAGTAAACCAACTAGCCCCCTTAATCCTAGCAAACAAATCGGAAAGAAGAGGCAAAGGGTATTGAAACTTGACCGTGATCTTATTCAAGAGGCGATAATCAATACAGGGTCTCAAGGAGCCATCCTTCTTAGCAACAAAAGAAAATCCCGCTCCCAACGGTGAAGAAGATGGCTGAATATGCCCCTTCTCCAAAGACTCCTTAACATAACTCCGCATAGCGGTATGTTCAGGCACAGACAGGTGAAAAGTCGGCCCTTAGGAAACTTACAGCCTGGAATCAAGTCAATAGCACAATCACAGTCCCTATGCGGTGGAAGGGAACTGGACTTGGGCTCATCGAATACATCCTGAAAATCAGACAAAAACTCTGGAATTTCAGAAGAGGCAGAAGAAGAAATTGACATCAAAGGAACGTCACTGTGAACCCCCTGACAACCCCAACTAGTCACAGACATAGACTTCCAATCCAACACAGGATTATGTACCTGCAACCACGGAAAACCCAGCACGATAACATCATGCAAATTATGCAACACCAGAAATCGACAATCTTCCTGATGGGCTGGCGCCATGTGCATGGTCACCTGTGTCCAAAACTGAGGTTTATTTTTAGCCAAAGGTGTAGCATCAATCCCCCTTAAAGGAATAGGATTCTGCAAAGGCTGCAAGGGAAAACCACAACGCCTGGCAAACTCAAAGTCCATTAAGTTCAAGGCGGCGCCTGAATCCACAAACGCCATGACAGAAAATGAAGACAATGAGCAAATCAAGGACACAGATAACAGAAATTTAGGTTGTACAGTACTGATGGTAAATGAACTAGCGATCCTCTTTGTACACTTAGGGCAAACTGAAATGACATGAGAAGCATCGCCACAATAAAAATATAACCTATTCTGACGTCTGAACCTTGTCGTTCCGTTCTAGACAGAATCCTATCACATTGCATTGGCTCAGGCATCTGCTCTGAGGACAACGCCACTGCGCGCACAGTTCTGCGCTCTCGCAAACGCCGATCAATCTGAATGGCCAGAGACATAGAATCACTCAGACCGGAAGGCGTGGGAAACCCCACCATAACATCTTTAACGGATTCAGAAAGACCCTTTCTGAAAATTGCCGCCAAAGCATCATCATTCCATTTAGTCAACACAGACCATTTTCTAAATTTCTGACAATACAATTCTGCCGCTTCTTGACCCTGAGACAGGGCCAAGAAGGTCTTCTCTGCTTGATCCACAGAGTTTGGTTCATCATATAATAATCCTAAAGCCTGAAAGAAGGTGTCTACATTAAGCAAGGCCGGATTCCCAGATTCCAGGGAAAATGCCCAATCCTGAGGATCACCACGCAGCAGGGAGATGACAATTTTAACCTGCTGAATGGAATCACCAGAGGATCGAGGTCTCAGAGCAAAAAACAGTTTACAGTTATTTTTAAAACTCAGAAATTTGGACCGGTCACCAAAAAACAAATCAGGAATAGGAATCTTAGGTTCTAAAACTGGAGTCTGAACAATATAATCAGAAATATCCTGTACCCTAGCAGCAAGCTGGTCTACGCGAGAAACTAATCCCTGAATATCCATGCTAGCACCAGACTCCTCAGCCACCCAGAGAAAAAGAGGGAAGAGAAGACAAAGCAGGCTACAGAAAAAAAAATGTCTCAATACTTTTCTTCCCTTCTTCTGAGATGCATTTAACTCATTGTTGGCCAGTTGTACTGTTATGATCCGGTGACCTTGGAGCCGCATGAGACCTTCTCAGGAGTAGGTGGAACCTATACTGACCGCAATCCCTAAACTGACACCGCAACTAGAAGTAGCCGTGGGATGTACCTAACAAACCTAGACTGTTATGATCTGGTGGCCTAAGAGCAGCATGGACGTACTCTGGAGAAGGTGGTACCTGTACTGACCGCAGACCCTGAACCTAACACCGCAACTAGAAGTAGCCGTGGAATGTAGCTAGCGCTCCCTAGACATCTCGACACAGCCGGAGGACTAATTACCCCTAGAGATAGAAAAGGGAAAACTATCTTGCCTCAGAGAAAATCCCCAAAGAACAGACAGCCCCCCACAAATATTGACTGTGAGAGGAGAGGGAAAAAACATACACAGACTGAAATGAGAATTTAGCAAAGGAGGCCACTTCTAGCTAAATAGAAAGGACAGGACAGAGTACTATGCGGTCAGTATTAAAACACTAGAAAATATCCACCACAGAAAATACAAAAAACTCCACAGCTAACTAAAGACATGGAGGGTATATCTGCATCTCCAGAGATACCAGCTTGGCTAAACAAATCCTTATACAGACCAAGCTGGACAAGACAAAACATGGAAAATAACAGAACAATAAGACCACAGCATGTGGACAGCAAAATCAAGGCCAAAACTTATCTTGGTTGAAAGGAACTGCAAAGCAGAAGAGACCAGGCAGGGAAGTGAATCCTCCAGGAACAATGGACAACTGGCACTGACTAAAGGGTGAAGCAAGACTAAATAGCCCTGTCCAAAATGCAAAAAGTGAAAACACCTGATAAATGCTGTGATTCAGAGACAGCAGCGCTACCACTTACAACCACCGGAGGGAGCCCAAGAGCAGAATTCACAACAGTACCCCCCCCTTGAGGAGGGGTCACCGAACCCTCACCAGAGCCCCCAGGCCGATCTGGACGAGCCAAATGAAAGGCACGAACCAAATCATCAGCATGAACATCGGAGGCAACAACCCAAGAATTATCCTCCTGGCCATAACCCTTCCATTTGACAAGATACTGAAGCCTCCGCCTCGAAAAACGAGAATCCAAAATCTTCTCAACCACATACTCCAACTCCCCATCAATCAACACCGGGGCAGGAGGATCAACAGAGGGAACAACGGGCACCACATATTTCCGCAACAAAGATCTATGAAAAACATTATGGATGGAAAAAGAGGCTGGAAGGGCCAAACGAAAAGACACTGGATTGATAATCTCAGAAATCCTATAAGGGCCAATAAACCGAGGCTTAAACTTAGGGGAAGAAACCTTCATAGGGACATGACGGGAAGACAACCAGACCAAATCCCCAACCCGAAGCCGAGAAACAACACAGCGACGATGGTTAGCAAAACGCTGAGCCCCTTACTGAGACAACACCAAATTGTCAACAACATGAGCCCAAATTTGCTGCAACCTGTCAACCACAGAGTCCACCCCAGGACAATCAGAAGGCTCAACCTGCCCTGAAGAAAAACGAGGATGAAAACCAGAGATACAAAAGAAGGGTGAAACCAAGGTAGCAGAACTAGCCCGATTATTAAGGGCAAACTCGGCCAATGGCAAGAAAGCCACCCAATCATCCTGATCAGCAGACACAAAGCATCTCAAATAAGTTTCCAAAGTCTGATTAGTTCGCTCGGTTTGGCCATTTGTCTGAGGATGAAATGCGGAAGAAAAAGACAAATCAATGCCCAGCCTAGCACAAAAGGCCCACCAAAACCTAGAAACAAACTGGGAACCTCTATCGGACACAATGTTCTCCGGAATGCCATGCAAACGAACCACATGCTGAAAAAACAACGGAACCAAATCAGAAGAGGAAGGCAACTTAGGCAAAGGTACCAAATGAACCATCTTAGAAAACCGGTCACAAACCACCCAGATAACTGACATCCTCTGGGAAACCGGAAGATCCGAAATAAAATCCATAGAAATATGCATCCAAGGCCTCTCAGGGACCGGCAAAGGCAAAAGCAACCCACTAGCGCGGGAACAGCAAGGCTTGGCCCGCGCACAAGTCCCACAGGACTGCACAAAAGAACGCACATCCCGTGACAAAGAAGGCCACCAAAAGGACCTACCAACCAAATCTCTGGTACCAAAAATCCCAGGATGACCGGCCAACACAGAACAATGAACCTCCGAAATCACTTTACTAGTCCATCTGTCAGGAACAAACAATTTCCCCACTGGACAGCGGTCAGGTTTATCAGCCTGAAATTTCTGAAGAACCCGTCGTAAATCAGGGGAGATGGCAGAAAGAATCACCCCTTCCTTCAGAATACCGACCGGCTCAAGGACCCCAGGAGAATCAGGCAAAAAGCTCCTAGAGAGGGCATCAGCCTTAACATTCTTAGAACCTGGAAGATACGAGACCACAAAATCAAAACGGGAGAAAAACAGGGACCATCGGGCCTGTCTAGGATTCAGCCGTTTGGCAGACTCGAGATAAATCAGATTCTTATGATCGATCAAGACCACAATACGGTGCTTGGCCCCCTCAAGCCAATGTCGCCACTCCTCAAATGCCCACTTCATAGCCAACAACTCACGATTGCCGACATCATAATTGCGTTCCGCAGGCGAAAACTTTCGAGAAAAGAAGGCACACTGTTTCATCAAGGAACCATCAGAATTCCTCTGAGACAAAACGGCCCCTGCCCCAATCTCAGAAGCGTCAACCTCAACCTGAAAAGGAAGAGAAACATCCGGCTGACGCAACACAGGGGCAGAAGTAAATCAGCGTTTAAGCTCCTGAAACAGCCGCAGAGGACCAATTCGTAACATCAACGCCTTTCTTCGTCAAATCGGTCAGGGGTTTAACCACACTGGAGAAGTTGGCAATGAAACGGCAATAAAAATTAGCAAAGCCCAAAAATTTCTGAAGGCTCTTCACGGATGTGGGCTGGATCCAATCATGAATGGCCTGAACCTTAACCGGATCCATTTCTATAGATGAGGGAGAAAAAATGAAGCCCAAAAAAGAAATCTTCTGTACTCCAAAGAGGCACTTAGACCCCTTCACAAACAAGGCATTATCACGAAGGATCTGAAATACCATCCTGACTTGTTTCACATGAGACTCCCAATCATCTGAAAAAATCAAAATATCATCCAAATATACAATCATGAATTTATCAAGATAATTCCGAAATATATCATGCATGAAGGACTGGAACACAGATGGAGCATTAGAGAGTCCGAATGGCATCACAAGGTATTCAAAATGGCCTTCGGGCGTATTAAATGCAGTTTTCCATTCGTCCCCCTGCTTAATACGAACCAGATTATATGCCCCTCGAAGGTCAATCTTAGTAAACCAACTAGCCCCCTTAATCCTAGCAAACAGATCAGAAAGCAAAGGCAAAGGGTATTGGAATTTGACCGTGATCTTATTCAAGAGGCTATAATCAATACAGGGTCTCAAGGAGCCATCTATTTTGGCAACAAAGAAAAAACCTGCTCCCAATGGTGAAGAAGATGGCCGAATATGCCCCTTCTCCAAGGACTCCTTCACATAGCTCCGCATGGCGGTATGTTCTGGCACAGACAGGTTGAAAAGTCGGCCTTTAGGGAACTTACAGCCTGGAATCAAGTCAATAGCACAATCACAGTCCCTATGCGGTGGAAGGGAACTGGACTTGGGCTCATTGAATACATCCTGGAAATCTGACAAAAACTCAGGAATTTCAGAAGAGGGGGAGGAGGCAATTGACATCACAGGAACGTCACCATGAACCCCCTGACAACCCCAACTAGTCACAGACATAGATTTCCAATCTAATACCGGATTATGCACCTGTAACCATGGGAAACCCAGCACAATAGCATCATGCAAATTATGCAACACCAGAAAACGACAATCTTCCTAATGGGCTGGCGCCATGCACATGGTCAGCTGTGTCCAAAACTGAGGTTTATTTTTAGCCAACGTGTAGCATCAATGCCCCTCAAAGGAATAGGACTCTGCAAAGGCTGCAAGGGGAAACCACAACGTCTGGCAAATTCTAAGTCCATTAAATTTAGAGCGGCGCCTGAATCCACAAATGCCATGACAGAAAATGACGATAATGAGCAGATCAGGGTCACAGATAACAGAAATTTAGGTTGTACAGTACTGATGGTAACAGAACCAGCGATTCTCTTGGTACGCTTAGGGCAATCAGAAATAACATGAGCAGAATCGCCGCAGTAAAAACACAACCTATTCTGACGTCTGAATCCTTGTCGTTCAGCTCTAGACACAATCCTATCACACTGCATAGGCTCAGGACTGTGCTCGGAAGACAATGCCATAGTGTGCACAACTCTGCGCTCACGCAAGCGCCAATCAATCTGAATGGCCAGAGACATAGAATCACTCAGACCAGCAGGCGTGGGGAACCCCACCATAACATCTTTAACGGATTCAGAAAGACCCTTTCTGAAGATTGCCGCCAAGGCATCCTCATTCCATTTAGTCAGTACAGACCATTTTCTAAACTTCTGGCAATATGATTCTGCCGCTTCTTGACCCTGAGACAGGGCCAACAAGGTCTTCTCAGCATGATCCACTGAATTAGGTTCGTCATACAATAACCCAAGCGCCTGAAAAAAGGTGTCTACATTAAGCAACGCCGGATTCCCAGGTTCCAGGGCAAATGCCCAATCCTGGGGGTCACCACGCAGCAGAGATATAATAATTTTAACCTGCCGGATGGGATCACCAGAGGAACGGGGTTTCAGAGAAAAAAACAGTTTACAGTTATTTTTAAAGCTCAGAAATTTGGACCTATCCCCAAAAAACAAATCAGGAGTTGGAATTCTAGGCTCTAAAACTGGAGTCTGAACGATATAATTGGAAATACCCTGTACTCTAGCAGCAAGTTGATCCACACGAGAAGCCAATCCCTGAACATCCATACCACCGCCGAACTCCTGAGCCACCCAGAGGCAAAGAGGGAAGAGAAAAAAAAAAAAAAACAACAGACTACAGAAAAAAAATGGCTCAGCACTTTCCTTCCCTTCTTCTGAGATGCGGTAACTCATTGTGGGCCAGTTGTACTGTTATGATCTGGTGGCCTAAGAGCAGCATGGACGTACTCTGGAGAAGGTAGTACCTGTACTGACCGCAGACCCTGAACCTAACACCGCAACTAGAAGTAGCCGTGGAATGTAGCTAGCGCTCCCTAGACATCTCGACACAGCCGGAGGACTAATTACCCCTAGAGATAGAAAAGGGAAAACTATCTTGCCTCAGAGAAAATCTCCAAAGAACAGGCAGCCCCCCACAAATATTGACTGTGAGAGGAGAGGGAAAAAACATACACAGACTGAAATGAGAATTTAGCAAAGGAGGCCACTTCTAGCTAAATAGAAAGGACAGGACAGAGTACTATGCGGTCAGTATTAAAACACTAGAAAATATCCACCACAGAAAATACAAAAAACTCCACAGCTAACTAAAGACATGGAGGGTATATCTGCATCTCCAGAGATACCAGCTTGGCTAAACAAATCCTTATACAGACCAAGCTGGACAAGACAAAACATGGAAAATAACAGAACAATAAGACCACAGCATGTGGACAGCAAAATCAAGGCCAAAACTTATCTTGGTTGAAAGGAACTGCAAAGCAGAAGAGACCAGGCAGGGAAGTGAATCCTCCAGGAACAATGGACAACTGGCACTGACTAAAGGGTGAAGCAAGACTAAATAGCCCTGTCCAAATTGCAAAAAGTGAAAACACCTGATAAATGCTGTGATTCAGAGACAGCAGCGCTACCAGTTACAACCACCGGAGGGAGCCCAAGAGCAGAATTCACAACACTAGACACCTCGACACAGCCGGAGGACTAAATAACCCTATAGATGGAAATGAGAATCCTATCTTGCCTCAGAGCAGACCCCCAAAGAATAGACAGCCCCCCACAAATATTGACTGTGAGTATTAGAGGAAAGACACACGCAGGCAGAGAACAGAGTTTAGCAAAAGAGGCCACTCTAGCTAAATAGGAAAGGATAGGACAGAATGCTAAGCGGTCAGTAATAAAACCCTGAAAATATCCACAGCAGATAATACAAAAATTCCACCATCTAACTAAAGACATGGAACGTATCTCTGCATCTCCTGAGCATCCAACTTGACTGGAAAAATCCTGGCACAGTCAGGCTGGACAAGAAAAAACAATGAATAGCACTGATCTGTAAAGCACACAGCAAGTGTGCTGCAGAAACAAAAACCAGAAACTTATCTTTGCTGAATTGGCAGCAGTGCAGGAGGAACCAGACTGAGATCCAAACCTTCCAAGTACAATGGGCAACTGGTAAGGGCTAATGAATCCTGCAACCTTAAATACCCCAGTCAGCACTGCAATCAGTAGGGACACCTGCCCAGGATTGCAACCCAGGGACAACTGTATTACCACCAGCAACCACCGGAGGGAACCCAAGAGCAGAATTCACAACAGAGATCTCCTTGGTCTTCATGGTGTTTGGTTAATGATGCCTCTTGCTGAATGGTGTTGCAGCCTTTGTTGCCTTTCAGAAAACGTGTGTATACACTTAGATTGCACACAGGTGGATTTCCTTTCACTAAGCATGTGTCTTGTGAAATCAATTGCTTGCACCAGAAATTTTTAGGGGCTTCATTGCAAAAGGAGTGAATATAAATGCACATATCAATTTTTGCTTATTTTAACCCATACATTTAATTATGCCTATATTTTTCTCACTTCACTTCACCAACTTAGACTATTTAGTGCTGATGCATCACACACAAATTGGATTGCAAAAATATTTAAACACAGGTTGTAATGTAACAAAATAGGTAAAAAGCCAAGGGAGTGAATACTTTTACAAGCCACTGTATACCAGGATGAGGGATTTATTTACCAGGATGGGGAGGCCCAGTCCAAATCTGGTACCGAGGACCATCAGACTCTAGTTATGCCCCTGGGTTAGAGGTTCCATCATTTTTGGCCAAGCCAGTTTCATTTGTTTTTTTTCTGTTGAACCAAAATTCAAAAGCAATGTCTGATTTTTATTAGTTGATATTCAGTAAATTTTAATTCAAAATTGCCTTTATTAGTTTCTAGTTATTTCAGTGACCATTGTGGATTTTTCTTACTTTCGTAGAAGGGTACTAAAAATGTTTTCCATATCTGTAAGTGTTAAACTAACATTTAAAAAGTAATCCATTAATGGGGTTTAAAAATGAAATAAAAAAGTAAATAGTTAAAGTTTTTTTATATAATAATAACAATAATCTTTATTTATATAGAGCCAACATATTCCGCAGCGCTTTACAGTTTAACAGTTTCAAACACAACAGTCATAAGTAATAACGTTGACAATACAATAATTAAAGCGACATAAGAGGACCCTGCTCGTGAGAGCTTACAATCTATAATGAGGTGGGGGAGATACAAAGTACAGATGTGTATTTACAATGATGTATTTCCAATGATGGTCCAGCCATCTTCAGGGGGTGGGGGGGTAGATGGGGATAGTGAATGGGCTACACACACACACACAAGCATAAAATGACTGATTAGGGAACGTGATAGGCCGCTCTAAACAAATGTGTTTTGAGCGAGCTCCTAAAATTATGCAAATTGCGGATGGTCCTAATATCTTGGGGTAGAGCATTCCAGAGGATTGGCGCAGCACGAGAGAAGTCTTGGAGTCGGGAGTGGGAGGTACGGATTAGTGCAGAGCTAAGTCGGAAGTCATTTGCAGAGCGCAGAGGTCGGTTAGGACGATAGACAGAAATAAGAGAGGAGATGTAAGGGGGTGCCGCACTGTGGAGAGCTTTGTGGGTGAGAACAAGTACTTTGAATTGTATCCTGTAATGAATGGGCAGCCAGTGTAATGACTGGTGAAGAGCGGACACGTCTGAATACCGATTAGCTAGATGGACAACCCTGGCTGCTGCATTAAGGATAGACTGGAGAGGGGAATGTCGAGTAAGGGGAGGCCAATTAATAGTGTTACAGTAGTTCAGGTGGGAGTGGATCAGGGCAACAGTGAGGGTTTTTGTTGTTTCCATGGTGAGAAAAGGGCGGATTCTAGAGATGTTCTTTAGGTGTAATCGGCACGAGCAGGCAAGAGATTGTATATGGGAGGTGAAGGAGAGATCGGAGTCAAATATAACACCCAGACAGCGCGCCTGCTGCCGGGGTGTTATTATGGTGCCACCCAATGTTATTTAGTATAAAATAAATTCTATTGCATGTAAAATACATAAAACTAAAACACATACACATTAGATATCCACAAAAGTGTAATTAACTGATACATTTATAAACAGTATTTTCAGTGTTAATAAGTAATAGTGAAATGTACTGCAGGTCTTTTTAGACAAAGCAACATAATTATATGAATTATGCAGAAATTTATATGTACACTCAAACAGCACTAAACAATAAAATACAAATTCTCCCCCGTAGTCAGTGAAAAAAGATATGGCTGCAAAAATGAGGGGAGGTAAAGAAGAAAAAAATTGGCAATGAAGGCAACAAAATATGTTTTAATGTACTCAAAATTGCCACTAGGTGGCAATGTTTCTCTTGAAATATAATTAATTGGAAACTAGAATTTTTTTGGTTTTTTTCAGATTTTTCTGTCCTGAAAATAAAATCCAGGTGTTAATGTGCAGCAACGTAATCATAGCACTCATAAAAAAGCAGGAATAAAAATAAAATTAACCTTTTAAATATACTATCTTATGAAAAAAAATATTTGTAGACTTAAAAGATAGGGTATCACTCGTAGAAAAACATGAAAAATATATGAAAATAAATATTGGAACTTGTGAAGAAGATCGCTGTAGTGCATTAAAGGCTTTCTTCAGCAGTCCCATAAACAGAATAAAGTGAGAGTTGAGCATGTCAACTTCCTCTCCATTCAGGGCAGGACTTTTTAGAATCTTTTTCTTGAGATTGCTAGAGATCTGAATGGCTGGAACCCCATGATTAGTAAGTTATCATCAGTGCTATAGTTAGCGAATAACTTTCAATTCTGGTAATACACCTTTAAAGGGACTCTGTCACCTGAATTTGGAGGGAACAATTTTCAGCCATAGGGGCGGGGTTTTCGGGTGTTTGATTCACCCTTTCCTTACCCGCTGGCTGCATGCTGGCTGCAATATTGGATTGAAGTTCATTCTCTGTCCTCCGTAGTACATGCCTGCACGAGGCAATCTTGCCTTACACAGACGTGTACTATGGAGGACAGAGAATTAACTTCAATCCAATATTGCAGCCAGCATGCAGCCAGCGGGTAAGGAAAGGGTGAATCAAACACCCGAAAACCCCACCCCTATGGCTGAAAATTGTTCCCTCCAAATTCAGTGACAGAGTCCCTTTAAAGTATACTTACTTGTCATTTGAAGCGACTTTCCAGAATAAACTGCAATTTTCACTGGTTGCCAGGCTCTCTCTCTATTTTTCAGTTGAGGTAGTGAGTGGAGACAAGCTATGTTGTCTCCTATATACAGCACACACAGTAAGATGAGTGATTGCTGCTCACCAGTATCTTTATAGCACATATTCAAAATCAGCAGGAACATGGAGGTAATTTTTGTAAATAGCATTACTAAGAAGTGTAGGTTTAATTCCATAACAGCGGTAAGACAAAAAAACTTATTAGAAATAGAAAAAGCATGATGGACATTATATAAGAGTACTGAGCAGTGTATATGTGAATCCAGTACTAGCTTGAGAATAAATATGTAATAGAAAGCTGTAGAGCAGGTATTTGTAGGTCTCTCTGCCTGTACTCTTACTTTCCTCCTCTCTCTTACCTACTCCATAGCTAAAATAAAGTAAGGTAAAAGTTAGATAAAGTAAGGGAATGCAAAATACACTGCTCAAAAAAATAATAAAGGAAACACTAAAATCCCACATCCTAGGTATCACTGAATGAAATATTTCAGTTGTAAATCTTTATTCATTATATAGTAGAATGTGTTGAGAACAATAAAACCTAAAAATGATCAACGTAAATCACAACTAATATCCCACGGAGGCCTGGAGTTGGAATGATACTCAAAATCAAAGTGGAAAATCAAATTACAGGCTGATCCAACTTCAGTGGAAATGCCTAAAGACAAGGAAATGATGTTCAGTTGTGTGTGTGGCCTCCATGTGCCTGTATGACCTCCCTACAACACCTGGGCATGCTCCTGATGAGGTTGCGGATGGTCTCCTGAGGGATCTTCTCCCAGCCGTGGACTAAAGCATCCGCCAACTCCTGGACAGTCTGTGGTGCAACGTGAAGTTGGTGGATGGTGCGAGACATGATGTCCCAGATGTGTTCAATCGGATTCAGGTCTGGGGATCGGGCAGGCCAGTCCATAGCTTCAATGCCTTTATCTTGCAGGAACTGCTGACACACTCCAGCCACATGAGGTCTGGCATTGTCCTGCATTAGGAGGAACCCAGGGCCAACCGCACCAGCATATGGTCTCAGAAGGGGTCTGAGGATCTCATCTCGGTACCTAATGGCAGTCAGGCTACCTCTGGAGAGCATATGGAGGGCTGTGTGGCCCTCCAAAGAAATGCCACCCTACACCATTACTGACTCACTGCCAAACCGGTTGTGCTGAAGGATGTTGCAGGCAGCAGATCGCTCTACACGGCATCTCCAGACTCTGTCACATGTGCTCAGTGTGAACCTGCTTTCATCTGTGAAGGGCACAGGGCACCAGTGTCAAATTTGCCAATCCTGGTGTTCTGTGGCCAATGCCAAGCATCCTGCACGATTTTGGGCTGTGAGCACAACCCCCATCTGTGGACGTCAAGCACTCAGACCATCCTCATGGAGTCGGTTTCTAACCATTTGTGCAAAACATGCACATTTGTGGCCTGCTGGAGGTCATTTTGCAGGGCTCTGGCAGTGCTCCTCCTGTTCTTCCTTGCACAAAGGCTGAGGTAGCGGTCCTGCTGCTGGGTTGTTGCCCTCCTTCGGCCCCCTCCACGTCTCCTGGTGTACTGGCCTGTCTCCTGGTAGCGCCTCCAGCCTCTGGACACTACGCTGATAGACACAGCAAACCTTCTTGCCACAGCTCACATTGATGTGCCATCCTGGATGAGCTGCACTACCTGAGCCATTTGTGTGGGTTGTAGAGTCCGTCTCATGCTACCACGAGTATGAAAGCACAACCAACATTCAGAAGTGACGAAAACATCAGCCAGAAAGCATTGGTACTGAGATGTGGTCTGTGGTCTCCACCTGCAGAACCACTCTTTTATTGAGTGTGTCTTGATAATTGCCAATAATTTCCATCTGTTGTCTATTCCATTTGCACAACAGCATTTGAAATTGATTGTCAAACAGTGTGGCTTCCTAAGTGGACAGTTTGATTTCACAGAAGTTTGATTTACTTGGAGTTATATTCTGTTGTTTACGTGTTCCCTTTATTTTTTGAGCAGGGTATATACAGCAATCCAGTTTTTTGTTGCTTTTCTTTTAGCGCGAATGATAAGTTTAATAGGCATTTATAATTCTCTCGAAAGTGAGTTTCCAGACTGGACAAGGAGGCTGCACATCAGATGGTCACTAAGAGAATCTTTAGCTCCCACAATATTTCTCTAAAGTGGTTTTTGAAACTTCTGCACTACCTTTAGACTTTATGAGCCAATTCATTTATGTTTTACTCTATGAGAACAGATAACTAATGGCCTTTTCGGATATACAATGTACCTCTCTGTTGTGTGCAGTGTAGAAACTGCTCCTGGCTGGAAACCCTGAGATCTGGATCAGCTTCAGGAATGCATTGTGCCTGGAAACAGTCAAGTGCTGTACCTGCCGTGTTAAAGGTTGATAAGGTAGGGGAGATAGAACATTTCACAGAACTGAATTCATGATTTTTGACAAAATTCCAAGAGAAATACAATGAAAAAGTACAGTACACCACGCGCTTCACTTATATTGAAAGTGATTGAATGAGGATATTTACTGTGTATGTCAAAGTCTATCACAACTTTTGCAAAGCTTCATAGCATGGTCCTGAACAAAGCTTCACAGAAAAACGGCTGATCAGGGATCTATTAAAAAACTTTCATGCATCCTTTTTGTCAGTTTGTATAGAAAAGTTTTAACTGAGCCCCCTGCTTGCTTACATGTCCAACTGATAGGCTGGCCCTGCGACAATTGCCATAGTTGCAGAAGTTAAATCCAAGCAAAGGAATAAAAGCCTCAAAATGATTGGTTGTTTGCAAAGATAGTTTTCAGGTGCAATGAAATAAAGGATATGTATTAGTGCATATACCTGTTAAATACAAATAAATGATTTGATTTGTATGAAAGACTCTGTATACATCTCCATTACAGCCCTCCATCTATGGTTCTGTTAAAGAGCAAGTTAGCTTTTTTATTTAATTATCCTCAAGGCACTGCAAAGTTATGCAATATACTTCATTGCCCTATTTTGTTTACTTATTTCACAAACACTAAGCTGCAGTGCTGTTTCAATATTCAGTTTATTCTCCTTTAGAAGCTTCTTTTAACTGCTGCTCAGCCAGACAGTAGATGAAATAATCAATCTTACAGGCTTTTCCTTGCCTGATTCTCTCTGCTTCCAATCCCATGCAGACACAGGGGAATTCACAGACTGTTTTGAGTATAGTGTACAGAAATTGCTGAGCAGCAGTTGAAAGAATCTTCTAAAGGAACATGAAGTGAATGTTTAAACAGCATTGGAACATTGGGACAGAAGGAAAAAATTATGTAATGAGGCATATTACAAAAAAAATCATAACTTTGAAATGCCTGGAAGATAATTAAAGTAAAAAATAAGTACAGATGCTTCTCACAAAATTAGAATATCATCACAAAGTTAATTTGTTCCAGTTATTCAATACAAAAAGTGAAGCTCATATATTATATAGAGTCATTACAAACAGAGTGATCTACGTATTTCATGTGTTTTTTTCTGTTAATGTTGATGATTATGGCCTACAGCCAATGAAAACCCAAAAGCCATTATCTCAGTAAATTAGAATGACAAAAAACACCTGCAAAGGCTTCCTAGGCACTTAAAAAAGGTACCTTAGTCTGTTTCAGTAGGCTCCACAATCAAGGGAAGACTGCTGACTTGACAGATGTCCAGAAGGCAGTCAATGACACACTCCACAAGGAGGGTAAGCGACAAAAGGTCATTGCTAATAAGCTGGCTGTTCACAGAGTGCATGTATCCAAGCATATTAATGGCAAGTTGAGTGGAAAGAAAAAGTGAGGTCGAAAAAGGTGCACAAACAACCAGGATAACCGCAGCCTTGAAAGGATTGTTAAAAAAAAGGCCATTCAAAAATTTGGGGGAGATTCACAAGGCGTGGACTGCTGTTGGAGTCATTGCTTCAAGAGCCACCACACACAGACGTATCCAAGACACGGGCTACAAGTGTCTTACCTGGGCCAAGGAGAAAAAGAACTGGACTGTTGCTCAGTGGTCCAAGGTGTTGTTTTCAGATGAAAGTAAATTTTGCATTTCATTTGGAAATCATTGTCCCAGAGTCTGGAGGAAGAGTGGAGAGGCCACAATCCAAGCTGCTTGAGGTAGAGTGTGAATTTTCTATAATTAGTGATGGTTTGGGGAGCCATGTCATCTGCTGGTGTAAGTCCACTGTGTTTTATCAAGACCAAAGTCAGCGCAGCCATCTGCAAGGAAATTTTAGAGCACTTCATGCTTCCCTCTGCTGACAAGCTTTTTGGAGATGGAAATTTAATTCTCCAGCAGGACATGGCATCTGTCCACACTGCCCAAAGTACCAATATCTGGTTTAAAAACAACAGTATCACTGTGCTTGATTGGCCAGCAAACTCGCCTGACCTTAACCCCACCGGGGTATTGTCAAGGGGAAGATGAGAGACACCAGACCCAACAATGCAGACGAGCTGAAGGCTGCTATCAAAGCAACCTGGGCTTCCATAACACCTCAGCAGTGTCACAGGCTGATCACCTACATGCCACGCCGTATTGATGCAGTAATTGATGTAAAAGGAGCTCCGATCAAGTATTGAGTGCATTTACTGAACATACATTTCAGTAGGCCAACATTTCGGATTTTTAGAATCATTTTTCAAGCTGGTGTTATAAAGTATTCTAATTTATTGAGACTAGTTGGCCCGTGTGAAATTTTTGCACATTGGTTGTCGGGGGCGCAGGAAATTTCAGGAAAATAGCTGGTCAAATGTAAATGTATTTAATGAGGTGATGAACACAGAGAGGTATGTGTGTCACTGACATATATATATATATATATATATATATATATATATTTTTTTTTTTTCACGAATATTTGAGCCCATCTCGTCACATACAGATCACTGTTCAGGGAACATTTCTGCAATTCTCGTTCTTGTAAAATGTACTGATTTTTTATACGTTGTGTGTGACTCCAGCCTAAAGGAGATCCCCCAACATTAAACATAATGGTATTTTACTTACTGATCAGAAGGGGTCTGATTGTCAGGACCTTGCAAAAGAACAGGGGCAGCAGCATTTTTTTCCCCTCCACAGCAGCACTGCCATCTATCTGCAGTGTAGGGAAGTGCAACACAGCCCTATGTATGTGAACGGAGCAGCTCCCTGTACAGCAGTGCCACTTTGACAGTAAAAATGATGAAGGAGAATTAACCCCATAACTGAGCGTATTTACACCATTGTATAATAATTGGGAATATCCCTTTAAAAGAAAAAAGTAATATCTGCACATTATTTTACCTTTTTTTTCCCTACGGTTGGATTTTTTTTTTCAATTTTTTCAAGGTTGTTTCCACCAATCTCTCCCATCGGGAAAAAATGTACAGTCAGTTTTGTCAACGCCGCAGTTTTTTACTTGGAACCAGAGGTGACTCCAGGTCACCAATAAGCTGCAACCTTAGAAGGAAGATAGCCTTTTCAATGACTGACCAATAATACAGAAAATCTGATGGTTCAGAACCTCTCCGGTCCCTTTTAAGCTGCATTCATTTATATCTTCAGTTTTAAAGCTGAAGTCTTAAACAGGTAAAGTTTTACTTTTATTCTACTTCCACATATGTAGCAAATATTTTATATGTGCCTGCCTGAAATCAGCTGGGCAAGGAGTTCGGCAAGCTGAAAAGCCCCCAAGGCAAATGTTAGGATTTGTTTCAACTTTGTGGTATTATGCTTTGGGGTAGTGTGGTGCCACCTGCAGGTAATTTTTCCTTACTGCAGTTTTATGAAAATTAATGTTTAAAATGTATTTTGTGATAGCATCGTGGATGTGTGGTTTGTTTGGCTATTTTCTTGCTGAAGGGGGAAAGTTTACCTTTCAAATGGTGCATCATTTGTGTGTGTGGGTGCAGTATGAACGGAGATACAAAGTGATCACCGAAAAAGAGTGTTTTGAAATAATATAGAAGGATTCTAATTTCGTGAGAAGAATCTGTATAATTAATCTTTACAGTTTCTGGCATATTTGGCAGTAGGAACAGGGCCGGACTTAGCCCAAAAGGCGCCCTGTGCGAGACTGCAGGACGGCGCCCCCCCCCCTCCAAACTTTGAAAGAAAACAATAACTCTTTAATATTCACAACAACACGTTTACTTAGAAAACTTGTGTTTCCCTGCAAAACACTTGAAGAAACACTAATATTGCAATAACGGGAATTATAAAGTGCTTTAAAGCGGACCAAAAGGAAAAAATGACGCTTGGTCCAAAGCCATATGGGCTGACAGCCAATCAGAGTGCAGAGCGGCGGCCTGCAAGGCCAAACACCGCCACACCATGACCAGATGACATATTACCACCACAGTGATCGAATAATATCAAATACAAGGAACGAATACCACAACATCATGACCAGACCACATATTACCACCACATAGTGACTGAATACTACAATACTGATCAATAATAAAAAAAACCACAATACTATCACCATAAGTGCCATTATACACAGGAGATCTGTACTTAGTATGCAGCGTCTGTGTATAGGTAATACAGTGATCACCGGTGACATACACAGGACCTCAGTATATAGTATACAGTGTATAGTGTCAGTGTATAGGTAACACACTGACTCACCAGTGACATCTCTAGGTGAAGTCCTTCATCTTTCATCCCGCACAGACCGCCATCACTTCATCCAGCCAGGACTCGTCTCTGCAGGAAATAACACAGTTATCTCGAGTTCCACTTGCAGAACACATTACTTAATTTTCCCAACTTCTACATTACACCACATGAAGAAGGCGACATAGTGTCACTCTACACAGTAATAGGACCGCCCCTCCATTTAAAACAGTATACTCAAAAATAAAATAAATACATCACTGCAGTAATAATATCCCTTAATTAGCCCCTATGGTAATAATATTCGCCATCCTGGCCCCCGTGTGTCTCATTCCTGGCGTCAGCCATATATTCTCCCATCCTGCCCTAATGAGTATCTATCCTGCCCCATATGATCTTCCCATCCTGCCCCATCTGTCTCCATCGTATCCATCCTGCCCCATCTGTCTCCAATCCTGCCTCCAGTGTCTCCAGTCATGACGCCATGTCTGTCATCCTGCCCCGTGTCTCCATTCTGCCCCTGTGTCAAGCATTCTGCCCGTGTCCAGCATTCTGCACCAGTGTCCAGCATTCTGCACCAGTGTCCAGCATTCTGCACCAGTGTCCAGCTTTCTGCCCCAGTGTCCAGCTTTCTGCCCCAGTGTCCAGCTTTCTGCCCCAGTGTCCAGCTTTCTGCCCCAGTGTCCAGCTTTCTGCCCCAGTGTCCAGCGTTCTGCCCCAGTGTCCAGCTTTCTGCCCCCGTGTCCAGCTTTCTGCCCCCGTGTCCAGCTTTCTGCCCCCGTGTCCAGCTTTCTGCCCCAGTGTCCAGCGTTCTGCATCAGTGTCCAGCGTTCTGCCCCAATGTCCAGCGTTCTGCCCCCGTGTCCAGCTTTCTGCCCCAGTGTCCAGCTTTCTGCCCCAGTGTCCAGCTTTCTGCCCCAGTGTCCAGCTTTCTGCCCCAGTGTCCAGCTTTCTGCCCCAGTGTCCAGCGTTCTGCCCCCGTGTCCAGCGTTCTGCCCCCGTGTCCAGCGTTCTGCCCCAGTGTCCAGCGTTCTGCCCCAGTGTCCAGCGTTCTGCCCCAGTGTCCAGCGTTCTGCCCCTGTGTCCAGCGTTCTGCCCCAGTGTCCAGCGCTCTGCCGCAGTGTCCAGCGTTCTGCCCCAGTGTCCAGCGCTCTGCCCCAGTGTCCAGCGTTCTGCCCCAGTGTCCAGCGTTCTGCCCCAGTGTCCAGCGTTCTGCCCCAGTGTCCAGCGTTCTGCCCGTGTCCAGCGTTCTGCCCCAGTGTCCAGCGCTCTGCCCCAGTGTCCAGCGTTCTGCCCCAGTGTCCAGCGTTCTGCCCCAGTGTCCAGCGCTCTGCCCCCCCTGTGTCCAGCTTTCTGCCCCGTCTCCAGCTTTCTGCCCCAGTGTCCAGCTTTCTGCCCCAGTGTCCAGCTTTCTGCCCCAGTGTCCAGCTTTCTGCCCCAGTGTCCAGCGTTCTGCCTCCCTGTGTCCAGCTTTCTGCCCTGCCCCCCCCCTCCCGATCGCCGCTCTCAATAATAATTAAAAAAAAAAAAACAAGTTCTTCTTACCTGACCGCGATCCTGCTCTATCTGCTTATCGGTGGGGGCGGCCATCTTCCTGAGGCCGCGCGTGCGCAGGTGGAGTGCTCTGCTGCCCGGGGCTTCAGGAAAATGGCCGCGGGATGCCGCGCATGCGCAGATGGAGATCGCGGCGGCCATTTTTCTGAAGCCGAGAAGCGAACAGCCAGGTAAATTCTGCGCCGCCGGCGACCCGCCCCCCCGCATTGTGCCGCCCCCCGCATTGTGCCGCCCCCTTCCTACGCCACTGCCAGGGGGGGCCCGATGACCGGGGGCGTGGTAACCGGAACGCTGGCAGATGGAAATTTTAGAAAACGGCTGCCCCGTACCGGGTCGTACCGGCTTAATCCCACCCCTGATTTTGATGTAATGTGACATTAATCTGCTGAGCTCAATAAATGCGCCCCTTGTATGCTAACGAGCCTTGGCGCCCTGTGCGGCCGCACAGGTCGCACAGGGCAAAGGCCGGCCCTGAGTAGGAATAGCATAACATGCTGTAGTATTCTTGCAATCAAAATGTATAAAATCTAGATGGACCCAGGTACATAGATGATACTTGGATCCATCATAAGTTCAACAGGATCATGGCTTCCATTATAAATTAGCAGCATCTTTAAATTCGAAGCCATTGCCCACAAGCAAACTAAACCTAAATTACAAGAACCTGTGCATTCTCCATGTAAGTATGTATATTACCACCAGGTGGCAGTAACGTCATACAACATTTCAACACACAACATAACATTTTACACAAAATCGCTTGTGAAATATGTTTGTTGTGAAAGTGGTCTTTGTGTGTTTGATTTATGGTGTGTACACATAAATATATACAGTATATTTTTTTAGAATAACACAATGCAATGAAACATAATTAAATATTGTGTCTCTTTTCCCTACCCCTCTGCAGCAGTCTTCATGTGATATACCCTCCTTCATAGATTGGGTTTACAGGGCACTTCCACCGCGGGGATTCGTCGTTGGTGTAAGAAATGTGCTCACTATTTATATCTGAAATGTAAAGGACTGATGACTTTATCCGCTCCGTTGTGTGAATGGTAAAAAGTGTGTTCTTCTAATTATCACGTCTTTGAAAGAATGCCGCTGGCATGTTTCATACAAGTCAGGGCTGTAACCAGTTTAGTTTCTCTCATAGTCTGGACAGTAAAACTCTGGGGCTCTGCCCTTCACTTTGCAAGTCACAACATTCTGCTGTAAAATAGTGAAAAAATATAAATGGGTTGTGCACAAACATTTATTTTCTCTGCTAGAGCAGATAAAAGAAACTTTATTACGGAATCATTTAAAAAATTCTCCTGTTACAGACTTTTCATGGCGCCACATTCTGATTTTTTCTTTAATTGCCCCTGAGAACATCCACTTCGTGTGTCCAGTGTCACACATGCTCAGTAGCTCGGTCCTTCTTTTGTCACGCCACCCTAGAAGAATCTGCACCAGAAATGCTTTTTCTCATTGGCGCTGGACACATGAGAATCACATGTTCAGGTGTAATGGAAAGATCCCAAGCGGATGCCAAAACCAGTATGTATCAGAAAAGTATACACAAATAGAGTGACGTAAGGTACATGCAGATCGGTATGAGTATTACCCGGCATTGTACATAGAAATCATAGGGCACATCATCTGAAAATATATTTGGTGGAGCAAACAGGGTCAAGGGGTATAGAAGGTCATACCGTCCAACTGCGAGAAGACAGGGACATATATTAAAGGGAACCTGTCAGCAGGTTTGTGCTGTGAAACCTATAGAGAGTGTCAGGTTGGCGCCGTTATACTGATTACAATGATACCTGGGTTGATGAAATCTGTCTTGTGGTTGTTGTTTAGTCTTTATTTCAGCTTTCAGTTAATGATATGCTCGTGCTCCGGGGCGGCCTGTGGGGGGAGGGGGTGTCTTCATGTGGTGCTCTGCTTAGGTATTCACCAGTATGCTTTCTCACAGGCCACTGATCCCTCAGTGACCTGCCCCCTAGTTTACATAATGAATATGTATATCTTGAAATCTTGAAAAAAAAAAGTCCCCTTCTGCAGGCAGGTGCCAGCGGTGGCACCTGTGCTGCAGCATGATTGCATCTATAATGTGAATGTAATCCTTTTTTTTCATGTTATCCATAAATTCCTAAAAAAAAATTAAAAAATCAGTTTGAAAATGGTGCCGGCCGTGCCTGCACCATTTGTGCAAAATAGAGATGCAGGGTCACTGAACAATGAAGTTTGCTGATATGTTGATTACACATTGTACCAGTCCATGCAGTTTGTTGACTTGCAAACATTGAAGCATTTACTATAAATAAAACAATGCGAGTTAACCTCATTCACATCTTTATCATGACCTCTAGATGCCAGCATGAAAGTTAATTGTGAACTATATAAGGAGACTTTTTCATTTGTTCTAAGAGAGTCTACAGGGGACCACAGCCCCAGCTGGAAGAACACAAAACTGCTTCATTGACCATCACCGAACCCTCAGAGACATCTTGAAGAATCCAGGTTGGGACAATCAGGTCACCTAGCCACATACCTCATTGCCCTCAGTTAGCTTTCTCATTACCTCCTTTCTTTGGGGGCCCACCTAAACCGGGGTGCCACTGGTGGGGGTAGTTGGCCCAGGAAGCAGCTCTAATCCCGGTGATTCAGCGTTAGGGTGAGACTCAGTAATTTGCACCATCTTGGGCATTTGCTGGGACTGTTCTATATGCTATTGTTTGTTGGTGGTTCAATAAATTATTGCCACATTGTTTAACCCTCACCCTGTGTTGTCTCAGGAGTGTTCTGCCCAAGGGAGGAGAGAGCGGGCGTTCAGTGGTATGAGGCCTGGTCCATATAGTCTTTGTCTTTCTAAAGACAGCCAGCCAGCGGATGAGAGCACCCACTGACCCTGGGTCTCCACAGAGTCCACACCCTCCCACTATGATACCACTCTATACATTATAAGTAGTGTTGAGCGATACCGTCCGATACTTGAAAGTATCGGTATCGGAAAGTATCGGCCGATACCGGCAAAATATCGGATCCAATCCGATACCGATACCCGATACCAATACAAGTCAATGGGACTCATGTATCGGACGGTATTCCTGATGGTTCCCAGGGTCTGAAGGAGAGGAAACTCTCCTTCAGGCCCTGGGAACCATATAAATGTGTAAAAGAAAGAATTAAAATAAAAAATATCGCTATACTCACCTGTCCGACGCAGCCGGGACTTCAGCGAGGGAACCGGCAGCGTTGTTTGTTTAAAATTCGCGCTATTACTTGGTTACGTGAATTCCCGGCTTGTGATTGGTCAGGTCGGCCATGTTGCCGGGACGCGGACCAATCACAGCAAGCCGTGACGAAATTACGTCACGGCTTGCTGTGATTGGTCCGCGTCCCGGCAATATGGCCGCCCTGACCAATCACAAGCCGTGACGTCACGGGAGGCTGGACACGCGCTCACTTTAAAATTGGCGCGTGTCCAGCCTCCCGTGACGTCACGGCTTGTGATTGGTTGCGCCGCGGTCAACCAATCACAAGCCGGGAGGCTGGACGCGCTCATTTTAAAATGGGCGCGTGTCCAGCCTCCCGTGACGTCACGGCTTGTGATTGGTTGCGCCGCGGTCAACCAATCACAAGCCGGGAGGCTGGACGCGCTCATTTTAAAATGGGCGCGTGTCCAGCCTCCCGTGACGTCACGGCTTGTGATTGGTTGCGCCGCGGTCAACCAATCACAAGCCGGGAGGCTGGACGCGCTCATTTTAAAATGGGCGCGTGTCCAGCCTCCCGTGACGTCACGGCTTGTGATTGGTTGCGCCGCGGTCAACCAATCACAAGCCGGGAGGCTGGACGCGCTCATTTTAAAATGGGCGCGTGTCCAGCCTCCCGTGACGTCACGGCTTGTGATTGGTTGCGCCGCGGTCAACCAATCACAAGCCGGGAGGCTGGACGCGCTCATTTTAAAATGGGCGCGTGTCCAGCCTCCCGTGACGTCACGGCTTGTGATTGGTCAGGGCGGCCATATTGCCGGGACGCGGACCAATCACAGCAAGCCGTGACGTAATTTCGTCACGGCTTGCTGTGATTGGTCCGCGTCCCGGCAACGTGGCCGACCTGACCAATCACAAGCCGGGAATTCACGTAACCAAGTAATAGCGCGAATTTTAAACAAACAACGCTGCCGGTTCCCTCGCTGAAGTCCCGGCTGCGTCGGAGAGGTGAGTATAGCGATATTTTTTATTTTAATTCTCTCTTTTACACATTTTAACATTAATGTTGTTGCGATACCCGATACCCGATACCACAAGAGTATCGGAATCCCGGTATCGGAATTCCGATACAGCAAGTATCGGCCGATACCCGATACTTGCAGCATCGGAATGCTCAACACTAATTATAAGGTCTAGAAAAAATCCCCCTCGAACGCACAGTACAATACCCCACAGTAAATTCCCCCACAACACTCCACTCAAGTACAGTACTCCAGTAAAATATGATGCCTCCACTGTGTTCCCAGCGCAGTATGATGTTGCAACTGGGTCCTCAACACAACGATGATGCCCCCATAGTGCACAAAAAGTACAATGCGCTCACATTCTAATATAATGCCCCTAAATTGCCCCCAAAACAGCAGGTTGTTTGAACACTGCCCCTAAAAAAGTATGATTCCCTCACAGTACTCTCTTCAACAGTATAAGGCATCATACTGTGAGGAATGGCACTGTGTGAGAATGATAATTGGAACAAATCTACTCACCTAGCCCCATTCCATCAAGGTGCTGCTCCGGTCACTGCTGTGTGTCAACTGAGGCTCCACATAGCAGGCATGATTGAATAATAATAATTGTATTTTAATAATTTTATTTTATATAGCACCAACATATTCCACAGGGCTTTACAATTAAGCATGATCTACTAATGTTATGGCACCTGCTGTGCTGAGATTCAACAGGCTCTTTCACCTCCCTATTTCACCATTTTATTCAACTGTAGCCACATCCTGAAAAAGCAGATACTGTTGAAAACTAAAAGCTGAGTAGTGGGAAGAGGTTGTCAGTGCCATTTTACACCTCACCCACAACTCAAGCATGATAATGGCAGCATTTTCTGCCATCGTATACAAATCGCATAATTTTGCTCACATGACTATCCACTCTTGCCACCGGCAAGGGAAAATCCCAAAAGTATGCAATATATACGCAGTGAGAATTCAGAAGCCTGCACTCACAGAGAGACTGCAGACTTTCATCTGAATCCTGGACAAGCCCTTTAATTATAAAATGAAGCCCTGGAGCCAATCCTAACAGCGTGTAATATCCTCACTGTCAGGATTCAGCTCTGGTTGCTGGTTCTAGCAGTCATCACATGGCTACCTCACTCAAATGCGATTTTCATACTTGGGGTCTCATGACTACTAGATAAACCTCTTATTAGTTGGTGCCAGAGGTGAAGTATAAGGCCGGGGTCACACTTGCGAGTGCAATGCAAGAAACTCACCTCAATACCCGGCACTCGGGACCGGAGAGTTCAGCTGCATAGAAAGGCTGCCGGGTATTGAGGCGAGAGACTCGCGCCAGTTTCTCGCATTGCACTCGCAAGTGTGACTCCGGCCTAACAGCTTTTCTCATAGACACAAGATGGCAGCAGAAAGACATCGTAAACAGTCCAGGGCCCCTGACTGTCAATTTGGGTGCCAGGCAGAGTCTTGTGTGCTCTAGTATGGTATCTTTGTGTAAATCTAGGAGAGGGAAACAGAGCGCACAATAGGGTGATAGCCTATGGAGGGAGAGTAGGAGAGTGCTGGTTTCGCTCACCTGATTGGGTTGTGACAAGCATAACTCCTATGTACACTGCGTGCAGAATTATTAGGCAAGTTGTATTTTAGAGGATTAATTGTATTATTGATCAACAACTATATTCTCAATCAACCCAAAAGACTCGTAAATATCAAAGCTTAATATTTTTGGAAGTTGGAGTGGGTTATTTTTAGATTTGGCTATCTTAGGCTACTTTCACACTAGCGTCGTGCACTGCACGTCGCTATGTGTCGTTTTGGAGAAAAAAACGCATCCTGCAAAAGTGCTTGCAGGATACGTTTTTTCTCCATAGACTTTTATTAATGATGCAGTGCGACGCATTGCCACACGTCGCAACCGTCGTGCGATGGTTGCATTGTGTTGCGTCGGACCGTCGCCACCAAAAAACGTTGCTTGTAACGTTTTTTGGTGCGTCGTTCCCGTCTTTTCCGACCACGCATGTGCGGCCGGAACTCCACCCCCGCCTCCCGCACCTCACAATGGGGCAGCGGATGCGTTGAAAAACAGCATCCGCTGCCCCCGTTGTGCGGCGCTTCCACAGCTAGCGTCGGTGCGCCGCAACGTCGCATAGCGACGTGCAGCGCACGACGCTAGTGTGAAAGTAGCCTAAGGAGGATATCTGTTTTTGCAGGTAACTATTACTGTACAGAATTATTAGGCAACTTAATAAAAACCAAATATATTCCCATCTCACTGGTTTATTTTCACCAGGTAAACCAATTCAACTGCACAAAATTTAGAAATAATCGTTTTTAACATGCAAAAACAAAACCCCAAAAAATTAGTGACCAATATAGCCACCTTTCTTTATGATGACACTCAGCAGCCTTCCATCCATAGATTCTGTCAGTTGCTTGATCTGTTTACAATCAACATTGTGTGCAGCAGCCACCACAGCCTCCCAGACACTGTTCCGAGAGGTGGACTGTTTTCCCTCCCTGTAGATCTCACATTTTATGAGGGACCACAGGTTCTCTATGGGGTTCAGATCAGGTGAACAAGGGGGCCATGTCATTTTTTTTTCTTCTTTGAGACCTTTACTGGCCAGCCACGCTGTGGAGTAGTTGGAGGCATGTGATGGAGCATTGTCCTGCATGAAAATCATGTTTTTCTTGAACGATACCAACTTCTTCCTGTACCACTGCTTGAAGAAGTTTTCTTCCAGAAACTGGCAGTAGGTCTGGGAGTTGAGCTTCACTCCATCCTCAACCCGAAAAGGTCCCACAAGTTCATCTTTGATGATACAAGCTCATACCAGTACCCCACCTCCACCTTGCTGGTGTCTGAGTTGGAGTGGAGCTCTCTGCCCTTTACTGATCCAGCCTCTGGCCTATCCATCTGGCCCCTCAAGAGTCGCTCTCATTTCATCAGTCCATAAAACCTTTGAAAAGTCAGTCTTAAGATATTTCTTGGCCCAGTCTTCACGTTTTATCTTATGTTTCTTGTTCAAAGGTGGTCGTTTTTCAGCCTTCCTCACCTTGGCCATGTCCCTGATTATCGCACACCTTGTGCTTTTTGCTACTCCAGTAACGTTGCAGCTCTGAAATATGGCAAAACTGGTGGCAAATGGCATCTTGGCAGCTTCACGCTTGATTTTTCTCAATTCATGGGCAGTTATTTTGCGCCTTTTTTGCCCAACACGCTTTTTGCGACCCGGTTGGCTATTTGCCATGAAATGCTTGATTGTTCGGTGATCACGCTTCAAAAGTTTGGCAATTTCAAGACTGCTGCATCCCTCTGCAAGACATCTCACAATTTTGGACTTTTCAGAGCCCGTCAAATCTCTCTTCTGACCCATTTTGCCAAAGGAAAGGGAGATGCCTAATAATTAAGCATACCTTATATAGGGTTTTGATGTCATTAGACAACACCCCTCCTCATTGCAGAGATGCACATCACCTGATTTACTTAATTTGTAGTTGGCTCTCAAGCCTGAACAGCTTGGAGTAGGACAACATGTATAAAAATGTATCATGTGATCCAAAAAAACAACTTGCCTAATAATTCTGCACACAGTGTAGGCATCAAGTAAAATAGCTGCTGCTTGAGGCTGGTGGATAAATCCTCCAGGAAATATTGGATCCAGTTGGATGAACATGTTTGGTGGGTTGCTCTGCTGGACTAATTCAATTCTTCAGAAATGACGATGAGGAAAAGGCTTTTTATTCACAACGCGTTTCAACACCATACCGGTGTTTTTTTCAAGTGAAAAAAAATTTAAAAATTTTCACTTGAAAAAGACGTCGGTAAGGTGTTGAAACGCATTGTGAATAAGAAGCCTTTTCCTCATCGTCATTTCTGAAGACTTGAATTAGTCCAGCAGAGCAGCCCACCTACATGTTCATCCAACTGGATCCAATATGGTCTTTGTAGTAGTTATTAAATGTATAATGGGAACATTTTATAACAATGTTTCTAGTGAAGAAAAACTGGAGTACAGAGTCAAATGGAATATACTATGTCCCTTGGTATGAAACCTAAGGTGTACAAAGGAACGGTAATTTACCATAGAAGTCTACTCGCGGCTTATAAAAACCATCATATGCTCATGTCAACAAATCATTTCCAAAATCTATCTACTAGCTACACAAACTGATTGCTTGTTATGTGCCGACCAAAGATTAACAACAAACCTCTAAAACTACAAAAGTGGAATAACATGCTGAGGAACCCAGATATTTGCACAAAGGAAAGTGCAAGTCTATGAAAACAAAGAATATGTGCAGAGTACAAGTCTGTCTCCTTCTTGGGATTGTCCTCAAGGTGCTAAAACTTTTGCTTGTCTGAATTTATGTAGCTGCGATTTTCGCTGGATACTTGAACTCCAGATCAAAGGATCCCTCCAAAGTGTGCTCTGCGGTAACAACGAATTGTTTGCTGAACCAGAATGTGGAGTCTTTAGAGGGTGACAGAATGAAATGGAAGGCAAGTGACAAAGAGCGGGGCAGAGCAGCTGTACAACATAATGGTTGTAACACTTAGCTCATTCTTATGATGTTCTCCAAGTCGTTGTGTGACCCTTATCATTGACTGTGAGGAATTATTACATTATTGGCAAGTGGGAGAATGCAAAAAATAGGCTAGTTTTTATATATTGTTCCCCTGGCGTTGAAGGGTTAATCTTCGAAAGATTGAATTTAAAGAGCTAAACTCAGCTAAAATAATTGAACATGTGCTGCCCGCTCACTGACTCCTACATGAGGACCCATTTAGGAAGATTCTCTAATAGGGAACAATCATAGCGCAACAATGTTATAGGTAATACGGCCATGGTTTTTGTTAGTTTTGACCAATACTGGCCATTGCATAAGTGTTAAAAAGTGCCAGAAAATCATGGAGAGAATCCGGCAATTATCCTTTGGCGAAGTGCACAGATCATAGTTACACCTTATATATTGGGTGTATAAATCTCCGCAGATTTTGATTTAATATGGAGCTACGTGCCGACCCGCGGTGCCCATGGCGTAGAATGCATTCATCATGTTATGTGGTCTTCCCGAAACTTAGAATGATTGTGAAAGTGACATGTATTATAAAGAATGGATTCTCACTTAATGTTACATTGATTTCATTTGGTTACTAGCAACTAATGGTAAATTATCAATGTCTCAAAATCTGTATTTGGCAAGAAAGTTGATAACACAACATTGTATTTGGGAAAGAAGGCCACAGTGCAAGTAGGGATTAAGAAAATAAATTAGTTACTGATTTAGAGAAGAGGGGGCATAAAATAGGAAGATTCTGCAAAAGTTTGAAAAGCTATGCGCACTGTGGAAGTGACAAGAATGGCTTCCAGGAGCTGATGATACACAGAATTTGGTGAAAAAACTGTAATTTGATAAACAGTAAAATGGCTACCACAGATGGTTTTAACACATGCCACTCCATTTATTACATCCTAAGGGTTGTCCTGGCTTTCAACCTTCAAAGCAAATATGTCAGCAAGTTTTTGCTATGTAATCTAAGAGCACCATGAAGTAGCTGGAAAAAGCCTGATTACAGTGATGTGTCAATTACTGGGCTGTGTTTTGCTGTTTCAATACACTCAGTGTTTTATCAGCAAAAGACTATCACTACAGGACAACTGGCCTCTTGCAAGGTAGTCCAACCATGCCCTCAATACTGACATAAGCGTCTCTCTTTCACTATACGATGTACACAAAAAGCTGTGGTGTGGGCAGTGTTAACAGCTGAGCTCTGATAGATCTGCAGCACAGAAAATTGTGATTCTGTCATAAATGCTGCACCCAGTAAACTAAGTGATACATCACTGGAATCAGGTTATCTGTCCCTACATTATGCTGCTGTTGGCTTGCACATCAAAAACCTGCTAATAGATTCCCTTTAACCTCTTTACAGGGATCTGGAATTACAGAGGAGCGCCTGAGCTGGGGTCTTAGAGCTAGCTGCTGACCACTGGCACGTGCTGATTGGAGTGGTAAGGTAAGCTGGGTCAGAACCATGAGGGCAGAAAAGGTATAAAATCAGAAAACGGAAGACTGGTCAGTAAAAAAACCAAGGTTAAACCAGGAAACAATAAAAAAAAGACAGGACCTGAGCACGAATGACTGAACCAGAGGAGAACAAGGCAATGTATGGTGTGGTGCTTTTTAATTGGCTGAAGCAGGGAGCTGATTTCTCCAGCTAGAGAGAACACACACCCATATTGCCAGACTGGACAGTACTCTCTATTCTTAGTGTTAGAGCTTCTGGTTCAGACATCTCCTCCATCACCAGCACTGCCCTCAGAATGAACACGGCGATGCTTTGTGACAGAAGCAGACGTCGCAGGAGTAGGCCCCGGAGATGTTACAATCTTATAGTGATCTGCAAGGCCAGGACAAGGTATTTTGGTGCAGATGAAGCCAATGCCCCCCTCACACCCACATGAACCCTCAGCCCCCATTTAAAGGAATGGGTCAGAGTTTAAGGTAACAGGACCCCTAACGCACCCCCCTCCCACCATACAGGAGCCACAGTACTGATGAGACAGTATCAACAAGCAAACATTTACATTCAGGTACCTTATAGGTGACATCTTTTCTGATTGAATAGTTTATTTCTTTTGTCTTCATCTTGTCCAGATACCATGGTAATGTTTCACATCCACAGCTCTTCTCTGGTCTTCTGCAGCACATCATGAAACTTTGTCCTTAAAAATAAAAGTGTTATTAAAATGCCCTCTGCATAAAAATATCTGTCCAGATTATGACCTAAATAAGCCTCCAGTTATATGGCCTCTACACTGTCTGCTTTCATTAGCTACATCTGCCACCCTGTCACCCTCAACAAGGCATGACTGTCCCATTGTCTGACATTATCATCTGTAACCACCACACCTTCTGCCCCTGTGAACCACGGCCTATACCATGGCTGTCCCCTCTCCACAGGTTCCTCTATAACTCCACACTGTCCCCCCACAATGGTAACCTCTCTCCATACTGTGTCCCCTTTTCACACTATGTCCTCATCTTGCCCACCACGTTGTCCTCTCTAAACTTTACCCCATCTTCACTCTATCCTCCTACACAGTATGATGGTCATCACAGCTGCCCATAAAGTATAATAGCCACAACAGCCCCAAATATACACCATGATGTTCATCACAGCTCCCCATACAGTATGATGGCCACCACAGGCCCCCATTATATATTATGGTCACCTAGTCACCAATACAGTATATTGGCCCCACAGCACCCCGAAAAGATATCCACCACAGCCCCCAATATATGGTATAATATCCACACTAGCCCCCAATATAGAGTATAATGTCCAAATCAAGTCTCCATACAGTATGATGTTCACCATAGGCCCCATTATATAGTATGATGGCCCCCACAACACCCCATACAGTATTATGGTCCCTCAGACTGCGATACAATATAATGGTCCCACAGCCCCTTAAATACAGTATAATGTCCCCCACAACAAACCACACAGTATGATACCCACTACAGCCACCCAATTTTCAGTATAATGTAAAAACAATTGAAGGGTTTTTTTGCCATTTCGCCACATTTGGAATTTTTTTTCACACTTTCCAGTACATCACATAATAAAATGGATGGCGACATTCAAAAGGTCAACTCATCCTGCAAAAAACACAAGCCCTCACATGTTTATGTTGATGGAAAAGTAAAAAAGTTATGGATTTTGTAATAAGGAGAGGACTAAACAGGACATAAATCATCCCAGAATTCTTTTGCCTCTAGAGGCACACATCATTTTATTTTAAATTTAAAAACTAATATTTTATGTAACATATGTCATTGATATGTATCCATCTAAAAACAATAATTTGCCTTTTAGGTCACATATTAAAATTCTGGACAAAAAAAATAAAAACACAAGCCGTCCTGTGATCAGCGATAACACACTTCATATGAAATAGTCTTGTGGCATGTGATACCGCGGTGTAAATTGAATGTGTTTACATTGTGTTCTGCCCAGGGCTTTTCAATGAATCCTTTTGTTGGGTAAAAATGTTTCTAATCCAAAAACAACATCATTAGAGAATAGGAAAGACTTTCTGGCATTAACACTAGAACACTCGGGTTGTTCTGGACTAGAGAGTCATGTTACCGCCACTCGGTGAGATAAGGCCCTGATAGCATTGAAACTCCAGCAATCTGCACGACCTCACTAATTCTTTTGGCTCAGGACCCTAGAAAGACTAAGCCATTGATAACAGCAGCTGTGATATATGTTCTCTGGACGTAGACAGCTGGAGGAAGCGAGAGCCAGTGACAAATTAAATTAAAAGGTGTAAAATGCACTGAGAAGAAAAACAAATTGAGATGGCGAAAACAGGTGCCAGTTGACTTTACTCAATACTTGGTCACACTTTTCTTCAATCCTATACGTGATTAGTAGTGGGACAGAATTAGGAGAGATTTCATGCTTCTGTGACCTTTGTAGAGGAAGAAAGAGAAAACACCTGCAGCAAAACAGTTTCCCAAAGGGACGTGATTACCTCCATGGCGTGGACACCGATAGCTGCCAAACAAGACTTTCAAAGAGTTGTCTTCTTACTAAGGACCATAAATCATTATAGGACACACTGCTCATGGTCATAGAGTGAGGCCTCTTCAGACAATTAAGGGTAAAACATACTATAACTTTAGCACCATCTCATATTTTATGTTTATCACTTAGATTTACTGGAAAGTAAGAGGAAAAGTCCTCCTCCGCTATAAAAAAAAAAAGTATAGGGCAACACTAATAAAAACACACTATATGAACAGAATGTAAAAATTGTATATGCAATCAAACATTAGCCATGGGAAAATAGCATTATAGGCATATATAATGCTGTTAGTTCAGGTCAAGAGGTGGGAATGGTGTCCCTATTATGAACGAGATAACAATATGGTCATAGGAACCTGTGATAAGGATGTGGAAGGTGAAGGAAAACAAGAAACAAGTGGAAGAGTAAAACTCAATTGGACAAGGACGAACACATCTAAAGGTGTGACCCACTGAGATATTAAGCCAAATGTGAATTCTAGACAAAAGGATCATGGTCCTGATAAACCTTACAAATCTAGTTTTTAATTGACCATGATCCAATAGACCTATCTAGAGAGGAAATGAAGCTACAATTGCATGTACTTTGTCCAAAGAACAATCCAGAGGAGCATATGTCTTAATATAAAAACATTTGTGAAAATATTATTCACAATGTAAAAACTTGTTTTTGTTGGTTATGTAGGGTCTTCCTATTCTTAATAGCTGTACAGAAAAGGTCTCTCGTCACATCAGTCATTGTCCACAATGGGCTTGCAATCTATTGTCCTTATCTTACATACATTCTCACACACTATTTTGGGGTCATTGTTCTGCTGTAGAATAAATTGGAGATAATCATATTCCTCCATAATAACCTTGCGTGATGGATAATTATTAGCCTGTATTTCTCAGCACCGAAATAAAGTCAGAAGTGGACAATTACAAGACCCTTCATTGGTTCCAGGTTCTCCAATGACAAAGTTACTCAGCTACAACAGGCTAGCCTTCAGTTATGTCTGTGTGTACAATGATGACTTACCGTAATTAACAATGAAAAGAATTATGCAGCCAATCAATATAGGTGGCAATCAGTGAGCTTTTTATTTGATGGGGCTGAAAATGCTTTTAAACGGAATCTGTCACCTCATTGTTCGCATATAAGATACGGCCACCCCCATTAGGGGCTTATCTACAGCATTCTGTAATGCTGTAGATAAGCCCCCGATCTAACTTGTTTTTCTTATCTTTCAGGTTACATTATACTTACCCAGGGGCGGTCCCAGTTCGGTTCGGGTCCGATAGGTGTCGCGGGTCTGGGTCCGGTGCCTCCCATCTTCATGCGATGACGTCCTCTTCCTTGCTTCCGTCGCGGCTCCTGCACAGGTGTAGTTCTCTGCCCTGTTGAGGGTAGAACAAAGTACTGCAGTGCGCAGGCGCCGGGAAAGGTCAGAGAGGCACTGAGCACTCCAGTACTTTGCTCTGCCCTCAACAAGGCAAATCAGTATGCCTGCGCAGGAGCCGCAACAGAAGCAAGGAAGAGGACATCATTGCACGAAGATGGGAGGCACCGGACCTGCGATGTCCATCGGATCCGAACCGGGACCACCCCTGGGTGAGTATAATCTAACTTGTTTTTCTTATCTTTCAGGTTACATCGGGGGCTTATCTACAGCATTACAGAATGCTGTAGATAAGCCCCTAATGGCGGTGGCCTTAGCTTATATGCGAAAAATGAGGTGACAGATTCCCTTTAAAGGGCACTTATCTGCTGATTCATGCGGCCTCAACCACCAACAGACAGGTATGTTTTACTCTAAGGTTGGAGTCACACAACGTATAAAAAAATCAGTCTGATTTTGACGGCCGAGAATCGCACAAAAGTTCTCCGCACGGTGAGCCATGTGAAATCTGTTTGCAACGCGAGGATGCGATTTTCCCGCATCTAGTAACCGTATGACATCCGAATGCAATGCGATTTTAACATGAGCTTTTACATACAGAAGTTCTCTGTATGTAAAAGCTCATGTTAAAATGGCATTGTAAAATACAACTGTACACATCGTTTTAAAACCAAATATTCTTCAAAACATATATAAGACAGGTAGATAGATAGATTAAAAGCCGGCAAATGATCTGCCGCATACATTATAGAATAGGTTATAATAGAAGATAGAATAGATATATACACATAGAATAGGTGTGTGTGTATATATATATATATATATATATATATATATATATATATATATATATATATATATATATATATATATATATGTCAGTGACACACATACTGTATATATGTATGTCTTTATATTGCATAGAGAGATACATAGAAGAATAGCCGTTAATTCGTTGGCGGCTTCTGTTAAATCACTGCAGGAGCCGACAGGATAGGAGACATGGTTTACATACAGTAAATCCATGCAGAATAGTTTGATATATAGATGTCAGTGACCAATACAATTAGTATAGTGTGTGTTCAAATTATGAGACTTGTATGTATTTAATAATATTTTCTGGGGAAAAAAGTGGCGTGGGCTCCCATGCAATTTTCTGCACCAGAGATGGAAAGCCAGTGACTGGAGGCCGATGTTTATAGCTTAGGAAGGGGTTAATACCCATGGATCTTCCCAGGCTATTAATATCAGCCCGCAGCTGTATATTTAGCCTTTACTGGCTATTAAAATAGAGGGGCCCCCAAAAAAATTTAGTGGGGTCCCCCTACAATTAATAGCCAGAAAAGGCTATGAACACAGCTGGGGGCTGATATTTATAGCCTAGGAAGGCAGCATGGTTATTTGCCCCCCCGGCTAAAAACACCAGCTCACAGCCACCCCAGAAATGGCGCATCTCTAAGATGCGCCAATTCTGGCTCTTAGCCTCTCTCTTCCCACTGCCCTGTAGTGGTGCCATATGGGGTAATAGTTGTGGGGTTGATGTCACCTTTGTATTGTAAGGTGACATCAAGCCGGCTTAGTAATGGAGAGGTGTCAATAAGACACCTATCCATTACTAATCCTATAGTTGGTAAAGGGTTAAATAAAGACGCAGCCAAAATAAAGTCTTTTAATAAAATAAAACACTAAACACAGTTTGCCATCTTTATTGTTCTGCTAATCCACGCGACGCACTCGATCTCCTGTAGTAAAGAAAAAATAACAAACCAACAATATACCCATACCTGTCCGGCGTTCAGTCCCACGCCGTAATCCATATCTAGGGGATATACAGTTTACAACTGGGAGTGGTGCTAATGCGACCACCCCAGCTGTAAACCACTGGTGAATGAATGAGAAGTTGCCAGCAGCAGTATCAGTGACTAGCAATGCCGTCACTGATGCTGCGCTGCCTCACAGCCTGACCCGTGGTGAACTCTGGAGCATGGGAAAATGTACGGATATCTTGGATGAAAACCTCTTCCAGAGTGCTCTAGATCTCAGACTTAGCTGAAGGTTCATTTTCCAACAAAACAAAGACCCTTAGCACATAGTTGTAAGGGGTGTGCTGGGGGCTAATTTGTGCCCTGCATCCCTGTGCGCATCTTAATAAAATCGGGTACGTGCTGGGTATAAAGTGTCATGTAATGTGATATTGTTTATTATGCATTAACATGTCAAAAGGTTTATGTATTGTGCAAATTATATATCTTTATGGGTTAGGGATAGAGCTAGGGAGATATAGTAAGGTTCAGTGTTAGTAAGGGTTAATATAAGAATTAGCACAGAGGGGGGCACTCTAGATTGAGATTAGATTAAGATAATAGTTAAACCAATAGGATGTTAGCTAGTGGGAGGAGCTACAGAAGGGTGAGGAGAATGTTTTTCTGAGGTAGTAAGTAGTAGTGGATAGTAAGAAGAACAGTGAGGTGATTAACCGGATCTGTGTTATTACAGAGGTTCATGAATCCAGGCCCTATGGGTGGACAGACACATTGTCAGTTTACGGTCCCTTTAAAACAGGTGTGCTGCTACCAACATCCTAAGGATAAAATTCAGGTTAGGCAATGTAATAAAACACAGTTCTTAAAGCAGCCACACATTGTCCTTTTTGTCACAAGGGGTTAATAATTATTGATTATATAATCAATTATTTTTAATACAAAAGTAAAGGTACTACTTTCATACTTTTTTACTTATTCACTTTTGCTTTTACCACTGGAGGCTGCCATTTTCATTAGTGTGGGTGTAAGTGTCTGTGCACGACACTTGCACACCTCACCTACGGCAGCCATGGGCATAGGAGCCAACGGTCGGACTCCGACCGCATCTCTTTCATTGAGGCCGCTTCTTAGCTGTGACCTGGACACGTCCACGGGGCTGCTAGGTCACAGCTGGGGGAGGAGATAGCAGCCATTTTGTTGTTTTATTTTCCTCTGTCATCGCACGCACAGCTCAGTGTGTGCGATGGCAGGAGCTGCCAGGGAGAAGCTGCTGCTGGGAAGCGAGGGTCCAGGGTAAGTATTTGCAGCAAGGAGCTGTGATTGCAGCCTGTACTTGGTATTACAGTACAGGCTGCAATCACTGCTCACTGCCGACCTGTTTGGAGCACAGCAGGGAGATCGTCACACTGCTCTGCCCTGAACAGGATTCAGCACTTCCTGGGAGAGGAGGGAAGGTAAGTACAGGGTTTTTTTTCTTATGCATCTACCACTGCTACCTGCCCCTATATACCACCTACCACTGCTACCTGCCCCTATATACCACCTACCACTGCTACCTGCCTCTATATACCACCTACCACTGCTACCTGCCCCTATATACCACCTACCACTGCTACCTGCCCCTATATACCACCTTACCACTGCTACCTGCCCCTATATATACCACCTACCACTGCTACCTGCCTCTATATACCACCTACCACTGCTACCTGCCTCTATATACCACTGCTACCTGCCTCTATATACTACCTACCACTGCTACCTGCCTCTATATACCACCTACCACTGCTAGCTGCCTCTATATACCACTGCTACCTGCCTCTATATACCACCTACCACTGCTAGCTGCCTCTATATACCACTGCTACCTGCCTCTATATACCACCTACCACTGCTAGCTGCCTCTATATACCACTGCTACCTGCCTCTATATACCACCTACCACTGCTAGCTGCCTCTATATACCACTGCTACCTGCCTCTATATACCACCTACCACTGCTACCTCTGTCCTGTGTAGCTAATCCTGTCCTGTGTAGCTAATCTTGTCCTGTGTAGCTAATCCTGTCCTGTGTGACATTGACTGCTGAGCTCTGTATCTAATCTAGTCCTGTGTATCTAATCCTGTCCTGTGTACAGTATCACACAAGATAGGATTAGATACATGGCTCAGCAAAGTATCACACAGGACAGGATTAGATACACGGCTCAGCACAGTATCACACAGGACAGGATTAGATACACGGCTCAGCACAGTATCACACAGGACAGGATTAGATACACGGCTCAGCAGTCGGTATCACACAGGACAGGATTAGATACACTGCTCAGCAGTCGGTATCACACAGGACAGGATTAGATACACGGCTCAGCAGTCGGTATCTAATCCTCTCCTATGCACTCCTCTCCCCCCTGCATATCTTTCCCCATTTTGGTTTATTATTTTTGTTGTAGGAGACGTGGGAGTCGAGGATTATGCGCTCGATAAGTAAGGTTTAAAAAAAGATTAATACAGGACTTTATTCTGGCCGAGTCTTTATTTACCATACAACTATAGGATTAGTAATGGATGGGTGCCTTATAGACGTCTCTCCATTACTAAGCCGTGGGCTTGATGTCACCGAACAATATGAAGGTGACATTAACCCCACAAATATGAACCCCACTTGCTACCGCTACAGGGCAAGTGGAAATTGCCAGTCAAAGCGCCAGAAAAGGCGCATGTAAAAGGCGGCTGAGAGCTGATGTTTTTAGCCTGGGGGGGACAATATCCATGGCCCCTTCCTAGGCTATTAATGTCAGCCTGCAGCTGTCTGCATAGCATTTGCTGGTTATTAATTATAGGGGGCCCCCACGTCTTTTTTTGGGGTGTGTCCCCCATTTTAATAGCCAGTAAAGGCTAAGTATACAGTTGTGTGAGTGTGAGCGCACTCCCCCCCCATAGACCAGTACACTGCTCTCCTGAAATACTCTGTGCTCCTGTCACCCTGCTCCTTCCACCATACATCTCTGTGACCTCCTTAGAGCAGCACAATACCATATGGATCACGTATAATGCCGCCATATATATTTATCACATCATACTCCATAAAGACCACACATTATGCCGAGATATATATAAACAAGGAGTAAAATAACAAAGGAGTGTCTTCAGAACAACTCTGTGACCATTCTTGACTGGCCCAGCCAGAGCCCTGACCTAATGACCTAAACCAAATAGAGCATCTCTGGAGAGACCTGAAAATGGCTGTCCACCAAGGTTCACCATCCAACCTGACGGAACTGGAGAGGATCTGCAAGGAAGAATGGCAGAGGATCCCCAAATCCAGGTGTGAAACACTTGCTGCATCGTTCCCAAGGCGACTCATGGCTGTACTAGTTCAAAAGGTGCTTCTACTCAATACTGAGCAAAGGGTCTGAATACTTATGACCAGGTGATATTTTTTATTTTTTTAATAAATATGCAAAAATTTCTACATTTGCTTTCTTCAGTCAAGATGGGGTGCAGAGTGTACATTAATGAGAAAAAAAAATAACTTTTTTGAATTTACCAAATGGCTGCAATGAAACAAAGTGAAAAATTTAAAGGGGTCTGAATACTTTCCATACCCACGGTATACATCACATTGATTTATTTTGCAGCAATAAATGTTACGATTGACTTGGACACAGCAGCATCTGACGGCCCATAGGTTAAGAATAACGGTATAGGAAATGGAGCTTTCATAATTTCTATTTATTTGCATCTCTGTGGATTTTGTTTTGCAGTAACTGTTCCTCTGTAATTTGCCAATCTCATGTCAATATAGAACCAGCAGGTGGGAGTCTTGTATAACATGTAAGAAAGGAAACCAGCAACTAGCCCAAAATATTTCTGTTAGAACCAATTTTGTAGGAAAATGCTTAAAAAAGCATTTTTACCGTCGACTTTGGTCAAAATGTTTTCCAAAAACGCTTAAAACAAACAGAACTAAAAAGTATTATAGTTAAAGCAAAATAAATGCTGGAAAATAAAAACAAACAATTGAACCTTATAAATCAATCCACTATATACACAATTCTCACTTGATAAGTTGGTTAATACATTTTCAGGACTTCAGTGAATTTGCTATACTATGCTTATTCAAATCCATTCAGAATTTTTATTTAATCTAATTACTGTAGTGCGTACATTAAATTTACCTTCTCAATTTTTCTTTATATGTTTTTATTATATGTAAGAAGTAACGATGCTCAGAATTTTAATTAATCCAAAATATTAAGATAATTATTTCAGCCCATACTGGCAAAGCACTTAACAAGGTGTTTTCATTTCAACACTGGAGGAGAAATTACCGGTCATAAATTATACAGAAAGGTTTATGAGCAGTGGTTTCGAATGAAAACACTTCAAACAATTCGGAGAAAATCTGTTGTAACTATAAAACTTATATATTTTTTTTGTTAAAAAAAAAGTTCTAACTTATTGTGCTGCAGTAAAGATCCCGCTCTGTGCTCTTCTATGCTGTGTTTATGGGTCCAATGGCTGGTGGGCCTTTTAACACTTCGTATATATTTATTGTAACATAATAAGTCACATGGACAAAGGGGGTTTCAGAAATACACTCCAAATTCTGCTACCTAAGGAATTTAGTGGTATATACACAACTTCATTGCTTATTACTGCTCTTTATGTGAATATTCTATGAATAAATGGCGCAGGCCTGTGTATCTTTTTGTGTAGTCAGCAAGATAATGGCAGTGAATGGGTAGATAGGGCCAGAATCCCTCACATTAGTTGATAAGTAAAAAAAAAACAAAAAAAAAAAACACACTGAATGATGTATACAATGTATATAACAAGTCTATACACCACTGTTAAAATGATATGTTTTGACATGTAAAAAAAAATAAATAAATCATACCAAGTAAATTCATTTTAGAACTTTTCACCTTTAACCTCACCTCATAATCTCTGCTAATCCTTCGAGAAAAACTGAACTCATTTTGGGTGGAAAAAGAAAGAAATAGAAACTGGTTTCATAACTATGCACGTCGCTTCAATGGAACTTGTCATGTCCCAAAATGATATTAAACATCAGATATAGAGATAATTTGCAGGTTAATAGTGTTTGGGAACATGACAAGTTCCCTTTAATACTTTGATGAAGTGCCCTTTAAATTTATGATAGTGTTTAGGTTTTTTTGGGGTAGGAATTGGCAATCTATGCATGCTCTTCCTTGCGGTAGCGCTCCAAATCTGTCAGATTGTAATGGCATTTTCTTGTGTACAGCGCCCTCTTCAGATCAAGCCAAAGATTTTCAAATGAACTCATTCCAGGGCTCTAGCTGGGTCATTCCAGAACTTTGATAATTTTCTGGAAAAGCCATCCTGATGATTTGGAGGTGGCTTATGGTCATTTGTTGCGTTGAAAGGAGAAATTCCTCTTCAATGGACTGACATTTGGAATTTTTCATTATTCCCTCATCCTTGACTAAGGCCCCATTTCCAGCTGTTGAAAAACAACCCAAACCATAAGGCTTCCTCCACCATCATGCTTCACTGTGGGTATGATGCCCTTTTGGTGAGGTTCAGTGTTGGCTTTGCACCAAACATACCAATTGGAATTATGTTCAAAAAGTTCATCCCAGATCTTACCAGAGAATAACACTTTTCCCCATGTAGGTTTCAGAAAAGCACAGCTAGGTGTGGATGTTTTTCTTTGTAAGAAAAGGCTTTCATCTTGCCACTGTACCCGAGGCCAGACTTATATAGAATATGGGAGATACTTGACTCATGCAGTACACAACCAGTGCTTCCTAGAAATTCCTGCAGCTCCTTTATTGTTACTTTAGGCCTCTTGGCAGCCTCCCATAATTTTCTTGTCTTTTTATCACTTTTTGAGAGATGTCCAGTTTTAAGTAATGTCGCCAAATTTAAGTCACTTCTTGATGACCATCGTCAGTGTTCCATGGTATACTGTATCTAATGCCTTGGAGGTTTTTTTTTTTTTACAGTTCTCTTGACTGATAAGTTTCAACAATGAGATCTTTTTGCTGTGTTGTAAGCGGTTTACAGACCATGGCTTTTGGCTGTAAGATGCAACTAAGAAAATATCAGGAAAATCCAACTAGAATAGCTAAACTTTATATGATTTAATCAGAATCACTGTAAATTATAGCACCTGTATACTGACAACTATTGCACGAGTGAAAATGGGATTGACTAATTCTGAACACAACCAGATCCCCGGGTATAAAAAAGGTGGTCACACTCATGCTGCCATATTATTATTTATAAGTTTCGATCTCAATGAATTTATACATATTATGGGTGACATTAATAAGGTAGAAAATTTTCTGAAATGATTTTGCCATTTTATCATTATTCCTTGTATTTCAATTCCTAAAGCTTGACTGACCTTTGAAGGTGTTTTTTTGTTATTCTAATTTACTGAGATAATGACTATTGGGTTTTCATTGGCTGTAAGCCATAATCATCAACATGACTGTTTTTGCACAACTGGATAACTAATCCAATTTGACAACTGTATACACCACACCTTTATTGCAGACTGCTCCCACATTTTGTTTTCTGTAAACGTATGTTAATTATTCTAATTTACTGAGATAATGACTTTTGGGTTTTCATTGGCTGCAAGCCATAATCATCAACATTAACAGAAATAAACACTTGGAATAGATCAGTCTGCTTGTAATGACTCTATGAGTTTCACTTTTTGCATTGAACCAAAATAAATTAACTTTTTGATGATATTCTAATTTTGTGAGAAGTATCTGTATGTACCCATTACCCCATTTTTGGGACGAGGGTTGAATTTTATTGAAAAATAGTAAAAAATGTAGGTGTTTAACGGCACATGACTGTTTTTGCACAACTGGATAACTAACCCAATTTGACAACTGTATACACCAGAGGTGTCAAACTGCATTCCTCGAGGGCCGCCAACAGGTCATGTTTTCAGGATTTCCTTAGCATTCCACAAGGTGCTGGAATCATTCTGTGCAGGTGATTAAATTATCACCTGTGCAATACAAGGAAATCCTGAAAACATGACCTGTTGGCGGCCCTCGAGGAATGCAGTTTGACACCTCTGGTGTACACCACACCTTTATTGCAGACTGCTCCCACATTTTGTTTTCTGGAAACGTATGTACATAACATTATTTATGTCCTTTTTGGCAAAAGTTGAATAATTTATGTTAAAAATTGTCAAAAGTTAATTGTGTTGTACAAAATGTATGGTAAAAAAAATTAAGAGAAATACTCTTTCGTCCATTGCCAGTTTATGGGGGAAAAAAAACAAAAACTCATACCATGACTAGGAAAAGTGGAAGCTGCTAGCAGAAGAAGCACAACTACCACTGGCATCAGTCCCCCAGGGAGTAGGACCACTATATGCAGAAGGGTGTTATGGAAATTAAATATGGCAAATCAATTGTTTTAGTTACAGCAGGATGCGGCGACACTGTCAGTTTGAGTCAGTTTTCTGCACAGAACAGTCTGCCTAATAAATGACTAAGAAGAATAATTTTTGGACTTATTTTAAAAAACAAAAACAAAACATGAAGTCTGTCAATGCCCGTTTATTAAATGGTTACTACAGGGTTACTATAACATTTCTATCACAAGGTCACATTGACATTGCTACGGCTGTGTTTGCAGAGATTGAAAGAGGTTGGATACAGTTCTAGGCAGAGTGTTATTCACGTCTTTTCAGTGCAATTGGAGTACCTGCAATTTGCAGTTAAGTTATGGACTACAAAAGTGAACTTTAAAAAAAAAAAAAAAAAAAAAAAATTTGCCGAACCTGTCGCATTATAAAAGAAATCAACTTTATCATAAACGTATTGGTTCCCGCGAGTATAAATGACAAGTGCATGAGAAAAAGAAATAGGGAATGGGAAAAAACAGGAACAAGGTGGTCAAAATCTAAGAGTCCGGAAAATAAATAAGGCTATGTACACACGTTGCGGCTTTTGATGTGGATCCTCAGCGGATTTGACGCTGCGGATCTGAAGCAGTTTTCCATGCGTTGTACAGTACCATGTAAACGTATGGAAAACAAAGTCCGCAGTGCACATGCTGCGGAAAATACTACGCGGAAACACTGTGTTGTTTATTCTGCAGCATGTCAATTCTTGGCGTGGATTCTGCAGCGTTTTACACCTGCTCCTCAATAGGAATCCGCAGGTGCAAAACCGCTGTTGAAAACCGAACAAAAAACGCAATAAATCCGCAGTAAATCAGCAGGTAAAACGCAGGGCGTTTTACCAGCAGATTGTTAGGAATCTGCGCGGAAAAATCCGCGGCAGATTCCGCAACGTGTGCACATAGCCTAAAGCAAATCATGAGTGAGAATACCCTCAAAGTAACTCCTTCACCCACCAAATAAACATGACGCACGTTTCATCAAAGTGTTTATCGGGGGAAATTATGAGCGTGCCCAGATAATGCTTCTGTACAAATAAATAGGGCACGTCAGTCTAGTGCTGCTTAAGTCCATTTGTCCAGAAGGAACTAGGTGGCCAGTGTGAAAGATTTTTTTTTTTTTTTTACTATGATGAAATGGGGGGGAAAAAAAAAATAGAACCAAAATAAAAAAAAAAGTTTAACATAAAAACATGATTTAAAAGATAACTCATTTTATTAATTCCTCCTTCCCCAAAACTGTAAGTTGTACTCGCACCCCCACTGAGTGTCTGGTCGAGGCCCCCTGCAGTCAATAATTGAGCACTGCAGACATTATCTGGTAAAGGGAGCAGCAGCGCTGGACCAAGAGAGGGTGAGTTAGGCCCCGTTAATGTTTAAACCAATTGCAGCCAGGAAAACCCTCATTTAGGGGTTGAAATGAGTTTGTTGGGTTCCATGCAATCCCATGCTAAATATTTCACTTTTATAGAAATGGTGAATGACATTTTTTTTCTTTTTTACAATGGGACGAAAGCTGGTTCTCAAATGCCAACTATTGGATGGAGCCGCCCCATAAGTCAATGTTTGCCCTTTAATGAGCCCTGCCATATTATAGTCTCATCGGCAGACAGCTGTTGTGATGACGGGATCCAATTTAAAATATTTTTTTTTCTTTTCATTTATTCTTTATTTCATGAATCAGCGAGAATGAGCCCCCCCGTATGACTATATAAAATGACGACGCCATGTGGACCCATAGCCGGGAGGGTAACGGGATCCTTATAGCGTGGATCCATGAGCCTCGGGTTTATAGTCCGGACCCAATGACATGGCAATGAGCAGAAGGGAAGCCGTTCTCGCTCATTAGCCCTCACATGGCTCGGGCTCTGTGCTACCATTACTAAGTATTCTGCAGAACACGGACCGAGAAATACAGAGATGGAGACAATAAAGGATACATTACAAAGCCAATTAATCAGATTGTTAAACAGATGGAAAATATGGACATTAATGTCATACACAGATGTAATGAAAACAAATCACCAAATAAAGGAACGTTCCGATCTGGGGACTAAAGGTGACAATAGCATTTCGAGAAGGAACTGCTGTACATGGTCCTATTGTTCATTTATTTTATGCAGGTGCAAAAATAAAAAGTATGGGGGATTATTTGTGTGGGATAAAAGCTTTCAAAACAATTTCCCCACAGGGAGTTTTCAGCACCAGCTTTCCCACAAAACGTGTTCGTTTTGATACTAATGAAAATACAAAGGGCAGACTTAAAGGGACAGGGCCTCACACCTGGCAGTAAGCAATAATATGAGCGATTAGAGAAAAATGAGCCAGGAAGGACTTGTGCGAGAGTGAAAGATTGCCACTAGGGAATGCCGTACACCCCCATAAAAAAACAACAAAAAAACACCTTATATGTGCATATATTGGCCATAAATAATCAGAATTTCACCATCCTGCCGGGTTACTTTTTTGTGGCCGTGTTTCTACCAATTGCAGAAAAACCACATGACGTAAACTTGTAGGTAGGTCTGCAATACAGCACTAAATCCTATGAACCGGCCCTTTTATTCAGAGCATGGAATATGGTCCTGGAATGGCCTGTGCACTGCTAAAACACTGGCCACACTGCACCATGCTACAACATGAGCATACTTGCCAAGTACACCCATGAATGCCACTGAAAACACCCACAGCTTAATCAAGCTGGCCCTTTTGTAGCCTTGTCATCAGGGCCGACCCATCAAAATCTGGATGGTTGGCACGTATTGGAAATGCCCTTGTGGCACAGACTGTCCTTTAGGATACTCCTGAATTATACCCTCTTCATGCAAAAGCATCTTAACCGCACGATTTTCCAGCACTATGCGTCATGGTAGGCTGAATTTTTCGTACAGCCAATTTTACACCAAATTTTGGGAAGTCTTTGCTTTTTTCAAATTCATTGCATTCGTACATAGAGGTGAAATCAATAGCATTCTTGCAAGATGTAATTGGAGAAAATGTCAGAAATATTTCCGTTAGGAATTGCAATCTCTTGTACATGGATCTCGATGTCACCAATGGTTGTCGAGCCCTTTATGACCGGAGGTCACGTCAACATTACAAACCGCATCTGAAACACCTGGTGAGTATACAATGCACCAAAATAAATCTGGTAGGGAAAATGTATTTGTGTAACATGTTGTCTTCATCCATTTTCACTATTCTCTCAGTGATATAAGGTCTAAAACTCATCAACTTTACTAGCAAGAGCCCCATAGCATTGTCTCTTCCAGCAAACTTTAGTCAGCACAAAATCCAGACTCATCCATTAGATGCCAGAGACCACCGACTGCTGACCTCTGTACCACTCCATCTGACACTTGGCATTGTGCTTGGTGTTGTAAGGATTGCCTGCAGCTTTTCTGCCATTGACATCCGTACCATAATGCTCTTGGGGCAGTTTTGTGCTGACGTTAACACTGTAGGAGGTTTGGAGTAAGAGCTATTGCATCAGCAGAGTGTTAGAGACTTTATTGCTCCTTAGCACTTTCTGACCCTGTTCTGTAACTTAAAAGGGAATCTGTCATTAGGAACCCCCCCCCCCCATAGCACCAGCATGAACATACAGGTCAAAGGAAGCTGAATAAAATACCTTAATATATTCAATCTGATGCAAACATTACCAGTGTGATATGTAATGGCAGCTCTATGTTCTTCTGACCTCACTGCAGAGCTGTGTGTGATTATACCTGCCAGTTCCTCTAAGTTTCAGCTATCATCAGGCAGACAGGGCTGAAATACAGCAGAGCTGTGAGAGCTGCAGCTGCTAACGTGTTTGTTATGAGACAAAGTTCAGTTCTACTGTTGTGTTAGTTACTTGTCTCACACTGGTAACTGCCTCTTCGATTAAAAATAGAGGAAGATTCTCGGGTAGATCTATGTCTGGCTCAAAGCCTTGAACAGCTCATTTACATGTAAGAATAACGTGTATATCTCAAGAATAAGATATCAGATATTTTATTCCGCTTCATTAGAAGGGTTGATCCTACTGGCAGATTCCGTTTAAGGTTGTCTGCAACTTTTTGGCTGAAATACTTCCATTTTTCAATAATACCGCTCATTAATCAGGAAATATTTAAGAACAAAATTTCATTAACTGATTTGTTGCAGCGGCAGCATCTTATTACAGTACCACACTCGAATTCAGCTCTTTAGAATAGACCATTTTGTTTGTAAAGGCAAACTGCATGACTAGGAAATAAACTTTATCTAAGGCAATGGGGACTGGATGAAAAACCTGAGTTCAATCATTCAAAAGGTGTGTCCCAATACTTTTTGCCATATAGTGTACATGTGCGCTACAGTTTACCGCAAGGAATTGTCTTCATGACACAACTATGTTAAAGGGTATATCTGGGACTTTACAAAAAAATGAACCTAAGCACTAACAGGCAGGTAATTGCAACCTACCTGCCTGTTGTGCCCGGTGCTGGTCTCCCCCGGCAGAGAGCGATCACAGACTCTCCTGCTGAGGATTCAGCTGCCTCTGCTGACGCGATGGGCCAGGACTTCCAAGGTCATTCTGATTGACAGCCTAACTAATTTTTTGTGATTTTCTGTAAAGTAGTTAAAAATTCTATACATTTCTCTTCAGGTTTTGAATTAGAAAACAGTGTGCAATGTTCCCAATTAATTCATGTTTTTGAGCACTACTGTTTGTTGCGTGATCAGTAGAAATCCTGTACGTTCGTGACTGGAGGACCCATCTGGTGAGATACCCGGTGGACCGCACATCCATGACTTAGAGGACCCAGGCTACCTTCTGGGTACAAGTGACTTCAGTAAAAGGACTCGCAAACTGTACAACAGCTTCTGTTAATACTTTATTAGTGTTACCAGTATTCCAGCTTCTCATTTAACCAAAAACAATGAAAAAAAAAAAATAATGTTCCTTTCAACCCAATAAAATAGCTGTAACATTCTGTTTTGCCCTTTGCTCAAGAGAAGGAAAAAAAATAGACAAAAGAAAAAGGTGAAAATAGAATTCATAAAACAATGCACAAAACAATTACTGTACATGATATGCACAATTCATATTAAAACAGTTATAGTCATGACATATGCAATATAAATATTTGCCAAGGACAGTAGGACACACTAAGAACGTGGAGTGACAACCGAGACTTATAAAACAAGTCATTAACGTGTACCCATAATCTATACTCTGTGGCGGCAGACATTTGTATCAGGGAGGTAAAACTCATGAGAATTCAGTCTATCAGTCCGCTAAGAACCAGGGGCCCATCTTTGTATTCTCTGCTTCGTCCGGGTACAGCCCAGAAATGGCAGGAAGATGGTATACCGGCAACAGAGCTACGCAGCTACAAAAAGGAATGTATCTCCTACCATCATTGAATCGATCCCACTCTATGATTAGATTCTGCCGTTATTTCATGCACCAACGCAGCAGTTTCCATGTAGAAACCTATGAAAATCATCCTACATTATCTTAGAATTATAAAATCAAGCGACTGGCAAAATAATCCAAAGGATATGCAATTCAGGAGTGTTTAGACAGCCTCCCGCAACTGTGCAGAGTCATCAAAGATATGAGAAAATGAATCCAGTGCTGTTCTCATAGCTGGTAGGAAAAAAAAAACAGGGGGCAAGGTAAAGGGATTGCAATATCAAATCCAGCCAATAAACAAGTGTGGCGCTGTGTTTAAAAAAAAAAAAAAACACGAAATAACCCCATAACATTAAATTTCACTCCATATCTAACCAGATGTTTATGTCAAGAAATATGCAAATATATGTAAATATTGGAAGTTTGTCAGCCAAGACTAAGCTAATTTGCCACTTGATTAACTGGGATAAAAGACACAGGATATAAATTTTTACCAGGGTGAGACAAAAAAACCTAAATTAAAGACAACCTGTAAACACTCCGGACGTATCAGTTTCAGGAGCCTCTCTTAAAGGGGACTTCTATCAACTTCTTAAATGGGTAGAAATAAGCAATTTACAACTTACTAAAAACATCTCCACTCAAGAACAAAGGGATTTTTAATTTATAGTTTACTGCTCGTTGCCAGTTGGAAAACTGCCTCTGCTTGCAGCATGGGGGACGTACAGTTGAGTTCAGCGGTGTGAGTACTATGTTCCTGGAATAAACTATCCATCTGCACCGCCTCTGCCCATTCAAGTCTCCGGTTCCGAGGAAATCATCGGATTGCACTTGGATGACATCTGAGTGCTATGGTTCTCTATGATCACACTATGCCGACACCCTGATGAAACTCTGCTCACAGACTGATCAGTGTGATTAGCATTATTGGCCCGATTCTCTCGGATCTATGGTTGCGTGACCCCCGGCCTCACCTTGTACAAGCGGTGCTAACATTCCCAGCTTGTGTAGGCACACACCTGACTGACAAGAGGAATAGTAACATACAGTGGTCAAACTATTCACATACCTTCATGAAGATAATAAAGAACTCGGATTTAAAGAACAGACGCGCCCAGTTATTTTATTGGAAATTAAGTGTTAATGACTGAAAAGATCCTCTAAGAATAAAAACCAAAAAAAGACCATTATTCAGCCAAATTCTTTGGTTCTTTAAACACACACATCCCTCCCAAAATGCTACAATCCATTTGTCAACAATTCCTTACCATGCTTTTGCTGCCACCACTGCTGGTGTCCCCCACTTTTTTTTTTTTTTTTTAATTCGAGGACCTGTCCTTTGCCATAAATATGCATTATTTTTTACCTGGTGTTAATTCTGTTGTTCTCCCGAATCTGATGTTTTTCTTTATTCCTGTGCCTGCCTGTTCCCGAGATATGGCCCTCTGCACGTCAATCTAGTCTAACAACTGGGAGTGGTCCTCCAGAAGACCGCCATAGAGGAGGGTTGAGGACCACACCCTCTTGACTACTAAAGACTAAATAAAAAAAAAAAGAAGGGCCATAGCTCAGGAGAGGCGCAGACAGAAAAACGCCACCAGATTCAGAAAAGTGGCAGCACTTACACCAAGTAGTAGAGAATTACATATTTTGGCATGTGACAAGTCCTCTATTGGCACATTTAGACATCCGTACTAATCGGACTGGCCGCAGGTCTCCGGACCCAAGCGTGACCACTTCATAGATTTATATGATGTGGTTACGCTATGGTCGGGAGACCGGCGGCCAGTCCAATCTCGGACTGATTTGTACGTATTATATTAAAAAAATATTTTTCAGTATAATCAAAAGAAAGAAAGCACCAGCAAAAACCGGCAGTAAATCTAGATAGGAGATTCAAGGAGTCGTCATTTCCTCTAGTAATGGCATATGTGTAAGATCGGTAGATAAATGCCGTCTAGAATACAATTTAGATAGAAATAAGAGGTACCGGGATTGGGGTCTCCCATGATGATGTGAACGCAAACAGTTATGGGGGGACACAGACAGCTTCAGAGCAGATATGGTAAGGAATTACATAATAGAAGCTAGCCCTCCACATGCACACTCGGCTGTGCATACATCGGTTCTTTGAAGACATCTCCAGAAAGAACTTTTTCACTAAGGAGAACAACAGGACTGAGTTTAGTTTTAAAACAGGTCAGGCACAGGGAGCGACCCGTCACCCAAGGGCAGCGGTCGGGAGAACCGCCGGGGAGCCACCAGTCTGACTAGTGTCCTGTGCGGCTTGGTCCCCCCCAGGAGATAAACATACCTGGCTGAGATGGATTGAAGTAATTATACGAGAGGTTTTCTCTAACATTTCACTTATTCCTAGGTAGCACTTTGTTTAGAAAGCCAAATGAAAATAAGCCCTAGATATTGCAATATGGGGGTCTTAGAGAAAACACTTTACAAAGTACCCAGACTTGGTACTGGTTAGACAGCTGAAAATATTGCACATTATTAAAAAAATAAAGCTACATTTTTTTTTTCTGTTTTAAAACCTGGTGCACAAAATTACAGCATGACAAATGTTGAGGTTTATCGGACATCACAACTCTTGAGCCAATGAGTATCTTACTACGGTTATCTTGATTTAAAAAAATATTAAGGCTAAAAAAAGTGCATTTGCTTTGGACAATGGCACAATACATTTACAGCGACGATCTGAAGGGCCGACCACTGAGCCCGGACACGAGAGCGCTCCGGTAAGATTCCATAGTGTACAATCAATTTGCGGGGTTTTATGAGGATTAAAGGCAGAACTAGATTATGAAGCGCTTCACAGTCTGGTACAGCAGATATTGAGCAGCTGAGTCACAAAGCAATGACAAATACCCAATTCAAGATAAAGAATACATTGACCTTTGTTTTACTTCTGCCGGAACTTCTCTCACATAGAAAGTGTAGACTGACGAATCAATGTGCAATGGTCGCGTCATATAGAAATAGATCAGGACTCTCCACCGCTACATAGAAGTTATAATAACCGGTCCATCAGCCCAGAATACGCAAGAACATGAGGCTACCAATGATGGCCTGCATTATATTATCACACGCTGCTGCGAAAGGGGGCGAAAGAAAGACAAAATGACCTGACCATCTGCTTTGTATAGGACTTACTGGTTTTTTTTGCCGTCTAAGAAAAGTCTTCACCCCATGTGACTGCCGAATCGTGACAGTGTGCAACGTGCACACTGTCACAATTCCCCTTTAGCGTGGGAAATTTGCATACTTGCCGTCACATGCCGACTAGTCTCATCCAATTTCTCTCAACAAAAGAGAATTGAGTAGTCCGATAAGACTAGTGTGCACATGACCGCAGTAAGCAAATCACATACATACGGTAAAGTGACCGCCCACTCGCAAGAGGTAGACAGGAGAATCGTGACAGTGTGCACATTGCACTATGTCACCATTCGGTGGTCTGTAGACTGCAGACTTTCTTAGAGTAGAAATCCCTTTAATTTTAGACATGCATTATTTTCATTAAAACTGAAATATTGGTAGTGGATAAGAATCTGCAATACATCATCTAACCAGAACATAAAAGAGAAATCACAATTCATGACTCAAGTTACTCTCAGACCTCCGAGCACACTATGCTTAACTGAAGGCAGTGCAAGACCACTGCAGCCCATCACTACAGTGCTTGCAGTTGTGAATAAAGGGGTTGTCTAATAAAAAGCGGCTCTCGAGCCGGAGAGCTCTTGAAGGGCTGTCATGTAACACTTCACTTCAGCTACAGCATCCATTAAGAAAAAATATATAGCAAAGAGAAATTCTCTGGTAATATTAGCTGCATATGGTGTGGTGGGAGAACCTAGGTCACCACGAAGCTTCTGAAAAGACTTAGGCCCCGATTCAGCAAAAGACTTTGAAAAGTCATAAAATTGTGACCGTTGGCATTTTGATGCAAGATTAGGACAGCTCCACTAAAGTGGGTCGAGTACGACCAGGACGGGATGTTGTGAAGCCCACCCAATAAATTCATCCAAAGTTGTTGCGCAATTTCTGCCAGAAACGTTGCTACAGTCTCTGGAGTAACATTTCTGGCGAAGTGCACAAAGGTACATGCCAGACATAAGAGGCGCCTAATTTATCAAGCGACGTGTGCCCAATTAATTGTGTGATGTGTGCCTCTTCATCAATTAGACGCATGTTACTCTTACACACCCATCATGAAGAATTGTGTGTACAGCCCCAGTATTAATGACTCGGGCTCATAGTCTGCGCAAGTCAACCTCTTGGAAGGGGTTGCCCCAACGTAATGCATTATCACCTATCCATATAACTGGCTGTTCACTGATCCTGCAGATTCTGAGAACAGGGCTCTGATGTGCCTGAACAAAGCGATGACTGTGCAGTTGCTCAATTCATTACCAGTGGGACTGCTGAACTCCGGCATCTATGATAGTCTCATGGACAATGAATGGTGCACATACATGGCTATTGCCTAGTATAAAAGGGGAACATCAGAGACCCTTTCTTACAATTAGGGACCACCAGACATTAGTAAGTTACCCCAATACTTTGTCCTGTTGAGACAACCCCAATAACAACCCAGCAACAAATTTCTTGGTGTCTTGTAGGTAGTAATCACATGAACTTTAAATAAATATATCTCCATATTGCTGCCATTGAGCATGACCACGCGCCAAGCCATTGAGCATGAGCACGCGCCAAGCCATTGAGCATGAGCACGCCCCAAGCCATTGAGCATGAGCACGCCCCAAGCCATTGAGCATGACCACGCGCCAAGCAGGACCAGAGGTAGTGTTGAGAACAGACTAGCTACACCAGTGTTCCCCAACTCCAGTCCTCAAGAGCCACCAAAAGGTCATGTTTTCAGGATTTCCTTAGTATTGCACAGGTGACGGAATTCTTGCCTGTGAAGGTGATGCAATTATCACCTGTGCAATACTAAGGAAATCCTGAAAACATGACCTGTTGGTGGCTCTTGAGGACCGGAGTTGGGGAACACTGAGCTATACACTCCTCTCCCCAATGCTTCTCATCCAGAACCAGGTATCAAACCTTTTTTTAATCCATTAAACCCCCTTCAAGAGACAAATTATGTAAATATTTTCTATAAAAGAGGTGAAAAGAAATTAAAGAATTATATTTCTGATTTAAAACACAAAAATTGGGGTAAGACATCTTAAAAAAGGTGATATCGGCCATCTCAATAGAGAGATATAGTTATAGAATAACAGTGCAACTGTGACCGCAATAGATAACACTGGCACTGCCATTGTGCTCACAAAAAGCAACTATAAGACACCACCACCAATCACTTTTGGGAGAGAGTATAAGCCAATATTTGGGATAACTAGACATGCAATAAATGCACTGGGTACACCTCATTGAGCTAATACATTACACAGATTGTCCCTGTTTGATGGGGCGGGGGGGAGGATGTCTGATACTTAATCATGATATTACATTCAGCAAGTGGGTGCCATCTCAATGTATTAATGTAAGGATGAAAAATTTAAGACTGATTGCATATTCTGGAAAAAAAAAAGAAAAAAAAGAATCAAAGGAAAACAAAAAAAAAAACACAAAAGAAAAAAAAACACCCTAATCCCCAAAGTAATGCAGATCTGCACACGTGGAGCATAAGAAGTTTGTCGCAAGACTCTAGTGATAATATCAAAAGTTACAGGCCGCGGTCCAGTGAGCCAATATATCCGCAGATACTGATTTCACGTATTACCCATTCTTGCCATTTGCTACATGGGAATGTATGTCCTAACCAGTGAAGCCGGGACCCCCGCTGCCATCATTGCACTATCCCCCAGCTTTAACTCAATCCTGTTGATCCTCCAGCATAGCAATGTGTTTGTGCTTGATATTAATGTAGAAAAATACAATCTGGCACTTATACGACCACTGGAACGATCCTTTCAGGCTCCCCCATGCCCGAATCCAGACGGCACACCACCATGTCTGGTCCTGGTTCTTCAGAGTGATTCAAGTGCACCATTTTAAGACACAGTCCTGATTGATTGATTGATTGATGGTTGACAGCAGGTAGGATGAGTAGAGCCACACAGCTTATGGATGCTTCGATAATCTATATGACACGGTATGACTGGTGTGGAAACATCCGGAGCCATTATTGAGCCCCGGAAAATTATTCCCAAACCGCTATTCCGTTATTTCTGGCTAAAACACTGCAGAGTTTCTAGGACGAATTCTGACGGGCCCGAGTGTCACCTTTTCTGTAAGGCGGGTGCATGATAAAATTGCGGTCTTTGTCTATATTTCCTCATTCGCTCTGACCTGGAGTGCAGTTTGTTAAAAAGCTCGTGGAATTTGCATTGTGAAAATAAGGTTTCCAGAAAACCCTCTAAAAAAACATATGCAAGTCTCCTGTTCAGCTGGGTGTGCTGGAACATTTCAATGACCCGAAGGATTCCCTTTCTTGTGGTTTCTGCCCCAATGATGTGCTTCAGTTCATCTGAGGGGGGAAAGAAAATGGGATTTATGAGATACAGAATATTAAGCTATAATACACATAGCAATACACCAAACGGCTGAGCGGCATCGGCGGCAGAAAATAGCAGTATTCCCACCAGGATCAGATAAACTTGTAGCAAAACAAAATAATGATAAAATAATTGAAATTGGCTTTCCAAAAGCAAGAAAAAAATAAAAGCTCTATTATATTCACTTCTCAATGACCCCCATTGAATGTAGGAGCCAAATACTAGCCGATCCGACAGTCACCATGGATGACACGTTATTGCAGTGGACAATAGGTTCGATGAAATGGCCTGGGCCCAAAGTATCACTGCGCAGCAAAGGCAAAAGCAACATTTGTGGAATCAGGTTTTAGATGAAGCTGGTGGTGAATCTGAAAGTATAGCACAATTTTATTTTTCTGAATTATCTAATGCTGTAATTTTTTTTTTTTTTTTTTTACCCGGGTTGGCAAACTCCCACTATATGATTTGCACGATGAGTTAATTCTGTGGCGCTTGGAGCACTTGGCAAATGGCTTTTTGCTTACATAAAGCAAGAATTTACTATCAAATTTATAACATTTTCAGACTTGATATTGACATCCAGACAAATCCTCTCTGACAAATCACAAGTGGGGTCCCTAAATTCTTTTGAGAATTAAATTGCCTGAATCGATCTGGAAAAACGTGGATAAACTAGTGCAGGCTTTTCTCTAGGAGGCCCAGAATACATTTTTAAAGTTGCCAAACAGAACAGAAAATCATCTTGGACGTCTGCACTACA